>NC_048285.1:2765713-3088213 GCF_009762535.1 Notolabrus celidotus | reverse complement strand
AAAAGAACACAGACATTGGACAGAGGAAGATTGGAAAAAAGTGTTATGGACAGATGAATCAAAGTTTCAGGTGTTTGGATCACACAGAAGAAGATTAGTGAGATGCAGAACAAGTGAAAAGATGCTGGAAGAGTTCCTGACGCCATCTGTTAAGCATGGTGGAGGTCATGTGATGGTCTGGGGCTGCTTTGGTGCAGGTAAAGTGGGAGATTTGTACAAGATAAAAGGGATTTTGAACAATGAAGGCTATCACTCAATTTTGCAACACCATGCCATACCCTGTGGACAGCGCTTGATTGGAGCCAATTTCCTCCTACAAGAGGACAATGACCCAAAGCACACTTCCAGATTATGCAAGAACTATTTAGGGAAGAAGCAGGCAGCTGGTATTCTGTCTGTAATGGAGTGGACAGCACAGTCACCAGATCTCAACCCCATTGAGCTGTTGTGGGAGCAGCTTGACCGTATGGTACGCAAGAAGTGCCCATCAAGCCAATCCAACTTGTGGGAGGTGCTTCAGGAAGCGTGGGGTGAAATGTCTTCAGATTCCCTCAACAACTTAACAGCTAGAATGCCAAAGGTCTGCAATGCTGTAATTGCTGCAAAGGGAGCATTCTTTGATGAAAGCAAAGTTTGAAGGACAAAATTATTATTTCAAATAAGAAATCATTATTTCTAACATTCTCAATGTCTTGACTATATTTTCTATTCATTTTGTAACTCATTTAATAAATAAAGTGTGAGTTTTCATGAAAAACACAAAATTGTCTAGGTGACCCCAAACTTTTGAACGGTAGTGTATATATGATGTTACCTCGTCCAAGCTCAGTGTCATCTGAACGGCAGTGTGGAAGAAGTGGAGTGGCCCTCCAGTGAATGCATTGTGTAACGACCATCACAACATAGAGGACACATGGGAGTATGTGGGAAGTGACGGTTTGAGTGTGGTAAGCGTACATGCATACGTTTGCAAACCTAGAGGAAGTTTGATGAGCCTTTAGGCAGCATTGGAGCTTCCCATTGCCGAGTATACAGTCAGAGGAGAACGGCCTCTTTATGACTCAAACAACAGACACAACATTCAAGTTTCTGTGATAACTCACCATTCTCAAAGACACCGGATCCGGATGAAACCCGGAGAGTATTTTGATTTCCATGATCACCATGTTTGTAGTGATCAATGATCTGAAGTTTCTGTGATTGGGACAATATGAAAGTTGTTTTCTCTTTGTTTCCAATAATCGACAGCAAGAGAGGTCACTTCTCCTAGAACAGCAATACTCCTCCGCTGTTGCATCTACGTGATGATTACTTACCTCGACTTCAGCTTCAGGTCAATTCTGTTGGATGTTCTGATGCAGTCTGCAGAAGATTCAGCCTCCACGCGGAGAGACGAGGCTTGAGGAGGAATCGGGATGTTGTAGTGAAGAGAGATCTAGAAACAGAGAACAGAGGAGAGGTTTTAATGCGTTTGAGTTTCAAGTGTAAGTGAGCAGTAAGTTCAGATTTCCTCAGGTTGCAGCTTGACTGTCTTTAAATGTCATCCTTACAGGGGAGTAAAGTAGCTCACACGCTTGTTGATTTGAGTTATTTCAAGACAACATAACAGCAAAGGATCTCTGCAGATATAAACCTTTACTTGAAAGAGAAAGACCCCAAAGATAACCCTTATATCGCTCTCTTCAAACCCACCAGACTTCATCAAGAAAAAACCTCATTTTTTCTTGCAGAACACAGGAATTGCTCGTCTACCACTGCCACGATGGATTTGTTTCTTGTTGTTGTGGTTAATATAAATATAAACAAAGCATTTAAGCACTAAAGGGACTCACTAACAACAAATAAGCTAACTGGATGAGGCAAAGAAGACCAGAAGGTCCAGTGGAAGGAAGCGATGGAACAGCTGTCGGGGGTTTCACTTTCTTTGTAGGGATCGTATCAGTGAAGATGTCAGACACAAAAACTTTCATCAGGACGCCATTGCAGACCAGTTTTGTGACCGCTATCTGAAGCTGTTGTAGTGAATTAAAATTTTTACCCATCTGTGATTTAGATCATCAATCAATCTTTATTTATAAAGCGCCAAATCACAACAAACGTCATCCTCAGACTCTTTCCAAACAGAGCAGGTCTAGACCGTACTCTCTGTTCTTTATTAACAAAGACCCAACATCAAGACCGGATCAGATCCAGTCCCATCTTACAGACAGGACTCAGTCTGATCTCATCTTAATCCACCATGAGAAGAGCACTTTGCAGCATTTAGCAAGTTACAGTGGCAAGGACAAACTTCCTTTAACAGGCAGAAACCTCCAGCAGGACCAGACTCATGTTAGACACACATCTACTGAGACGGAGATCCCAAAATATGCATGAATACGACCACTTCAGCTCCGTAGAGTTCACCACGTTCACTAACTTCCTCCACTGACCTGTACTGAAGCACATGCTGTTCCCTTCACCTCCAGGCTGTACGCTCCCCTCACGTCTGTCAGCGCCTCCTCCTGGTAGAGCAGCTTGTTGTTGGGGTTCACATCAAACGTCAGCGGGCCGCTGGGAGACTGGACCGTCACGGTGCTGGATCCTCCTGGACTGAATACTTTGGTGGAGTAGAGAGCAAGAGCCTGAAGAGCTACCACTGTGTCCTTTGAAACACACACACACACACACACACACACACACACACACACACACACACACACACAGAGGAAGGACTGGGCCTCATCAAATTTAAAGACTCATCCGTACAGAAGCAGTCTAACAAGAACATTTAAACCCCATCATAGTAGTCTCCATTATGGGGATGTGTTTGAAGCAACAGGGTGAGTTCTGTTGTTTTTGTTGTTGTTGTTGGTTTATTAGACAGTTTAAAAACGTCTTGTTGTAGCCTTCCTCCCCGATGAGATCTTTTAAAAACACATCGATGTGCTTTTATAGGAGATGCCACCTGAACGTGTTTTAATCCAAATGTTTGTATCCTCTTTTAGGCAGGATCTCTGGCAGGATTTTACAATTCTATAATTTGTTTTTATATTTTTTATATTTTATATTTTTGGTTGGCTTTATTCATCCAAAATTATTCTATTTCTCACATTTCTCTTTTATATCTTTAGTTTTTTTTCTTATTTGTAAAGCACTGTGTACCCTGTTTTATTTTGTTTTATTTTGTTTTTATTTGCAAAATCATTCCAGTGCAGTCAATACAGTATCATAGTTAACAGTCTTTTTCTGTTTCAAACGAACACATCTGTCCTCCCAACACCCTACTCCCCCAAGCCCAAGTTAGGAAAATAAAGAATCAAAATTAAATAAAATGCAATACAATCAAATGATGAGTGGTAAATAAATAAATAAATAAATAAATACCAAATAAATAGAAATACAAGATGTCAATCATAAGAAGTTTTGGTCTTAGTTTTGCTTGCTGCCCGCATCCCAGTCAGAAATAGCCTAAATCAGCCAGCATCACCCCTATATCCAGTGTCCCCTCCAGGCGATGTCCCCTCGCCTATGGGGGCAGCTTCTTGGGAGGGAGGCGGTCTACATAATCAAGTAAAGGCCTCCAGTGGGTATAGAATGTATCCGATGAGCCCCTAATTGTGAATTTTATCTTTTCCAATTTTAGCAGAATTAAAACATCGATTCGCCAAACTCTAAATAAGAGTGGTTGAGAAGACTTCCAGAGCAAGAGGATTATTTTCCGGGCAACCAGGGACACAAAGGCTATCACATTGTTTTGCGTTTTTGTAGTAGCCAAATCAAGCAGGGCTCTGCCAAAGATGGCTATATGAGGGGATGGCTGAATCTTTAGGCCCTGTGTACCCTGTTTTGAAAAGTGTTTTATAAATAAAGATGATTTAGAATTGCAGCTCATGCGGAAGTGTAAAAAATTGCAGTTCATCAAGTGTCCACTAGAGGCTGGCCGCAGAAACACCCAAAACCACATACACATCCATTCAAAGAAGACGATCTTTACAGCAGAAATAAACATGTTTACAGCCTGGTACAAAAAACAGTCTAGGTGTGAATATTATCATTCCAGCCAGTCCCTCTATGGACCCACAGATCAATATCCAGTTTGGATCACAAAACCTCATGCCCACTAAGTCTGCCTGAAATCTGGGTGTCATGATCGATGACCAGCTAACCTTCAAGGTTTATGTTGCCTCGATTGCTCAGTCCTGCCGTTTTTCCCTCTATAACATCAAGAGGATCAGACCCTACCTGACAGAACACGCAACACAGCTCCTGGTTCAAGCTCTTGTAATGTCACGCATTGACTACTGCAACTCTCTACTGGCAGGCCTCCCTGCATGCACAGTTAAACCTCTGCAAATAATCCAGAACGCAGCAGCAGCACGTCTGGTCTTCAACCAGCCTAAGACAGCTCATGTCACTCCCCTGCTCATGCAGCTACACTGGCTTCCAGTTGCAGCTCGCATCAGATACAAAACTCTAATCATGACTTACAAAGCAGTCACCAAAACCGCTCCAGTTTACCTGGAACCCCTCATCCAGGTCTACTGCCCTTCTCGCCCGCTACGCTCAGCCTCTGAAAAGCGCCTAGTGCTTCCAGCACACAAGGCCTCAAAATCAAAATCACTAGCTCGACTCTTCTCTTCTTTTGCCCCTAAATGGAATGAACTGGTCAACTCCATTCGATCTGCAGAGTCCCTCTCTACTTTCAAAAGACAGCTAAAGACCCAGCTCTTTAGGAAGCACTATGCACTTAGCTAGACTGTTCTCCACTGTTGTCCCCAGTGGCAGATCATGTCTTCCAGCTACAGTTGACTCACACTGTCCTGCTCTACTCTGGGAATCTGTGTTCAGCTCTTGAGTGACCCAGCACTTGGTACTTTGGTCATTATTGTGGTGATGTTAATTGTTAATGATGATAATGGAAGGTCTTAAATGGTTTGGTTGCTTCATTGTAGATGTTCCTTATTTTGAAAAAAAAAAAAAAAAAAAAAAAATTCCTTACTTATTTTTGTGCATTGCCTTTACACTGCTTGGCAGTACCTGCACCCATATTGACTTGAAGCACTTTGTTACTCTTACTGATCTTGTTTCCTCTTGTCTAGATCTTTGCTTGTGTTCTTCTTGTTCTCGTATGTACGTCGCTTTGGATAAAAGCGTCTGCTAAATGACATTGTAACATTGTAACATTGTAGTGATGTAACTCCTGCACACGCTCATTACAGCCGTAATAAACTTTATTAGAAAACAAGCTTCAGCTCTTTATCCCTTCATCAGGTAAACGCTCTTGAGGAAGTTTCATTACTAATAAACTTTACTGCAAACTGAAAGTTAAAGGACAGAGAGTGGGAGTTCCCTTCAGACATTTCCTCCCACACCTGTGAGCGAGAGGCTGAAGGTGTGCACGGGCGTTCACACTCATCACTGGTAATGAGGGGGATGATGGTTATGAAGGTGAGCTTTGGATTCTCTGAACTCTCAGGACACTAACAGAGCAGCTGAATGACTCCCTCTGGATGTCATAGAAAATGTGTTCAAACAAAAATTCAACACTCTGTGACTGAAGCTGTGTTAATCCAAAGACTTTTACTGACGGTGTGCAGAAAACTTTGCCCTGGAGATATAAAGTATGATTTAAACTTCAAGGGCTACAAGGGCCTCATCGCCATGTTCCTATGCATGAAGCCCGACATGCACCACCTCAAAAATCGAACTACAAGTTGAAACTTTGCAGACTGCAGGCTTTGTGACTGGTACACTGGGTAGCAACGTATATCCTGCATTCCACGACCTCTGAAGACTCTCTCTTCTTCTTCGCAAAAAAAACTGCTTCTGAACATCCATCATCTCCAACCTTGACTTAATACGCTCAACATAGTTTCCTGTGCACAAATGAGGAGAGAAAGTAGCGGTAACCTCCGGTCTTCAAATATGAAGCTAATGTGGAAGTGTTATAAACTGCAGTTCCTTGAGCGTCCACTAGAGGCTGGCCGGAGAAACACCCGAAACCACATACACACCCGTTCAATGAAGACGATCTTTGCAGCAGAAATAAACATGTTTACAGCCTGGTTCAAAAAAACAGTTTAGGTGTGAATAGCTCATTTCTTTATCAGCACACACTGTACGGGGTGAATTTTTTCTAATAACTTGTTATTTTCGAAGATATTACGAGTTTCGCCCAAATAAGAGTGTGGCAGACTTGATTAGTGAAAAGGCCAAAGGCCCGCCTCTTAACCTCACACTCACTCGACAGAAGTTAGGCTGAGTTCAGCATTTCCAACATGGCACCCGTCGACGATCAGCTTCAAAACAGGGCTTCAGGAAGAGACGGGTGGCATCACAGAGACTACGTCTATTATTTATACAGTCTGGGCCGTGTGATTGGAAACGGACAACATTTTCACCAGGACTTAACCTTGAATCTCCTCAGTTTTTCTCCAACGTGACAGAAAGTGGATGTGGTTGATGACATTTTTATCCCTCTGCTGGTGCGAGCCCATTAGAGCAACACGTAACAGGATGAATTAAAAAAGAGCTACTTATGACGTACCTGTGTGGAGGAGAAGCCTCCATACTCATTCTGCTGCCCTGTGAGCCATTTCACAATACGGGTGGAGTATCCAAGGTCCTCAGCTGTAGGTGAAGCGCTGAGTATGGCCAGCAGCACATAAGAGCTGATCTCCACAGACATCGAGGTCGATGCGTCGGTCTCTCCCTGAGACCAGTGAAGGGTGTCACCTTTACACAGACACAAAGTAAGCTACCTGAACACTTACACGGCAGCTCAGTCCCCGGTGTGATAACATGTGTTTCATGTTGATGACTCACCCTGCTGTATGGACACTGTGTCGAGGTGCTTCAGGAGGAGGGCTCGGGTCTCCATGTCTCCTGCCAGGGTGAAGACGTACGCCAGCAGAGCCGTGGTATAGTTGCTGCTCAGGTTACCGATGGACTCCTTGAGGCAGGACAAGCTTCTTTGTGCTACAATATTCTGAGAAGGACAAGAAAGACCGTATGAAAGATATCTTCTCATCTCACTTTGAATTATTAGATGTCACATAAGGTCATAAAACAAACCTGTGCAGAAGAAGTCATATTAAAAAACAATGTGTGCTTTAATCCTCCATCTGTTCAACCAATGACTCCACTCCAATTTTAGATGTTGTTGATCTGATAGAAGGGTTGCTAAAACATGAGTTTATACTTACAGTTACCGGCATGTTTACTTCCAGAAAGGCTGCGGTGATGTAAGCACTGAGCGTCACTTCATCAGACACGCCGCCCTGTGAGGAGGAAGAACCAGGAGGCATTCAAATCATGACAATGGAGAACATAGAACATTAGAACCAGCCGTAAAAGAAGAAACAACAAGAACATACCTCCATTGCACTTGGAAAGAGTTTTCCTGACTGTTCAAAGCAGCCATTTTCTCGTTGTTTGTTCTCCAGCCAAGTCTTTGACTCTCCAATATTTGCTGTGTCAATGAATACGAACGCTCTCGCTTTAACAAAGGATCTCAGCACGAAAGCAGTCAGCCTGTGGATGATTGAACAAGGGCTGAAATGTATTGTAAAGAGTTTTGTTTGTCTGCAGTCATGAAGATGCAGGAACGCATCGTATTCACTCCCTGTCAGCACTTGAGCTACACCTTTGTTGTCCACTGCAGACTGTGGCTGTATGATGAGGCTGTGTCAAACTGCTTAAAGTCATCCATAACACCCTTAACAGTTTCACACTACACTGGAAGTTTGAGGCTGACATGACATGTTATTTGTGTCTGCTGACAGAAAGACTTGTTCTCACCAGGTGTTCCCTTCTCCTTCTCCAAACGTGCTGTAGGCACCATCAACGTGCTTGTAGTTTAGCTGCCTCTGGTAGCCTGTAAAGAGTTATATCAGAAATTATCGTTTCGATTTTAAAAGGTCCAGAAGATGTTAACATTTTATATTCTGAGAGTAGTTTATTCAATAAAACACTCCTGACGTTCTCGCCAAAACCAGCCCTGTGTAAAAAAAAACGTGCAGTTCTCTGCAAAGGTTGGATCATGTTGCTCTCGTTGTGGTTTATGGCACTTCCTGGTCAACCAAGTCCAAGTCTCTGCACAAGCTTTTTGGGGGAGTGAAATTCTCCTGCAGTGACAGAGATGCAGCATACATGCTCTTACCACTGGTCAGGAAGTTTGCAGCCTTCTCCTTGATGGCTGGGGTCAGCTGCCGTGTCGTCTTCAGGTACTCAAGAATGTAGATTTTTGGGGCCAGGAGAGCCATGTTCTGCTCTCCACATCCGTACGGCATCTCCAGGAGTCCATCCAGGTTCTTCAGGGCCCGGCCCAGGATGTCACCCAGCACAGACAGCGAAGCTCGAGAAGATCCAGGGATCACATTCTCTGGTAGCTGCAGCTCCACTTCCTCCGACAGAGCCTCTCCTGGGAACAATATCAGACAAAAAAACATTTAAATAAACTAGATTAAGTTAACTATCGAAAGTGTCAAACTCTCACATCGAGATGAAGAAGCTAGTTCTGCTTTAAATTCTGTCATAAGAATCTATTTATGCACTTTCTCTGATCCCTGCAGTGCCAAAGTAAACTACATGTCACCAGGAACGGATCAGTCCTTTCACTCAGTTTTGACTGAAATGTCTAGATTTTGCAGAGCAAAAAACTGCTTAACTAAAATTTAAACATCATTGAAAAACAGATACAGCTCTGCACGATATAATGTAGGCACAACAACACACCTGGCTGTCAAACTAACAGCTCAGGAAATAAAAACACCTGGTCTGAGCCGTACTGACCATTTGGACAGAGCAGCCAGTTGTAGGTTTTGGTCTTCTCCGTTCCCTCGGCCTGAAAGAAAAGGAGGAAAAGAACACGGCATTGTTTTTGCTTCATCAATGATGAAACTTCAGGCTTTCAGTTACGTTTCTTTAATCGTTATTGAATGAACTTACCTTAACTATCAGGGATCTTGTGACCTCATCAATGCGACCTCTGTCTGGCACACTCACAATCTCATTGTCACATGGCGCATGGGACGCCACCGCCTCGGCAGACACGGTCACATTTACAACACCTAGAGGAGGAAAGATGTGTATCACCATAATTCCCAGGGTGTTGCATTGTTTCCATAAATAAAGGGATGATACCTTGAGTGTCTTATGAAAGGAAGTGCATTTTTAAGTGCATTTTTATTGACTGATAGAAACCTCATACAAACTACCTGTAGCCGTATTTGAAAATAATCATGATTATCATTTTGCAGCCCAACCTTTAAATATCAAACAAATTCTTTGTGTCCAATGCTCAAATACTACTCCTCTTTAAGGTGCTTACACTACTCACTAACACCAACGGACGTAAACCCATTTTAAACATAAGTTTTTATTTATTTAACAAGAAACTTTTAACATTTTTCAAAAACTAATTTATTTTAAGAAACCGAGTTTAAATGAAATATTTTAGCTAATGTTACCTTCTTTCTTTCTTGATCTCAATTTTATATCATATTTTAAATCGGATATATTTCAATTTAACGTCATATTTTACATGGTATATTTAACAATTTAATGTCATATTTTAAATGGTATATTTAACAATTTAATGTCATATTTTAAATGGTATATTTTACAATTTAATGACTATAAATTGGATATTCTACAATTTAATTACATTTTTTAAATCAGATATTTTACAATTTAATGTCATATTTTAAATCAGATATTTTACAATTTAATGTCATATTTTACAATCAGATGTTGGGCATTAGGGCACCCTGATTGTATTAGATGCAAATCACAAGAAAATCTAAACCAGAGTTTGAAGTGCTGTTTAATATCTGAGGATACTGAATGAAGTTACAAATCTTTAATGTAGTAGACATCATTTCTGTACACAACAACAAACGCGGTTTTTACCTAAGGCTGAGGGGGACATGGTCCAGCTGAAAGTTTTGCGGTCAGTAGCGCAAAGACAGGAAGTGTACTGTTCCCCGGAGAGAGGGGTGAGGGTGTAGTCCGAGGAGGACGCTGGTCTGACAGTGACCTGTTAAAGAGCACAAACTTTATCAAAAGTGGTCACATTATAAAAAAAGAGCTTCACGTCCTGAAAGGTGGTTCCTCTTATTTTATTTCAGCACCCACACCACATTTCTATATCAACCTTTGTTACATACGTCTGTTTTTTCATCCATTCCACACAAGTTAAAAGACTTTTTCTCTTCCTGCCTGTTTAAAAATGGTGTCACAGAAATAAATAGCAACTGTTTCAAGAGGAGCTAAGGCGGAGTGGTGAGCCTGAGTCCCTCTCGTGATGTGAAGACACGATGTTAAAAAAAAGAGCTGTTTGTAACAGATTAACAGAAAACCACCAGTTTTTCCTCTGAATTTGTGCTCTTATGTGTCTTGTAAAACATAAGCAACTGTATTTACAGACAGAGAGGTACTGATGTTGTAAACCTGTTTCTTTAATATTAGTTTATATAGTGTACAGCCTTCTAGTTAGGGCCCGAGCACCGACAAGGTCGGTGAAGGCCCTCTCTGAACCCTGTTGATTTAGATTCTTTCTTTCTTTCTTTCGACCCCCAAAGTGAATGGCCTTTTTGGAGCCTACAACATGCCTGAAAACTCAGCAAAATTGACACACTCATCAGGCCTGGTGAAAATTTTGATATTCTTTTGATCCCGTGCAAAAAGTCCCAAAAATGGCTCAATTGCGCCGCCTTCACATTTCAAAAGGCCAGCCGCTCAACACTGTTCAATCTACATGCATGATGTTTTTTTCATATATCCATCATGCCAAGACCTACAAAAAAGCCTCTTAACGTCATGGTGAAATCCCAACAGGAAGTCAGCCATCTTTTTTTTGAAATACTGACACCTGAATTCGCAAGGGTATGTATTTAAGAGAAGTTGCCATAGTTCAAACCCCACACATTCTGTAGCAAACATATTGACCATTTAAAGTTATCAAAAGAAAATTTCTATGTCAATGGGTGGGGGTGTGACAGAGGGTTAAAGTTGGAGGTCATTTTGGCAATCTGCCAAAAACTTCAAACCTTCATTAAAACCCTAATAACTCTCACATACAGTGTTGGATCAGGACCAAAACACTCATGTAGGATAACTGTCGCAGCCTGAACGCATCTGTATGCAAATATTCAGCTATATCTTATAGTGTCCCCTACTGGCAACAGGAAATCACATGTTGTTCAGTTTTTCTCCAATTAAGTTGTACATCGCTAAGCATGTAGTAGTCACATTGAACATGAAAAGTTATTAAAGGGATCTTCCTAAGACAAAAGGTGTGGGCGTGGCAGAGGGTCCAAGTTTGAGGTTTTACTGGTAATCTGCCAAAAACTTTAAACCTTTATAACACTCAAATGCATTGTTGGATCAGGACCAAATCGATCATGCATGCTAAGTGCTCCAGGCTGAATGCACCCATTTGCTGATATTCACTAATATCGTATAGCGCCTCCTACTGGCAACAGGAACTCACATGTGTTACTTTATGATGTATAGCTCCTCCTCTTTTGATCGTGTTCTCATCTAATGTGCTCAGAAAAATTCCTCTCACCTTTATGAAGCATCACTGCTCACTCTGTGACCTGTCATTAAGGGGTGTGGCTCTGGCGACGCCTCAAACTTTGATGTCTCGCCATGAAACTAAAACATTTATAGCTCCATCATTCAGCATTCAATCTCATTCAAATTTCACATTCATGATGAAGGTCCACCCCTCAACACATCTAGGGTTAATTTCTCTAATACAGTCTTAGCGCCACCTTCTGGAAAAACATGGTACTGACTTTTAAGTACAATCTCCAATCTCTTCCAAATTTGATATGTTTCATCGCAGTCCCAGCCTGAACTCCTCTACGTGTTCAGTTTGCTCATAGGAATAGCACCACCTGTTGGACACGAGGTATTTCCTCTCATAAACTGTTTTTAACATGCTTGTGATCACAACTCTTTCTATAATGATCTGTGATGAACAATCCCTCAGAACATCATTACAGTCAAAGCACCATCTACTTGTTACAGGCAGTACTGCAATGCTACACTATGCTGATAACTGCACAAGTGTGCTCACAGTTTCAGCCTAGGCCTCATAAAGTGCAGCACAGCAACTCCTGGTGCACATCAGGCGGTGGTTACAGGATTATTAATTGGAACAAAACTGATTACCATGATGCAGCTGGACAGGTAGTTGAAGACAGTCGCCTTCAGCTCAAAGTTCTCCCCTCGGATGATGGAGTACGGCAGGCTGAGCTTGAGGAAGAAGGGCTGGAAGGCTGTGAGCGTCTCTCGGGGAGCCAAGCCGAAACCCTGCGGGGACAAGCAGAAAGCCTCTGTCTCCCAGGTGGTGATGGTGTCGGGGACGGTCAGGGACAATTCTGTTGATCCAGACTCTCTGGATGGGTAGAGAGACAAAGATAAATACTCTGAGTTAGAGGAACAAACTTATATTAAATAAGATGAAAGAAATACAACAACCCTTCTGAAATAATAAAAGATGATTTATCTTAAGATTTTACTGCAAGGTCTGCTCATACATGTAACCAAAGTTAGATTCAGTGAACCCTCTGTGCTTGCTTTGAGCTTGATAGATATATCAAGGCTTGGTTGGTGTTCAAGACTGTTCTCACTGGAGAAACAGGAAATTTAAATGAACTGTCTTTAGATCTGCCCTGTCACGGATCCCAAAACCTACCATCTACTCATCACTGCTTTTAAACCAACAACACTGTCACGGCGTGTATTACAATAAACAAGGCTTATAGTATTCAAGTTATATGTTGAATTTTCAAAATCAATATTTCATCTTCTTGAAAAAAGGGCTTTTTGCTCCACTCAAAAACAGAAAAACAACTTCATTTTATTTATTAGTTTGAG
The DNA here is from genome assembly GCF_009762535.1 of Notolabrus celidotus. NCBI lineage: Eukaryota > Metazoa > Chordata > Actinopteri > Labriformes > Labridae > Notolabrus > Notolabrus celidotus. The sequence goes on along the minus strand of NC_048285.1, from coordinate 3,075,340 downwards.
GATGGTCATTGCAGCCATATTCTCCAAGGCGGATGTAAGAAAGGCACTTCCACAACATAAAAACATGTAAACATTAACATCGGCTTTGACACGAGGAGGAGGCGGAGCTCTTTGCTCGTCCAAGAGGTTGGATTAAGTCCTTTGATTATTCAAAGGTGTGTATTGAGCACATCATGAATGCAGAGGTATAAACCAGGCTTTACATGTTGGAGAAGGAACACATCAAGCCTGGTTTATTCTTCCGCATTGAATCGACGGCACACCCTACGCTGTAGGGATGAATAGTTCTTTTTGGACACACCCATGCACCTCCTCCACAATTGAACTATACATTGAAACGACGCGGACCGCAAGCCCTGTGATTGGAAATGAACATAATACGCTTGGAATCATTGTTTAAAAAAAACCCTAGAAAACTTAGCGAGGCCGGAAACAGGCGACCAGTCTGTCAGCGAGACAACACTAACATCAAGCGATCAGGGATAGTACTGCAGAGCTACGAGGACACATCCACGCACAAGTATGTCGGCTACAGCGCCGATTTGACACAGAAGTGTAACACGGCAGATTTCAACATTTCTACTCAAATAGAGCATTTTTAACTTCTCTCCTTCCATTGTTCCCCAAATAATGCAGAAAATATCAACATCATCGTGTGAGTTATATCCACTGAAACAATTCCTCTGCACAGTAGAAACGATCAATAATTCATTTTATTTCTGTGAGGTTGTCCTTTAAAATTGACTTTCTATTTAAATAAACATAAAAACCATGGCTGTGAGGCTCCGACGGAAAACTCACCTAACCTCCACCAGGTTCCATATCCAGGTCTCTGGGAAGAAAGTACGGATCCTATTCTCCCACATCAGACCACTTCTTTCTGAACTTCCAATGTCCGATTTACTGCGACCATAAACTAGACCTGGACCAAAACCAGAGGAATAACTTAGAATCCTGAGCTTTCCTAAACTGATGCTTGTTCAAAGTCAGCATGCTTTATTTGATTAAGCAAAGAGAGATGTCTCACAGGAATTACTGTCGTAGTATTTTTTCCCTTTGAAGTTCAGGCATGATGGTAGCTTGGTGTACATATTTGTCACCACCTTCAGGCCCAGTCTCTGAATAAAAAAACAGTATACAGACATGTCAGTGCAAAGTGTGATTTAGTATCTATTCACATTATCTGAATGACAGCCATTTTCCTGTGACATCATTCTTAGCGTAGTAGGCTCAAATGCTGTTTAAATGCTGCTTTGCTGTGTTCCTAGTATGCATGTCCTACAAACACAAAGAATAATAACAATTTAATTATTTTCACTGCTCGTGGACTAAAAGACGTTTGTAGTGGAAATCCAGAGGGGCACTAGGGTTGTCACCAACCGCTTGACCTTGGACTGCTCCAACAATGAGGGCCAACGACATAAAGTTAGCACCCCATACTGATGTTACAGCAGCTGTAACACATCCACAGTTACGCCCTCTTGACTTGTGTTTTGTACTGTTGCAGGTTCTTCTGTTGCACTCACAAAGCTGGTTTTGGTGGTTTTCTGCCTGCATCCATCTACACCGGTCTGCACCCTGCCCCTTCAGTCAGTGCAGCACCCAATTATCATAGCATGTCAGCCCACTCAAATCACTGCACGGGTAATGAGGCTAGGAAACTGTGAGGCTGCAGATCCTCCACAGAGGCTGAATTTATGGGACCTTTAAGTTCAAGTAATATCGATACTCTGAAAATTAAAAATATTGGAGATCGTAATATTGCAGAAATGAACCTTCAACTGTGTTTATATAAATACAGTGAGAAAGGTGTAAGTTCCTGCTGATCATGTTAGCTTGCTGAAAGGTAACTTTATGGTAATGTTTCTTGTATGAATTGATGCTTGTATAGTTTTCTAACAAAGTGCACCTCTTTTGTCATATACAGGAACAACACCAAAAGCTCCTGTAAGTCGGGAGGCTGCTTCATGCTAACATTAGCTGTCTTACGGCAGCCAGCAGGCTATCAGGTATGTTATTACACCCAAAATTCAGCCAGATGTCTCTCCTGAATTTCACTACTATCCACTGAAGCAGAGAAATGATAACCAGTTTATAGGTTTCATACATTCTAAGACTTGTAAACCTGGAACACAGATGTACGACACTTACATTTTAACAGTAACTGGAAAATTGTTGAAACAGGAAATTACCTTAAAAACTGGAAAACCACCGCTTTCACTGCTGTGTCTTCTGTGTCTATTTTTAGATCTTCTGGGTCCCACAATTAAACACGGTTCATCATCTTCATCAGTGATGAAAGTTGATTTGTCAGGCAACAAATGAAATATCTGAAAAGAAAAGTGAGGGTCAAGGTTTTGAGTAATCAAATGTATGCATCATGCCTGTACATACAGAACAATATAAATAATGAATATTGTACAGTGTGAATGAGGGGTTTGTGTGTTGCTCTACTTTCAGCAAGATATATTAAAAACATTGATGGTATTATAAAAGCGACCTTGTCTGTATCCAGAGTTTTTCCAGGCTCCTCGATGAGGACGCTCTGGTCGACAGCGCTGACACCACACAGGGAGCCCGGATCAGCCGACACCTGCAGGGTGACTTCCTCACCTGGAATAGCTGAAGCTGGAGAGAACCCCAAGGATACCTGACACACACACAGACATACACACAGACATACACACAGACACAGACACAGACACACACACACACACACACACACACACACACACACACACACACACACACACACACACACACACACACACACACACACAAACGTATACAAGTAGTTCTGTACATAGGTTCTGAAAACTACCACTTCTTTTAAAACTGTAAGTCAGGACTCTAATTTAATTCAACTTAAAACAAATGCTGTCATTTTTCTACTTCCACATAGTAAATCTTTGACTTGGATGATTGTGCTGACGTTAAATTGATATTGCAGTTTATGGCCTATTAGGTGTAATATTTTCAAACTGCCTTATGAATGTGAAGGCAGAACACCTGCAGGCAGGGGATAAGAAAGGTCAACTTTGATAAACGCTAATCTTTTGTACAGTAGGCTAACAGAGGTGAACAGTTTAGCATTAGACCAAAACCTGATCCCTATATTCATCAGGCTCAAATGAGTGTTTAAAGACCTTTACAGTTTCACACTGACCTTATTGCTGAAGCATTTCTCAGTACGGAATTCTGCACTGTCGGCAATCACGATCTCATTAGGGAGGACCATGTAAGCCACAACGTGGAAATTAGGTGAAAAGTCTGGAGTGACTTTCAACGTTAAGGATATCTCGCCTTCAGTGACTGGAACAGAAAACAAATGCATGTTACGGTAAATGAACAGAACTTCTGTGAGTTAGTGTTTTGCAGACTTAAGTTTCATGATACAACAAAGTTAAACATTTGCACCTAAAATTTTATTTGAATAATCTCGTCATGGTTTGTTTCCTCCTGTTCGACACCAAGTTTCAAATGAATATACTTCAGAAAAGTTCTTTTATGTGCAAAACAGAACTGGCAGATGGATTCTGTTTTGTACATTTTCAAAGCCATCTTCACCCACCAGAGTCATTGTGCACGTCCATCTTTTGATGTCCTTGTATGACAATGTTTCCTCTGGATAAGACCTGGAGAGATAAATGTAAAATCATTCAATTATCAGGGCCCGAGCAGCAGGGCTGCGAGGACCATATTGTAATCGGTTACTTTATATTTGATTCCGTACAAAATCCCTAATTTGGTTCCCTTAACATAGACAAAAAGTCTGGAATTTTTGCATGTGTTTTTTTGTGCACCAGACCTGGTGAAAAATGTGATAACTCATTGTTGTCAAATATGGGCTGGGAGAATTTGTCCCCCAATAGTGGGCCATATGAGTCCAGCAGTTTCACCTTGAGAGAATATTTTGTACATATATCCAGCTCCCCGAGATTTTAAAGAAAGTCTATTAACGTTGTGGTGAAAAGTCGACAGGAAGTAGATATTCTGGATAACTGTCGAGAATAAACCCTTTTAATCCATTTCCACTGATTCAATTAAAATTAGGTTTTGCAGCTAAAAGAGACCTGAATGATGAAAATCCTGAAGCATGTAGCGAGCCCTCAGAGTGTAGAGTTTCACCAAAAACAGGGAATAGTTTTTATGTCAGCCATGCATGCTCTGACACAAACGCACCATGCATGAGGAGGGTCCAGGTCTGAACCTATTTTATACAGTCTATGGTCTGAACCCACCCATACGGTAATATCTAATCACTGTCATATCGCCCCCTGGTGGCAGCAGGAACATATTACGCTGCTACTCTAAGGGCATTTACTCAAAGACCCTTGAACATATTGGCGTCATTTCCACTCAAGATGTTGATGCTATGATGGTCTTGATATGTGCCACAAGAAATTTGACTTTTCTTTAGAGATGTAGTCATAATGGTGCAGCAAATTTCGATTCTGTCATCATGTCTCACCATAAAATTTCAAACTGTTCTAGCTCAGCCAAACATCAGCATGTCTGCAACAAAACTCTTGCTTTTGAAGGTCCTAGGTCCCTATTTTTTACAGTCTATGGTCCCAGCCCAAACACGTCAATTTATAAAAATGTTTCAAGCTCCACAGCGCCACCAACTGACAACTGGAAGTTACTGCTTCCACAAAACCACTGCCAGTCCGACATGGCTCAAAAATGTCTTGGTACATCCCAGGACTTTCCCCAACACCCCTGTGAAGCACATGAGCTGTCGCCACAGCAATTTATTGATCGCCATTAAACAGGAAGTAGTTTTTTGAAAGGCTTAAAATACTTGCAGAATCACCAAATGTGGTACACAGGATCCCAGGGGAGCCATTACAAGTTTAATGTTGGAGAAATAATCCGAAGCTTGTGTACGGACTCAATGGGCATGGTTGCAGCAGCTTATACATATTTAGTTTTTTTTCAGGCGATTGTTGCACCACAAAGAAACCCAGACAAACTGGATTACACTGAAATGTTTCTCACCAGATACATCACATCCACTGCAGCTCGAGTCTCTCCCACCAAAGTGTAGAAAATAGAAAAGTTCTCCTCTTTGTCACAGTGAAGTTGTTCCACCTTCTGCTTCACCTCCAGAGAGCTGAATGATTTAGTTTTATGTGGAGGCAGCGGCAGTGGCAGCGGCAGTGGCAGCGGCAGCGGCAGTGGCGGCGGCGGCGGCGGCAGTAATATATATATATATAATAAAGTGTGTCTTGCACTCTCATAATGAGGCATTCTGGAGAGATGGTTTTGGTCTCCGCCTTGTTCGATGCTTGCCTGGATTGTAGAGAAGAAGAGATATTCACCAGCTAAATAGTGGAAGTTGTCAGAGCATACGTTAGCTCTTTGTAGCTGGTGGTCCTTGTTGTTACGACCACTGTTATTGTTGACTTACTCTTAGTTCGATTGGGTCATCGTAGTTGGTTGTATTTAATGTGAAAGTAGCGATACCATGGCTGTCAGTTGTGAGGTTCTGAAGCAGAGTTGCATTACCCCAAGCATCATGATGCCACAAATGCACCAGCATGTCAGGCACAGGTTCATTATTGAAGGCAACGACTTTAACCTGAGGACAAAAGGATTTAGTACAGAGGAAGCACAGTTTGTATGAGTACTGTATTAATCACACCAAGAAACAGTCTTCATACTTTTCCTTCCACTACTGATCCTTCATTAAGAAACGTGGGTGTGTCGATGAATGACAGCTTTCCAACAACATGAGAAAGCTTTATAACTTTCAACTTTATGCGGGAAATACCTGTAAAATAATAAATAAAAAGGCAGTCATATTACAACTTTATGTCCTGACACGTCTGTTTTCAAAATCTGATGATTGGAGCGTACCTGTTCCCTCCTCTATCACTTTAGCAAAGATGTTCAGTTTATCCAGAGTTGCCTGTGAGCCCAGTTTTGTGAAGGTTGACATCTCAAAATTAAACCTGGCACAGCCATTCTTCTCTGCCTACGTTGAACCCAAAATATAAAAAAGTTTAACAGATGTGCAAAAATACTTGTTGCTATCAGGACAGAAGCATTGACCCACTAAATCAACTCATCCCTTATCTTTTCACACCAAACCTTGACACATCTTGATATCAGGATAAATTCCCTTTGGTTGATATTTAGTTGGCATTGAAGTTGACAAGTACACATTACAATGGTCCCTGAATGTAAAAATGAAACAATATAGAAACAATCAATCCTTATGATGCTGGTCTTGTTTGCATTTGCAGCTCATGAAGATGTTTAATATTAAATTCAGTGTATTTCATGACCAAATAAAAGCCACTCATTGGAGCTTTAAAAAGTCAACCTCCTACAACATGTCAAGAATGATTACAGTACTACCTTCAGCAAAGTCCTGCCCTTCATTCACCTACCATGGCCAAGAGGCTGCTTACTTCTCCACCGGACTTAAACGTCACAACAAAACAATAAGCTAGAGAACAGTTCCTCAAAGTTAAGCAAGAAGGGAACCTAAGGAGTCAAATCTTGAGCCTCTGGACTCCTGAAAAAGCAGCAGTATTTCACAAGTTTGAAGACAGGTTAGATAATGGGTTGGATGGTGATGGTTTGATATCTGGATCAAAGGTGATGCTGTCCCTGTTTGGTTTCCAAATTTGAATCAGAAACTAGAAACAAAGATTTTTAATGCAGTCCTAAAAAGAGGCACCATTTGCAACATTAAAAGGATTAAAAGGACTAAACATTAGGACTAAGTAGGCCAACCAAAAATATGTTCTGTATTTGTATCAGAAGTGTCCTTTCTTTTGTTTCTTTGTGTTTCTGAGTCTTGTGAATCTACAGTTGTACCTGCTTAGTCTTCATGTAGCACGGCTCTGTTGTGATTTTGAGTTGAACTTCTGGATTCAGAGGTCGGCACATATTAAGTTCAACACTGGCTGGCACAGGTCGCGCAAATGTGTATCTGATTGGATTGGAGTTTTGGAAAAAAACAAGGGTTGTTGTTGAAAGAGTTCCTTTATCTTAAATCAAATATGTTACAAGTCGTACGACTTACTTACTTTGCACAGACTTCCACTTCGATTTGATCCTGTCCAATGCTTATTTCATCAGGCGCCTTCACTGTTACATCAAATTTGGGCAAAACTGAGAACAAAGACCGGTTGTTAGCATCCTCCACTCGTTACAAACTTGTTCTTTTGTTTTGTGAGTGGAGGTGGTGTAACTTACTCATTTTCTCCACCTTGAAGTGGTGATTTTCATTCCATCCATTGTTCCAAACAATGACCCTGTAACTTCCTTCACGAGCTTCAGAGTTTAAAGGGTAAGACAGCTGCAATATTGACCCATTAGATGTGGTGTTCAGCCATTGGCCAACCCGGTTCTCGTTTGAATCCTGTTCAATGACAATAAAAGAGAAAAGCATGTATTCACAGTACGTTTGTGCCAATTGGTCCATCGTTTGAGTGTCTACCCGCCGAGAATGTAAGTTGTGGTTTGATTATCCCTTACCCTGATTTCAATGGTGTCGTACTGTAAAAGAAAAGAGAACAATTCAAATCTTTAAAGAGCAGATTTAAAAGCCACCAAAATAAATAACCCTGAGAACATCCAGCCCAGTTAAAGCATCAAATTAATAAAAAAGAATATAAATAGTTAAAATAAATTAATAAAAAAGGGGTAAGGATATGAGTTGAAGATACATCAATATTAAACATTAAAGTAATAAAACTGTTAAACTCTACATAAAAGCCAGACGGAATACATACACATGATTCAGCTCACTCTGATATGAATGAAAGAAAATTAGATGCATCTGAAGCTTCAGATTATTCTGTAATTGACAAAAACGGATAAATGGACCTTAACCTCATCCGTGTTTACCTCATGGGGCTTTATTCCATCATTGACACACAGCTTAAACAGGAGTATTTATATAGTGACTCACTAAAGCCGAGGTTAAAGAGCACATTTGTATAAATAAGCTGCAGCAGTATCACAGCAAGCTAACTCAGCAGTAAGTGTTTGAATTGGGTCCTAAACAAAGCAGGGAGAGTTCAAAACTCACCCGCTGACTGGCAGCTCTGAATGTGGAGTCCAGGGTGACGACTCTGAAATGAACTGACAAGAAAGTTTTTATTAAAGCACATTTAAACACATTAAAGGCCTCTTGTCATTGATGTGGGCTGTTTTTCAGAGATTTAGGATTTTGGAATCCTCAAACAACCAGGCCTAGGTCGCCCCTTTAATATGTTATGTCTCCTCATGGTATCGGAAGTCAGGGTAAGATCTACAGTATCAAATCTGCACTTGACTTCATGTACTTTTAGATATAAAATCCTTTACACGATTTGCATCATCTTGTAAACATTGTGACGATAACATTGGTTTCCGTTAGCATCGTCTTGTAAACATTGTGCAAATAAAGTGTCTATGTCATGCTCTTGTTACCTGTTTGACCTGGCAGGTACAGGGGTTTATCCGTCTGGATGAAGGTCATGGGTCGAAAGGCTACAATCCTGACTTTCCTGACTTCCTCTGAATCAAACCAGTTTCCGTTAACCACCACCTTGAAGTTTGTGAGCTGGCTACCCTGCACCATTGGTACCTGTGGCAGAAATGTAAGAGATCAGGGAGTGAATCGAATGACGGTCTAATAAGACAAGGTCAATCAATCAATCAATCTTTAACTATATTGCGCCAAATCACACCAACGTTATCCTCAGACTCTTTCCAAACAGAGCAGGTCTAGACCGTACTCTATGTTCTATTATTAACAAAGACCCAACATCAAGACAGGATCAGATCCAGTCCCCTCTTACAGACAGGACTCAGTCTGATCTCATCTTAATCCACCATGAGCAGAGCACTTTGCAGCATTTAGCAAGTCACAGTGGCAAGGACAAACTTCCTTTAACAGGCAGAAACCTCCAGCAGGACCAGACTCATGTTAGACACACCTGCTGGGACTGTGTTCACCTCACGTTGAGGTGAATGGGACTTCTGAGATTTTATTTTAAGTTGATGGGAGGGAACAGTACCCGGATAAATCAGCTAAGCACCTGTTTAATTATTGATGAAGAACCTGCCTCGTCACTCCTTAATCAGAATGAGATTTAAAGAGCTGACCTGAAACTTGAAGCATCGGTGAAACTCCACGCTGGATGGTAACTCGAGGAGGGTTATCTCTTCTTCTCCAGAGTTCAGTGTGACTTTAATGACCAGAGGCTCGTCGGGCTGCAGAAGACTCATACAGAACTTGGTTTCTGTTCCCGCTTCAAGTACTGCAGGAACGGTGACTAAGTATTGCCTGCAGACACAAAAATATTCAGCAAAAAGCAAATAGCCCACAAAGTTTTATTAAGAAGGAAGTTTAACCCAAAAGATGATATTAAATAAAAACAAAATACTGGTGCACATAAAAATTGCCATGGCACATTGATGAATGCCGAGCTGTTTGTTGAGCCAAAAGGAAGATATCCAAAACCAAAAGCTAGAGAGATTTAAAAAATGACTTAATCACTGATATTTGTGTTACATTACACTATTCAAAAACATGGCCAACATGGCGGCTCCCCAAAAAAAAAGCTAAAACAAATGCTGCTCCCCCTACTGATCGGCTGCAGTATAGCACAAAAAGCGCATTATTTTCTGCAACCTCGTATATTTCCTGTAAATGAATCTGGATGAACCCTGGTTTATGCTTCTGCGCTGACTCTGTTGTAGCTATGCTATAGAAGCGGACGCCATCATAAGTACGACCATAGACTGTAAATAAAAATGGACATCGTTGCTCCACCTCTTCCCGTTGTACAATTCTGAAGCCAAAAAATCCCTCTCCTGGGCGCAGCCATTGTGCAGCCAGAGCCTGTAAAGCCACTGTAATAAGCTCCGCCCTACAGCGTAACGTCACAAGACGCTGTGTGTCCTCTGAAGTTTCACTCCACGGCGGCTGTGAATCAAAGGAAACCCGGAAGTAAAACCCCGTTTTTTAAACTCTAATAACTAACGAAAAAGAAACTTGGACACAAAACAGTCAAATACTAACTACATATCACCACAGCATACGGATGGGAGAAACATTCATACGACGTGTATTTATTTTTTAAAGTTTGACTGGGGGAGACGGATTTTTTTACCTATACTGCAGCCAGCCACCAGGGGGCAGTCACACTGCTGAAAGCCTCACCACAAGGGCCGTGTCCGGCATGCTTGAGTACGACATACTTCTGTGTTAGAGTCGCCCACATTGCCCAAATGGGTATTACGTTAAAGTTGGAGCTGATGAATATTGAGCAGCAGTTGATCGGACTGCAATTATTGCAAAGAAGAAAAAGAGAGGAAACATCAGAGTAGCCAATATACAGCGATTACGGAAAAAAGGGAAGCGACCATAGACTGTATAAAAAATGGACGAAATATCTGTGACTTCATGCATCTGTTTCTGAAGCGCAGTTTTGAAGACGATCCTTGGCGGGTGCCATATTGAAACTTTGTCTGAGCTAGTGCGAAGTAAAGAGGCGGGCCTTTAGCCTTTTCGCTAACAGCTACAGTGTTCCTGCCTGTCAATCAAGACAGCCATGACCTTATTTGGGGAAAACTCGTATTTTCCTTGAAAATACCGAGTTATTAAAAACAATTCAACCCCATACAGTGTGTGCTGATAGAGAAATGAGCTACTCAGACCTAAACTGTTTTTTGTACCAGGCTGTAAACATGTTTATTTCTGCTGTAAAGATCGTCTTCTTTAAATGGGTGTGTATGATGTTTCCTGTGTTTCTGCAGCCAGCCTCAAGTGGACACTCAAGGAACTGCAGGGTTTTTTTCAAGTTATATTTTTTGGGGCATTTTTTCCCTTTATGGATAGGACAGCTGAAGAGAGACAGGAAATGTGGGGACGAGAGAGAGGGCAAGGACATGCAGTAAATGCAACCTCTGCGACAATGACTATAGCCTCTGTATGTGGGGCGCTTAGACCACTAGGCCACCAGCGCCCCGGAACTGCAGTTTTTAACACTTCCGCATAGAATTCATATTTTTAGACTGGAGGTTGCCACTTGGAAGCAACCTGCAGTTCGAATCATTTTGATGCAGAATTTACATTTTTAAGGAGGTGCACGTCCGGCTACATGACGGCTTCTGTGTAGGCACAGGGCTACAGCATAGAGTCAATGCAGAAGCATAAACCAGCTGTTACTCCACCTCAATCTAACTACTGGAATCACAATGCGCTTAAGAACAAGGTTGAACTACCACCAGAAAAAGATAAGGAGATAGTAAAGCTATCTCATTGCTATCTTCTGCTCTCATTTTTACATTTGCTCACTACTCTACAACACGGACCCTGTCAAGCACTACAACTCCACTCTACTGTACTAATCTACTGAAAAGTTGAAGCTAATATTAACTTTTTTAAAACAGTTCAACAAACTTACGGATCCGTCACCACCTGACCCACAAACATCCAGCTCAGGAAAACAAACAGGGTCCATATCCTCGCAGGACTGCTAGGAAGACCCATGACTGTGTGAGCTGGATCTCTCTTCTTGGATCAACTTCCTTTGCTCAGCTGTCTCAACTTCAATATGACGTGACACATCATCCCTGTTTGAGAACCAGCCTTCGCATATTTATTTACTTGAAAAAACATTTGCTTTCGCCCATGCATTCAGGGTAAACACGACAGGTTAAAGGTTGGTGTTGCAGAATAAAGAGAACTGCAGTCATTTTTGTCTGAAGTTACATGTCTCAGTGGTCCTCCTGCATCCTAAGGCTGTAAAGCCATCTATTACGGGAGGTTAAAGGTAACAACATGGATGTGAAGTGTCAAAGGTTATGGCTTTATTTATAAACAGACACAACTCCTCTTCTGTTTTTATTAAGAGTTGAAGGACTTAAGTAGAAGATCAGTGCAGACCATAGACTACATAAAACATGGAAGGGGTCACTTTGCTAGAGTTTATGCATTAAAATAATTCCCTCTCTGGAAAACTAAAAGTAACATCTCTTTTAATGAATGGCTGGGAGAAATTACCAAAATAGCCACCTATGAACAACTCATTTTTAAGCTCAATAACCGACAGGAGATGTTTTTGGACCTATGGGGCCCCTTCATGAATACAATAGAATGTTGAGTAACTAACTTCGACATGTTTATGAGTGTGATGGGAGTGTGTGAGTGTTTGCGGTGCACTGAGCCCAGTGCTTTCCCTGTGAGAAATTATTATTGTTGTGTTTGTTTGTTATTTTTGTTTTTTTAAATTACTTTTTGTTTGGTATTGTTTCGTTTTTCTTTTGTCGTTGGCCTTATTATTACTTTTTATGTGAAATGTATTTGGTTTCTGTACTGTTGTATTTCTTTCTGAATTTTGCACGTTATTGAAAATAATTTTAAAAAAGTTAAAAAATACATGAAGCATGCAAGACATGCATAAAAACAGAAGAAAACAAACAAAGCATTCAACGTTAACAAGAAGTAGCACCAGGCTAATATTCATTCAGGCATCCATGCAGGAATATACAGAAGCATGTGGTATATTAATAACACTTGGGCATCAAAATTAATCCTATAATTACCTTAAAAAAAATAAAAAAAAATAAATTACTTAAAGTAATCAAGTATTTAAAAGGATTGAAAAAACTACAACAAGTCTCTTAAGTGTCAGTTTCTTGTAAAGCTAATATTGTTTCCAACTCCACAAAGTACAGTTGGTTGTTATTATTGTTGTTAAATTAATGTGGTGAATACAAACATATATTTTATTTTCATAGACAGTCTAAAAAAAAGAGTTAAAAAGTGCCTTAAAACTGCAGAAGTCAGGAACAGCTGAAGCTGCTCGGCAAGCTCAGCCGACAGGGGGCGACAGAGTCACACTAACCTAAAAATAAACCCACGAAGAAGAAGCAGCTCCGGATACTTCCGCCAGCAGTTGGCTGACTTCACGGAGGTTAACATGCTGAGCTTCTTCTGACAGCTGACTCTCACACTCCACAGGTACAGTAAGCTTCTCTCTGTGTTCATATGTGAGCAGCAGGTTATTTTAACAGACCTGAAGTAACAAGCTTCTTTAAAGCAGCTCTGTTTACCTAACGTGAGCACATGCTAACTGCTGAGGTCGTTTGGGGATGAAGTAACAGCTCATAAACACATGCAATATTATGTCATCCTGTTTGTTTGACATCTTACTAGCAGATCATGTTTAAAGAGCTCCAAAAACTACTTTAGCATCAGTGTTTTATGACATTTAAAGACATCATTTTATGATTTAGGGAAGATTCACACTCCCAGATAGTGCTCTGCAGGATAGTGTGATGCAATTGCACCTGTATGCTTACTCCCAGGTGGTAACTTGTAGTACTGTGTGATTTAGGATTAACTTGTCATCTGTGTAAAAGTGCAGAGTTGTTATTTTCCATCACTGCAGAAGTAGGAAGCAGGAAGAAGCTGTGGTGGCGGCTTAACTACGGTGTGTCAAAAGGGGCAAAATAGCATGCAATTAAAAAAGCAACACAATAATAATGCACCTTGCTTTTATCTTAATTCAATCAATCAATCAATCAATCAAGCTTTATTTATGTAGCACCTTTTATACAAATGATATTAATTGCAAGACATTCAAAAATAAAAAAAGGATATTAAAATAGAGACTAATGCACACTAACAACAATAAAATGTGTAATTTAAATAAGTTAAAGAATCAAATTAATATTAAGAATATAGATAGTTAAAATAAATAAATAAAAAGGGTAAGGATAAGAGTTGAAGATAAAATAAAGGCTAAAAATATCAATAAAATTGAGTAGATAAATAAAACACAGATAGTTAAAATGAATAAAACATTAGAACAACATTCAAATCAATATAAAACATTAAAGTAATACAATTGTTAGACCCTACATAAAAGCCAGACTGAATACATACATACATTTAAAAGTGTCAATATCTCCAGATCCTGTAAATGTCTGACTCCACTGATTGTGTATTTTTTAACTTCAGCTCTGTGGACGTTTTACCAGCAGCAGCTTCACCAAACATCGGAGGGATGCCGCCTTTAATTTGCGCTGAGTTGGTCCAGAATCCGGTGCAGCTCTATCGATATCTCCTCCGCTGCTGCAAACTGTTACCAAGCGCAGCGATGCAGAAACATTACAGACACACCATCAGACAGGTGAGGCCAGCAGAGGGAACAGCTACAGACGAGCTGTCTGAAAGATGTGTTTTAAAGTGTGCAGGCATGGATTTCTGATTTTTGTTTCCAGGGTTTCAACAGCCACTCGGATGAAGACGACAAGGAGAGGATCCAGCTGATGATCCAGAGAGCGATCGAAGATGCAGACTGGATTCTTGATAAAGTACGGATGAACTGCTTTTGATGCAAAGTTGAAAAAGGTGCAAACATCAGTTTCTAATTCCCCTCTTTCTTTTAGTACACCAAGAAGAAGTGAGGCTCTGAGAGCGTGATGTCATCCTTCGGTGGATGTTCGGCTTCTTCTTGTTACTCCTTCTTTTTGATTGTGATCGTGTGCAAAAAGCCATGATGAAGCAGCGTCTCCCTCCAGAAGTTTAAAAGTGTAAATACTGTTATGTGTTGTTTCTTTTTCAATAAATGAATGCTTATTTAAAGAATCTGAGTTGAATTGAATGAACATCATGTGTGTACTGAAGCATGTGGGACTGGATGCTCAAAGTGTTTTTGGTCTCAAGCCTCTGTCCTTGCGAAGCTCCTTGGTGCAGAAATGGTTTTGCTTTTAAGCTGCTATATAATAACGGATTAAGCTGCAGAAACGTCACGCAATCACTCAAGAAAAAAACCCTGCGCTGGTTTGATTTCATTGGATACCAAAGCTCCCGTCAAAGCTAGTTAGAGACACAAACGTGCCCTGAGCGTTGAGCTTCCCTCAGCTTTATTTTGGTTTGGGTTTCAGACATCTTTAAGGAACATCAGGATGTTTATATCAGTTTGTTGTCTTTGCGTGTGCACGTTTGCAGATCCTAGAGACTCTCTGTAACATCCAGCAGACCTGGATCCGCTTCAGGCTGCTACAAGTACCAGTATCTATTAACCGGAAAATCAGAGCAGGTATTCTAGCAAGACAGTTCTTTCTACTAGACCAGAGTGTTCTTTTTTACTTTGACACGAAAGGAGTCCGCTGAGGTGGTTTGGTCGACCTCGAGGTAGACCCAGAACTTGGTGGAGGGACTACATATCCCATCTGGCCTTGGAACTCCTCAGGATCCCCCAGGATGCGCTGGAGGATGTTGCTGGGGGGAGGGATGTCTGGGTGGAGTTGCTCACACTGCTGCCTCCGCGACCCAACCTTGGATAAGCGGAGGTAAATGGACGGGCGGACCTTGACATGTTGACTACAAACTCCCTGCAGTTTTCCGAGATGGGCCATGAATGAAGGGAAGTACAGAGCAAAGACAACATAAAGGACATCGAAACCAGGAAATATAGGAATGGTAGCTTCCATACATCAGAGGGGAAACAGAACGCATCCAAAGAACAATGAAACAGCACTCCTGGAAAGCCACACATCAAACTGAGACCATTACAGGTTCATCCAAAGGACCAAAGTGACCCTGAAAGAAAGAACGACGTCATTTATGAAATCCCATGTCTTTCCTGCAACAAAATGTACATCAGCAAAACAGGCAGGATGTTCTGCACACGTAAAAGTGTGTGAGAAAGAAACATCTGGAACACGCACACGTGCAATTAAGCGAAAAAAAAGACAAAGACAAGTGAAGAGATAAATCACATCGTGGACCAGGAGAAGGCAGAGAGCGACAGATACCAGCGCTGGATAAGGGAGGCTGTAGAGATCAGGAAGGAGGCCCAGAGGACGGCAAACCGGGATGAGGCCCACATGCTGTCACACACCTGGGACGCTGTCGGACAACAGGGGGTGTGGTCATTCTGCTGCTTCAGGTAGGATGATCAAACCTCTATCGATCAGCTAACAGACAACGACACAACAATACGAGACTCTTCTGAGGACGACTGCAGGAAGTTTGTAGACGAAACAAGTCGATGTAAAATACAGGGTCAGACCTTATGAACCTTCGTGGACCAGAGCAGTTCATGTTTAATCAGAAATGAGCTCACCTGCTCTCACTGATCTGAAATGACAACACATTTATTGTGCAACATACTCCACTATTTATTCAAGTATAGTCCTTTGTCGTCTAAATTAATACATGAAAAACACAAAACAGATAGGAATAAGGGAAGAAGTGAAACAGGAGAGTGTGTCGGTCATGTGTTGTGCCCACAGGCTGGCTGTACCAGAGGAATGACGTACAGAGCGAACATCACTGCACACAGATCACATCGTCCGTTTTCATCTCGTGTTCAAAAGCATGCACATGCAGTATTTCAATTAATACAAAAAGTAGTAAAACTAGATATACATAGTAATTCTTCAGTATAAATAGTATAAATAATATTCCTTTGTATAAATAGCTCCGTCTTCTCTAACGTTGGTCTGAGATGTGGAGACGTTTGCTGTCTCAGAGGATACTGGAGCTTTGGGATTGCTTCAGAAAGAGAGTTGCAGCAGAGTTGTTCTCTCAGAAACAACGGGGACAGGCACTCTGGAAACGTGGTCGCAGACGTCTCGGGGTCACGCTCACTTCTGCAGGATGAACTGGTCGATGAACTCGTTCTGCTCCGACTCGATCTTGGATAAGGCTTCGTACTCTATGCGGTATCTGAAGGAGGAGAACGAAGCAGAAAAGAAAAACTGAATGAATGGAAGAAAGCAGACAGAACACTCAAAGGGGCCTCACAGCTTGAGAGGAGTCAGAAAGTTCAAGAGGAGCTGACGGGGAAAGAGGATGATAAAATTACTACCAAAAATTCATCAAGCCTAAAGGTACAACCATGGGCAGTTCCTCCTCTGGCATGGTCAGGAAGGGACCAATCAGAGCTCCTGAGCGTCTGAGAGCCACAGTGAGGTGGGACTACCAGCCGGACGCATGCAAAAATTACAAGGAGACTGGCTTCTGTGGTTTTGGAGACAGTTGCAAGTTCCTCCATGACAGATCAGACTAACTACAGCTGCTTAAGGCTGATTTATACTTCTGCGTCGAATCGACGGCGTAGCCTACGCCGTAGGTCCGCGTAGCTCCCGTACCTACGCAGAGGCCTACACACGTAGCTGACGTGCACCTCTTCCAAAATGTAACTCCCGTAGAACCGACGCGGACCGCAAGCTCTGTGATTGGTCCGCTCGACGGCTTTGTCTTTCCCGCATTCACAGCACTTCCGGGATCCCGGACATCGGCCGCACATCGACCGTGTATTTCATCTCCTCCTCTCTATTCTTCATGTAATCATGTCTGTATGATAAACAGCAACATGTATCAGCTGTAGATTAACAGAACACGCTCTGAATCTCTGTGGAAAAGTAAACAGAGATCGTAGCAGGACCGGAAGCAGGCGACCGGGTATCAGAGAGACCACACTGCCCTCAAGCGTTTCGGAGGAGAATTGCTGCGTGACACAGACACATCGACGCACAAGTATGTGGGGCTCATGTCCGCGTCAGCCCCTGCTGCGTAGGGGAGACGCAGAAGTATAGATCAGCCTTTACAGCTGCACTCTTCTGGCCAGCAGGGGGCGACTCCATGGAGAGCAAAAAGAGGTCTAACTGTACGAAACAAAAGGTTACTTCACTTCTCTTCGCTAAACTAAATGTGTTTATGATCTCAATCTCTCGTCTCAAGTCTTCGTACATCAGCCTGATGTTCAGTTTGTAAACTATCACCCTGTTTAGAGTCAAACACACCAGAAAGCAGGGATGCTTTAAGGCAGGGGTTCCCAAACTTTTCAGCCCCCGACCCCCAAAATATAGGGGCCAAGGACTCTTGACCCCCACTGTCCCTAAAAATGATTTAATGTGTCTTCATTTAGCTGGTCTGCAGAGAATGACCCTACCTACATGAGCATGTGTCTGTGTTTCCTGTGCCGTTATGAATTAACCTGCTGCTACTGATGCTTTTGATAATTAACTGTTCACTAACCCTAAACTTAGGAGTCATCTGGAGAAAAGAAAGGCAGAAAACTCATTACATTTTCTATTTTCAAGGAATTATTTCAAGGTTTGCTACTATTTTTGTCGATATTTTTTTAAAATGTACTGTTTCTAGATAACTTTTTTTTTAAAAAACATTCTGGAATCCATCTCACGACCCCCTATTTGTGTGTCGTGACCCCCCAGGGGGTCCCAACCCACACTTTAGGAACCTCTGCATTAAGGTGTAGCTACCTGTAACTGGCATGTTACTTCTGTGGTAACCCGTGACCTATCATGATCAGCGTCTGGTTGCACAAAAACACTTTAAAAGTTTACCCTGCATCAAATCACGTGTGAGAGGTTAAGGTTTTCTCTCCATAACCGACCTGATAATCTTGTTGCGTGTCCCCCGGCAGAGACTGTGTGTGGTAAGAGATTTTGGGGAATAAGTTGTCTTAAGTTTGATATAAACATCTTCAACTTCGGATCTTTGGAACAGCTTTTCCAGTATATGCAGCTTCTGTCAGCGCATGTGGCGTTTAGTTTACTGGTTGCACAGTCCAGTTATTCAGACAGCCACTAATTGTACTGGATTGCATGCTAAACAATCTAGCCTTGTGTTGTTTTGGATACGGAGTCAACCCACACACTGTTTACCTCTCGAGCTGCATCTTTTTCTCAGCTATGAGCGCCTGAAGCTGCTGCTGCTGAGCCTCTCTTTGCTTCTCCACAGACTTCAGTAAATTTCTGGCTCCAATCGCCTGAGAAGAGAAGAGGAAAATATGTTTATTCAGATGTTTTACAAGCGAACAAGTCTTCTGATGATGTATATTTTACTACGTTGAGCTCACCTTCATCTTCTCTGTCTCTGCCTCTTTTGCCAGCTCATCCACCAGCTCAATCAGACCTCCCACGATCTTCTGAAACTGGCCGATTTCTGCAAAAGAGCACAAAAAACATATCTTGTAGGATCTTTGATGTCAGAGGGAACTCAGACTCAGCTGATTAAAGCGTACTCACTGTCCACAAACTCTTTACACTCCTCCTTGAGCTCTGAGGTCTTCTGGCTGACGTCAGGCTCAAGGACTCGTAGCTTGTTGAGTTCATCAAAGTAAAAGCCAGCCTCGGCTAACGGGTCTTTAGCCATGGCCACAGGGCCTGGAAGAGAAGCAGACGCAGCCTCATTAAGCCCACAGTCATTTCATACGTTTATACTTTTTAAACACCAACAATGTTTTGATTTATACTCCTAACAGCTGGTCACCGTCCCCCCACTATCATCTCTCTCTCTCTTCATCTCCCTCTATCCCTCTATCCAACACGGTCTCAGCAGATGTGTGTCTAACATGAGTCTGGTCCTGCTGGAGGTTTCTGCCTGTTAAGGGAAGTTTGTCCTTGCCACTGTAACTTGCTAAATGCTGCAAAGTAGTGATGTTAGAGATGTGCCGAAGCTTCGAAGCGTGTGTCGAGTATTCGAGGCTTGCTTCATGGAGGGGAGGGGCCGAAAATGATGACGTTCGAAGCCTCGCGAGCCGCCTGTACCACGTGACTGATTCAGGAACCAGTTTGCGGGTTTGGTGCGCGATTCAAAATATGAGGGGCAGCGCACAGTCACAACCTTATCCCCAATTTGTTTCCACTTTCCCCTTTGACCCGGCCATTGTATCATAAAGACAGACGCCATATTAAGAAGTTCATTATTTATGTGTTGGCATCACAAACATCATTCACTTATTCAATTCAAAGCTTCACACACCAAAGGGATGGTGTCATTATAATCACTGCGCTTATTTTAAATTTATTGTCCACTTGATGGCGCAGTAGAGCAAATGGAGCACCATGAAGCTTCGGCCCATGAGTGAACCAGTTGGATGGAAAGCCTCAATGCTTCAAGAAGCTTCATCTCGCCATCACTACTGCAAAGTGCTCTGCTCATGGTGGATTAAGATGAGATCAGGCTGAGTCCTGTCTGTATTATGGGACTGGATCTTATCCGGTCTTGATGTTGGGTCTAGTGTGGAGATCAGATCCATGCGTTATATCTACAGTCATGGCCAAAAGTTTTGAGAATGACACAACTACTAATTTTCACAAAGTCTGCTGTTTCAGTTTTTATAATGGCAATTTGCATATACTCCAGAATGTTATGAGGAGTGATCAGCTCAACTGCAATTAATTGCAAAGTCTCTCTTTGCCTTGAAAATGAACTTTATCACCAAAAACACATTTCCACTGCATTTCAGCCCTGCCACAAAAGGACCAGCTAACATCATTTCAATGACACACAGGTGTCACACACATTAACACAGGTGTGGGTGTTGATGAGGACAAGGCTGGCGATCAATCTGTCATGATTGAGTGACTGGACACTTTAAAAGGAAGATGGTGCATGACACCATTGTTCCTCATCTGTTAGCCATGGTTACCTGCAAGGAAACACGTGCAGCCATCATTGCATTGCACAAAAAGGGCCTAACAGGGAAGTTTATAGCAGCGAGTAAGATTGCACCTCAGTCAACCGTCTATCCAATTATCAAGAACTTCAAGGAGAGAGGTTCAATTGTTGCCAAACAGGCTCCAGGGCGCCCAAGAAAGTCCAGCAAGCGCCAGGACCGTCTCCTGAAGGTGTTACAGCCGCGGGATCGGGCCACCACCAGTGCAGAGCTTGCTCAGGAATGGCAGCAGGCAGGTGTGAGTGCATCTGCACGCACAGTGAGGCGAAGACTTTTGGAGGAAGGCCTGGTGTCAAGGAGGGCAGCAAAGAAGCCACTTCTCTCCAGTAAAAACATCAGGGACAGACTGATATTCTGCAGAAGGTACAGGGACTGGACTGCTGAGGACTGGGGTAAAGTCATTTTCTCTGATGAATCCCCTTTCCGATTGTTTGGGGCATCTGGAGGAAGGCTTGTTCGGAGAAGACGAGGTGAGCGCTACCATCAGTCCTGTCTCTTGCCAACAGTGAAGCATCCTGAGACCATTCATGTGTGGGGTTGCTTTTCGGTCAAGGGAGTGGGCTCTCTCACAATCTTGCCTAAAAACACAGCCATGAATAAAGAATGGTACCAGAACGTCCTCCGAGAGCAACTTCTCCCAACCATCCAAGGGCAGTTTGGTGATGAAGAATGCCTTTTCCAGCATGATGGAGCACCTTGCCATAAAGCAAAAGTCATAACAAAATGGCTCGGGGAACAAAACATTAAGATTTTGGGCCCTTGGCCAGGAAACTCCCCAGATCTTAATCCCATTGAGAACTTGTGGTCAATCCTCAAGAGGCGGGTGGACAATCAAAAACCCACAAATTCTGACAAACTCCAAGCATTGATTATGCAAGAATGGACTGCCATCAGTCAGGATTTGGTCCAGAAGTTGATTGACGGCATGCCAGGGAGAATTGCAGAGGTCTTGAAAAAGAAGGGTCAACACTGCAAATATTGACTTATTGCATGAATTCTGTGTAATTCTCAATAAAAGCTTTTGATACTTATGAAATGCTTCTAATTGTATTTCATTAGACCATAGAAACATCTGACAAAAACACCTAAAAACCCTGAAGCAGCAGACTTTGGGAAAATGTAATATTTGTGTCATTCTCAAAACTTTTAGCCATGACTGTTCAACAACTGTGCACACTCATTAAAGGCTCTCTCTGTCTTTATGTCTGCAGGGGGAGGACTATTCAAATATACGATTAATAGTTAGCAGTGACTATGGAATAGTAATTTTGCTTGAGATTAGGGAGGTTATCAAGCAAAAATACTATTCGATGCTAACTATTCATTTATTATTCGAATAGTTTTCTTATCTATACTTTGACTTCAGTAATGAAAACATGTACTTTGTCCACCACTGGATAAATGTATGATCCAGATATTGTACTTTGATCTATAAAGTTTGCACTTCTGTATCACCTCACCTCATTTTCATTTATTTTTACACACACATTTTACCTTCAAAAGGCAATTAAGCTTTCTTATGTTGTTGTAGAAGATTTTGGTGATTTAATGGCAAAATTAAAACAGCTTTCAGAAGCTCTACAGACACAGTCAGTGGGTCGAACCACATTACAACCAGGGGCTTGTTAAAGAAACAGAAAAAAAACGCTTCACAATAGTCTAACGATTTATTCTTAACGATTAATATTAATATTCGAAAAAATCACAAATTACCCGAGTTCATTTTTTGTTGCCGTAGTGTCAAACCAGCTACAGATGCTAAAGTTCAGACTCCTTGTATCTTGACAACCTTATCAGATAAATACTTTAACAGGCTTTATAACATGATAACAACATGCTGATTAACCCACTATCACACAGCGTCAGGCACTTTGCTGACATGTCTGTGTCACCACCTGGCTGCTAAAATGTCAACATAACATCTCTTTATTGAAGTAATCATTGATCTGAACTATGACCTTTAGTGAGAAACCACCTTATGTTGAAGAAAGCTAATAAGCTAATTAAAGAACACAATGTAAACACAGCAAACTCAACGTTAGCTGTTAGCATGACCTCCACTGTGTTTACAACAATGTAATTACTTCATTTACCTTCACATAACTCATACTAAGATTAAAGTTGGTCTGAAAGGGTTAACACTTCATCAAATTACTGAAATAATCACATAATCTGTTTTATAATCAGCAGAAATCTCTGTTTTTGACCAAACTGAAGCTGAATTAGTCAAATTAACTCAGCTAACGTTAGCTACATCTCGCTAGCTTCCTCAGAAAAGCCGGTTTTTACAGATATTTACAAACACACAGAACCCTCAAGAACATCTTTAACAGTCTGACTTTGTAATTAACTGCATTCAGATTCTTACAGTGCAGGAACATGTCTGTGTTACCTGTTTGAACCGCTGTCTCCGTTAACTCAGATGGCTCTGTGTTCTGTGACTATGTGGCATTGCAAAGTAAGCCATTAATGCTGCGTTCAAGTGTTCCTCGGATGCTCGGAGTTCCGGAAGTCGGCAATCCGAGTAGAGTGTATACTATGTTAACCTTATTTATAATTTATAAATCGATATATTCCCCATTAAGTTATTACAAAATTGACATGTGGTTTTATTTATACAACCTCCCTAGTTATCGTCGCAATAAAAATGAACCTTCATTTTGATAATTCGAGTTGAGTACTAGGTTTTCCGATTTTTCCGACTCCACGTGAATGCAAGGTGACTCCTCCGCCTTATCGCTGCCGGGGAAACCAACTGATGCTGTTTGTTTGTTTATTGTATATTATTTTTTACAGTCTATGATTGTGACCTGATGCCTGTCTTAGATTTTAAGTTTTTTTTGTGGGTCGTAAGTCTCTAAATCCAGTTATTGTTTATCATTAATAATACCACAGACTTAAATAATGAATACAAAGAACTTATGTGTCATAAGAAAACACAGTATATATATGTTTTAATACTTTAATGAGATTATTTAGCTTTTCGTAAGATTCATTTTATACCCAAAGGTGTTTATTTTACAAGTAAAGTAATTAAACTCGCTTTTTAACAGGTCGAAACACATATAGGCACTTTCAAATGTACTTTTATTTAAAATACTAGCATACAACATAGTTATATTGCAACCCAGTCCAAACCAATTCCTACTAGTTTTGTCTTTTGTGTAGTTTTGTGATTTAAGTCAGGCTAAGTTTTGAAAGAGGTCCACTGTGAGACAATCAAAAGGTTTGATTTAGAAAAATAGAATAGAATGTACTTTATTAATCCCTGAAGAGGGAAATTCAGGTGTCTGGCAGATAAAATTATAAAAATCACATAAAACAAGTAATTCAGGTGTCTGTCAGCTCATCTTCCATTGGATAGAGAGTTATGAAGCCTAATGTCTGCAGGGATGGATGATTTTCTGTACCTCTCAGTCCTGCAGCGCAGAGAGATGAGCCGTCCGCTGCAGCTGTTTCTCTGGTCCTCAAAGAAGTTGTGAAGTGGATGATCTGTGTCATTTAGAATGGCCTCTAGCTTCTTCTGTGTGCATCTCTCCACCACAGCCCCAAGTCCAACCTGGTTCCAATCACGGTGCCAACTCTTTTCACTCTTTTCTATATATCTTTTTTTTTGTGAATGTGGTCCCAGAACCTCTGTTCTCCTATAACCGACCTTTTATTTGTAACAGTTCAAGACCGAGATTATAGGTTTAAGCTCACAGTCTTATCCAGATACCTAGTTAACCTGTTTCTTGGAACCATTCTCCATCTTGACCACATGGAGCTTTAATCCACTGATGTGCTCCAACTGTTGCCCAACAAGAATCACTTGACATTTGCATTCATTTTTATTTTTTACTTAACTGCAACCCAGATTACACCTACAACTGTATCAAGACAGCAAAACTGTGATTTTATATAATTCTTTCAGAGAGTTAAAAGTCCCTTTAGTGTTAGTTATGAATAGTTTTGTTTTCAAGTGATTCACAAATAAGTCAACATTATTTTACCATGATCAAAGAGGAAAACATTAGGATTAAGTAAGGAAATAAAGGGGAAAAGCCACATGAAAGCAGACCTGTTATCCACCTGCAGTTCCTTTAACTGACCACAGGGGGCAGCACTGTGTCATGCGTCGCACAAACAGCCGTGAAATCACACGAAGAAGAAAAGGACTGAGCGAGAGTTAAACTTTAAAAACTTTAAACATCACAAGTCGATATTTATCTGGATTTAAAGGCTGACGGAAGATTAAACAAACATCTTGGGGATATTTTACATCTCGAACAGACAACACACAGAGGTCAGTAAGTAAACGACAGAGTTACTCGATGTTCGCTGCTGTAGCTAGCTAGCTTCAGGGTGAAACTCCATTGAAAAGTTTCTTTAAAACAAACTTCTGTGATCAATAAACAACTTAATTCATCGTTTTAATAAACGAGAGGTCTTTATAACTACACATCAAAGTCATATTTATACATGTCAACATTTAGGATCTGCTGTTTCGTCTGGGTTGTTTAGATAACTCCATGAAAGTTGAGCTAACTTTGCTAGCATTAGCAAACACACCCACTGAGGAAGCAGCTCATTAAACTTTAATATTTGTCTCAAAATGACCTTAAAAAGTAAACTATCATCAATACAAGGTGATTAAAATACTAACTAATATATAGTTTACTACTTTAGTCGAGTTAAACGGTGTGGTTGTTGTTGACAAACAGGAAAAAGGGCTGACTTTAAGGACTGCTGACTAGAGGAGGTGACTTTGAGATAAGAAAATAACTGAAACTACAAAAGAGAAATGATTAAAAGATGTCTAAGTTAAAACAATAAAACAAAATTTGGAGATATTAATATAGTTTGAGCTTTTATAGTGACACATGAAGCCGTCTGACTTGATACTGTAAACCTAACTACATCTGCTTCAAGTGAGGATCAACACTTGTTGAGGTTGGATTCCAGCGACACATTAAAGGGATTTTGTATGAATTAATTTACTGTTTTTGTAGATTAAGCCTTTTGATTCATTAATGTGCCCCCTCTTTATCCTTGTAGTGACCTGTCCTGGCACACTTCTGGGATTTTGAAGAGGAAAGATAATGTGAGAGAGGGGGAAGCTGGAGACAGGAGCAGGTTTAATGCATTCTATATTTAATGCATTTCTATCCATAAACAAGATCAAAATATTTTATCAAAATTACAAATTAAAAGAGAAGAAGAGGACAGATTTCTCTTGAGGACAGACTTCAAAAAGTTTGCATTTTACTTGTTTTACACATTGTGTTCAAAAGATCCTCAAACAATGTACAATAATATATGATGAGATATTACTTGATTGATCCTTTGGGGGAAATTCAGTTGTTGCAGTAACACAGACACAAGCAAACAATTGAGAATAAGTTTAAATAAGTAAAAATAAAATGAAAATAGACACTTAAACATAAGAATAAGAATGTAAGGTATATACAAATGTTACACATGGTATAAATAGTTATAACTACATTTAGTAAGTGTTTTGTTTTCAAGGAAACAGAAGACAAATAAAATAATATATGAAAGAGTAAAAAAGTAGGCAATCAAATTGAGAATATATGTTAATCATTCTCCATAAAATAGTGCAAGGTTGGCGTATACAGATTATACATGTACAATTATTGCAAAATTACATGTATTTGTATATAAATCATTCAATATTCATCCCAGACGTATATACCAAATTACTTGAAAACATTAAGAATTGAATAAATAAAATGTTTCTTTTTCAATCAAGCTTTATTTATAATCAAATGTAAATCAAAGTGCTTCACAGTGAATGAAAACAAGACAGAAACAAAAATACAATAATGGCAAAATGTACTACATATTAAAAAGCAGACTAAGGCTAATTCAAACAGTAAAGGGTAAATCATTTAAAGCATCAAAATAAGAATAAGAACATAAATAGTTAAGATAAATTAAAACGGTTAGGGATAAAAGGTGAAGATAAATAAAAGCTGTAAAAGTAGCACTAAAGCTGAGCGGTCTGGCTTCCTTCAGAGGTCTGACGCTTCTGTGTTTCCTCGGTTAAACTGAGACCTGAACCTGAACCTGAAACAGGTGGATGAGTTCTTCTGTCTGTTCTGAGGGATGTGAAGGATCAAGAAATGACAGCGATTACCTTTCAGTTTACCCCTCTGTAGTTTTATACCCGTCTTCAGCCTCTGGTCGTCCTTCTTTACGCTCCATGTGTTCCCCCAGGAATGATCTGCAGCAGTGAGAGGTTGTGGCGGCTTCATCAGTAGCTGTCACCACGGCGGGGGACCTCCGGACCTCCGTCTGCAGGGTGGTCATCTACCTCCAAAGGGACATGTCCGGGGAAAGCTGTCTGCCCCAGCCTCACACCCAGTCCCACTGCATCTCCCCGGCCCCTCCTCTGTCCTGCCCCAAGACCAAGACCTGCAGCTACCGAGGAGCGGTGGGCTTGGGTAACAAGTATGTGCGGCTCAACGTGGGCGGGACACTGTTCTACACCACGCTGCAGGTTCTGACCCGGCAGGACTCCATGCTGAGAGCCATGTTCAGCGGGAAGAAGGAGGTGTTCACCGATAAAGAAGGTAGCTAACAGCCGCAGACTCTGAGGGTCAGTGTCTCTCTAAGTCCCCATCACACTTCATGAATCCTTGGTGTGTTTTTTCTGTCAGGTTGGATCCTGATCGACCGCAGCGGGAAACACTTCAGCAGCATTCTGTGTTTCCTGCGCGACGGCACGGTCGCTTTACCTAAAGGCCGTCAGGCTGTTCAGGAGCTGCTGGCTGAGGCAAAGCATTTCCTCATCGAGGGCCTGGTGGAGCTCTGCCAGAACACCATGCAGGTCAGTAACACACACACACAGACACACACACTCTCTCTCTGGCTGGTGTTAGGAATACGGAGGATTTAGTGGACAGCAAGTCATTCAGGTCCAGAAGTTAATGATCAATCCCAGCCTCCTCTCCGAGCTGTATTGATGCACGCCGCTCTGCCCAGCTTCTAAACCCTGGACTGGAAACCTTCCACACCATGCATCAGCTGATTTGTGTTTGTTTGTTTGTTTGTGATTGACAGGACAATAAAGAGCAGCCCATGTGTGTCATACCTGTGCTCACCTCCAGTAAGGAAGAGGAGAGGCTCATCCAGTCTTCTACAAAGGTAAACAGACCATGGCTGACCCCGTAATCCAAACAGCGTCTCTCTCCCGTCTTGCTGCTACACATGCTTGCGCCTGAGTTTGTGTTGAACTTCTGCTCTCTTTGTCAAAGCTGTCTTGAAAAATGAATAATGCACGCTTTGATGGAAATGAAAGTCGTCACTTTGCAGTAAAATTCAGATATTTAATCTGTTTTTCTCCCTCTGTTAGCCTGTGGTGAAACTGCTGTACAACAGAAGCAATAACAAGTACTCCTACACCAGGTAAGAGACGCTCCCTCCAGAGATCTGACCACTTCCACCGCCTTAAAGGAAAATCATTCATTCCTCCTTCAGAGAGCTCGCTGAGCGCAGCAGAGACTTCTTCAGGTAATAAAGAGCCTGAGGCCACAGAGCCCAGTTAATCATTGAAGACCTTCTCCTCCTCGTCTCCGCAGTAACTCAGACGACAACCTGCTGAAGAACATCGAGCTCTTCGACAGGCTGTCTCTCAGCTTCAACGGCCGCGTCCTCTTCATCAAAGACGTGATCGGAGACGAGATCTGCTGCTGGTCGTTCTACGGGCAGGGGCGCAAGCTGGCCGAGGTGTGCTGCACCTCCATCTTTTACGCCACGGAGAAGAAGCAGACCAAGGTAGAACAAACACCACTTCCTGCTCACCTGGGCCTCATGTTAAATTCAGTGTTAAGTCCACAGAGACTTCATTTGTTGAGGAAAGATTGTCTTAATTAAGCAGAACCAGTACCATGGCCTGGATTGGTTAGTTTGATCCAGATGTGGCGACCTTGAGAAGTCTGTATCTGTAGCTTGTTACATATTCAGGATGTTTTCCTGCAGTTTAAAAGTCTGAACCTGTCTCCTCCTCCCTCAGGTGGAGTTTCCTGAAGCTCGAATCTACGAGGAGACTCTCAACACGTTGCTTTACGAAACAATGCCGCTGCCAGACAACTCCTTACTGGAGGCCACGCGCCGGAGCTTCAACAACTGCGGCTCCCTCAGCGAGGACGAGGACGGGCCCGGAGGATCCGAGCTTCGAGAGCGGGTCCGTCGAATCCACGTCAAGAGGTACAGCACGTACGAGGAACGGCCGCTCGGACACTGAGGCTGGAGAGGCTGCACAGACTTCAGCTCCTCACGTCCGAACTGTCGAACACGAAACCTGCTGATGTGAAGGTTTCTCCTGTGAATCGTTTTCTTACTTCCTGCACCACTATCTCAGAAAGCTCCTCTGTGGCCTTAATGTTTCTCGACCTTTACCCCTGATAGCTGTGATGTCATCTGTCCATCATAATTTATGAATCATCAGAGCGTCTAGAAGAAGAGCTTTAAAGAGCCTCACGTGTTCTCTGACTAAACGTAGACCGGTAGTGGAGGCTCCATCACTATCATGCACAGATGAGATGTTACAATCATAGCACTTACACTCTGACACAGCAGGAGAGCATGTTTTATATTTATAAAATCTATTTTTCATTCACATTTTTACAACATGTATGACTGCTAGTTTTCTAAACATGAACCTGTCTTTAGAATCGGTGTCTTTAACGTGTTTCGATGCAGTTACCATAATGCCTTTTTTCAAGTTGTGAGGATAAAAAGTTCTTGTTATTCAACTTCCTGTGTCTGGTCTGATTTATTATGAAGGTCTGGTTTGTAGAGGATCAGCTGGACCTCTTGGATGAGAAACCGTACAGTAAGGAACCAAGTGATCAACCTCTGCAGGCGAGGTCAGCTCTGACGCGTCATTTTTACAAACTGCACCTCAAACACAGATTCAGCGTCAGCGTCCGCTTTATTTTAACATCTTAGGGGCGGCAGTAGCTCAGTCCATAGGGACTTGGCTTGGGAACCGAAGGGTCGCCGGTTCGAGTCCCAGTATGGACGAAGTTTGGCAAGTGGACTGGTGGCTGGAGAGGTGCTGGTTCACTTGCCTGGGCACTGCCGAGGTGCTCCTGAGCAAGGCACCGAACCCCCAACTGCTCTGGGTGAGCTGGTTGACGGCGGTATCCTTACTCTGACATCTCTCCCTAAGCATGTTCACTGCATGTGTGTGCATTTGTATGTATATACCAAAAAAAAAAAACTGGATGTGTAGCATGTCCAAAATAGCATGAGTGAAAAAAATGAATTTCCCCCCTGGGAATCAATAAAGTACCTTTCTTCTTTCTTTTGTCTTTGCACTATTCACGAAGACGACACATCTGTGTTCCTCCTCCTGCAGCGCACCGATCAGCTATTCTGTGACGTAAGAGTCAGGCCAGAATTTTGCCCAATACACTGATAGTTCTGCTGTAGAGTTTGTTATCTCAGCTCAGTCGGCCCTTGAGCAGCTAACACCACTCTTCCATTCTGTTTTTTTTTTTTTTTAAAGTGAAGAAAGTGGGTAAAACAGCGATATTCAGCAAAGCTGCAGGAAACTCTGGATGCTGAGTGATGCAACCGTATGTGAGCCGCTGGTATCCTCTGATTCAGAAAGGTCCTGCACCACCAGGTAACTCTGGATATCTCTGTTATCTCAGATGTCTCTCCCCTCTCGTTCTTCCTCTGTACACTCCTACACTAAATGGCATGACATTGACTGTTCTCATCTTAGTTTGGATGTCCCGTTTGAAGCCTGTGTTGCCACCGTGCACCAAGTGGGTCTCTGAAAGAAACATAAAACACAAAGAAATGTCTGAACTTACACTCATTAATGTTTGGGTCGCAGTTTCTTAAGATAAACTAAATAATGTGCTGAAGTAGAGCCCATCTCCAGCAGACAGGAATATAAAGCAATAATCTGAGCTGTGAGGGAAAGTATGCAGGTAATCATGTCGTCTGATGCCTGCAGTTGCATCCTCTGTCCACCAGGAGGCAGCAGAAGCAGGTGTAATGAAGGGGACTCCAGCCAAACCAGCCCTGCTGGGACTTCATTGTGTAAATCATGTTGTGTGACGTCACTGATTTGCAGCCGGCCAGCCTGGCATCATCTCAGAGGATGACCTCAGCCAGCTTCACAAACACTATTTATAGAGCCATCATGGCTCAGCTGCGGCCTCTCCCTGACTGTGGACGGCACTGAGACGGGCTCGTGAATGAAGCCATTAAACGAGCTGCTTCATAATGAGCTCATTAAATGCATCACGTTTCCTCCTGTATGATAGCTGCTCTGAAAATAGGGGAGACCAGGGGAAGTTGGTACTCTTGCACTTTGCTCATCGTCACCTCACCTTACAGAAGTCATTCACTCCGGTCTGATCCGAGTTATTTATAGAACAGATTTTAGAGTTTAGGAGACCAATAATGTGTGATGAGATTTTATCATAGACTGTATAAAAAAAATGGACGTAGTCTCTGTGGTGTCACCCGTCTGTTTCTGAAGCTGATCGTCGGAGGGTGCCATATTGGAAATGTTGATCTCAACCTAACTTCTGTGGAGCTAGTGTGAGGTAAAGAGGTGGACCTTCAGCTTCCTCTCTAACAACTACAGTGTTCCTGCCTGTCAATCACATCAGCTACGCCCTTATTTGGGCAAAACTTGCAAGTTTAATGTCTTCAAAATTAGCTAGTTATAAAATAATTCATCCCCTTCAGTGTGTGCTGATAGAGAAATGAGCTATTCAGACCTAAACTGTTTTTTGAACCAGGCTGTAAACATGTTTATGTCTGCAGTAAAGATCGGCTCTTTGAATGAGTGTGTATATGGTTTCGGGTGTTTCTGTAGCCAGCATCAAGTGGACACTTGATGAACTGCAGTTTGTAGCACTTCCACATTGGCTGCATTTCTCTCAGCCGGATTTTGCTGCTTCGATTTTATCGACACTCCATCAATTCAGGGTGACGTGGATCTCTTTCTGTGGTGCAGTTTTTGGACGGTGCCTCTGCCCTTTAGTCCCGGCCTGCTGTACGCACAGGTTGGCTCACACTCAAGAAATCCGGTTGTAGCTTTGTGTTTATCTTAATATGTCTGGAGAGAGGTGTCAGGTTTGTTAAAGCAGAGTTGGTCTGATGAGTTATTGACCCCCAGTAAATATATTTTAAACTTAAATGACTAATGTCATGATTTGAGCACAGGGCATGCGTCTATTCTGCTTCATCTGACATGGAAGCTCTACCCCCACATTTACATATTTGCATTAGTAAGATTTTAAATGACATCTGTTGTGTTATCTTAGTTTAACGTGGTTTCAGTGTACTATGGTTATTTTCTTTAGTGCAAGCATTAAAAATCACTAGTAGCCGGATGTCTTTGTATAACTAGCTAGCAAGCTAATGTTTGTTCACGTAAATCGACAACTGCTGAAGATGTATCAGAGTCATGAAGGGCAAAGATTTCACCACTGCCCCTCTTACGGCCAAATTCCACCTGATCCATCTCTGATCCGTCACAGCACCGGATCTGATAGGTTTTTATTCTAGTCAATGTGTTAACTACCACTGGATCCACTCCGTTGTGTTCCGGCTGCGTCTCTGATCCAGCAGGTCGGAGTCCTCCGGATCAGATACGCAAGATTTCAATTTTTGCCGGATGCCGGAGCACGACGCATCAATCTCAACAGAGCAGATGGAGCGGGACAGGAAGTATTCGTATTTCAATTAACTACAACAACAAACCGTCATTATGAGCGGAGCCAGGCCTGGAGTCAACAGGTCAGAGGTTTTCAGAGGACCAGAAAGACAACATGGATGAGGAGAGGAGGACGAGAATCCTTGATTCAGGGATTACCGCTGGAAAACCTTGGTCACATGACTCCAGCTGTCCGGAGGTCCTGCTCCGTGCTGCGTTCTGAAAACACAACCAGTGGGTGTTGAACATAGACTGTATATGTAATGGACAGTGTCGCTCTGCCTTTTCCCATTGTACGGTTTTGAAGCCAAAATATCCCGTTCCAGAACGCTGCCATCTTGTTCATTTTCTGCAGCCAGTGTCTGCGCAGTAAGGAATTTGTGTGTTTCTACGGTAACAAGCTCCGCCCTACAGCGTACCGTCCTGAGGTCCTACTGAGTTTCTCTCTACTGCAGCTGTCAATCAAAGCACACCCGGATGTAAAACCCTGTTTTTTTCAGAAAAAAGAGGCCTTGAACACAAAACAGTCAAATAATAACTACATATCACCACAGCACACGGATGTGAGAAACATTCGTACCACGTGTATTTATTTTTTAAAAGTTTGACCGGAGACTGAGTTTTTGACCCATACTGCAGCCAGCCACTAGGGGGAGCAGTTTTTGTGGCGGCCTCACTTTGAGCCGAGCGAGATGACATCCATTTTATATACAGTCTATGGTGTTGACCGACCAGAGAGCATGGAGCCGGACCGCAGCGGATCGGAGACGAGCCGGACATGGTGTTGGAGCCATGAAGGGAGTTCAAGTGTTTATATTATGTTATTTTGAGGTTTAGGGTAGGATATTGTTTGTATACTTTTTGGGGTGTTATTATGGTGTTTGTTTACAATATAGTTTATTGTGGGATTAGTTAATTAGGTTATTTACGGGTCATGATTTAGGGGCGGGGATACTGAGTTAATTTAGGCCACCTGTGTGCCATTGTTTGGCAGGTAGAGAGAGAGGGTGAGCTGGGTCTCCGTACTTTTTGTTGACCGCTTGCTTTACGCTTGCTTTTCGCTCACTTTTCGCTTATGAAAGCTATTTATCACTTATTTTTCCTATTTTCTGTTTGTGCACTTTATCATGAGTTTATCATCCTTTTTTTGATAATATAAGGTGAAACTTACATTTTGTGCGTTAGTGATTTTTGCTTTAGCGCGTCTGGCAATAACTAGGCCCAGCGTCAGCCTCTCAGCGGCTTTTGGCTCTTTGTAGTCGCTACACATGGATCTAGTGAAAAAATTGTATATAT
The DNA here is from genome assembly GCF_009762535.1 of Notolabrus celidotus. Lineage (NCBI taxonomy): Eukaryota > Metazoa > Chordata > Actinopteri > Labriformes > Labridae > Notolabrus > Notolabrus celidotus. Next base: position 3,041,896 of record NC_048285.1, on the reverse strand, counting down.
TTGACACTACTGTCTTAAAATGTTGCCCTCTGGTGGATTTGTCTGTTTTAATCAATGTGACTTGTCTCCCCCACACTTGACACAATCATCACAACAAACCTCTTCACATCATTTCCCAGCTTCTTCTTCTTCTGCTGTCACTCCGCTCCTCCCAGAAGAAGAAGAAGAAGAAGCTGCTATAAATAAACCTGCAGGCTCCACAGGTTGGTGCTGGACCCTGAGAGGCTGGGGAGGATGCTGGGAGTCTGCAGGTCTGGGCGGGGCTGGATGCTGGGAGTCTCAGATTTTCTCCATTGATCAGTACGGCGAGGGGGGCGGGGCCTGTGACGTCAGCGCCAGAGCTGCGTCAGAGTCCAGCTGAGCGAAGGAAGGAAGGAAGGAGGAAACGAGCAATAAAAAGGAAAAGCAGGTTCAGAAGGAGCGGACGGACCCTATCGTGCTCACCGCGGACAGTCACACAGATTAAACACACACACACTCACGCATACACTCACACACACACACTCACACACTGACAGAAGGACATGGAGGGCTCCACGGAGGAAGACCACAAAGAGAAATTATTATGGAACGTCAAACGAGAGGTAGGCGCTGTTTGGACGGCCTGTCGAGCTGCAGGGTTTCATCACATGTTTGTATTAAATGTTCTCAGAGCAGACTTAGGCTGCAGCCTCGGACGTGTTGCATTCAGGTTCAGGTTTCTGTTGGACTCCATTTGCTTCATTTTTTAACCTCACTGAAGCTCCATGAATGCACTGCACCTGCTGTCAGTTTCTGCAGCACAAATCTGTCTGCTCCCTTTGTCCACACTTTAATCATTCTGTATTAGCAGCCTTGTTTCCAGCATTCCTCGATGTGTTGTGTGTTTGTGTTTGTGTGTGTGTGTGTGTGTGTGTGTGTGTGTGTGTGTGTGTGTGTGTGTGTGTGTATGGTCCTCTAGTGAGTCTAAATTATGTTGTAAGATATTTTTAATCTTCTGTGAGAGCTTTAATATCAAGTTACAAGAACATAACAACATCATGTTTCTTATTATCTCCAAAGCATATTTACTGTCTTATTTCCCATGAGGTCCAAGTTTGGCTGCAGCTGATGATAATGTTTCAGCATCATCTAGCTGCTCATTACTTTTACAATTAATCATTAAAACATCAGGAAGTTTGGAGGGAATAAACTCACAGGGATACGTTTGATTGAAAATGACTAAAAGGAAGCAGAACTTTAAATTCAGTGAGGCAGAATCAGAAAATATTTCATGATTTTGGTTGAAAAACTACAAATATTTGGTGATTTTTTTCTCCTGCCTTTGTGAATCCATCCCTGAATAATCCAGCCCTGCAGGCAGACATCCTTGCTGTAAGCATCTGTCTGAATGGAGCGTCTTCTCTGCACAGGTTGTCTCCTCGTCTGTCTCTAGCAGCAGCTCAAACAGAGCCACGGGCTTTTTGTTCCAGCTGATAGATGTCTCACCTCCCTCCAGTGAGGAATAAATCATTACTCCTTTAACCTCTCTGCCCACTCCACGCTGTAATCCTCCCGCCGTCTTTTCCCAGAGATCCACGGCCAAAGAGAGATCTCCCTGAGCTGAAATGTCAGAGTAAATCAGCTGAATGTGGCAAGGTGTGGCTCACTGCTTCAGTGTGAATGCGAGCTGGTAGTTTCATCATTTTAATGAAGAGGAAAGGTCACGCTAAAAATATCAAGACCGAAATCTAGCCGAGAGTCAAACCGGAGAGAGGAGCGCTGTTAGAGGAATACAGGATCAGGTTTATCAGCGTGGCTCATTATTTCTGATCATTTCTTCACTTCAGCCTCAGAACACACTCAGAATACTCAGGGTTATCCACACCATGATGGTTAAAGGATCATGTATAGTGTGCTGTTTGAAACCAGGTGAGCAGGACCGGGGTATCCTACTCATTAGACCGCTAATCCACCTCTTCTTTTTCTCCCACCATAAAGACTTGTACAGATTTCTGATTTCATATACAGAGTCAAGCTCAGTCGACAGCTGCTTTGTTATGTCTACACATTCAATTGGCAAATATCAAAATGTACGTTCTATTTAAACTGCTCTGCCTGCCTTCGCCTGCTGCTCCCCCTGCAAACCTCTTCACCGCCTCCAGCCCAGCTCATCTGTCCTGCTGTGTCTGATTTCACTAGTGTCATTTATGTATCATCATCGTCACTGATGATCTGTTTGGGTTCTTTGCTGCTGCTCTCCCTGCCTTGGCTTTTCACGTATGCGCTTGAGAGGGGAGGTGTGCTCTCCCCGCCTCAGGCTTTGGCATCCAACGTAGGCACATGGAAGGGCAGAGAGCTCCCAGAACAGAGCCATACTGCCAAATATAACTTATTGCATGCAAATAAGTCATTTAAAGGTGAAGTTTGAAGTTTGTGGGAATTCGGGTTGTATAATTCTTTGCATTTTACTTAGACCTTATCCAATGCGGTAATTTGGGACTTTAAAGCAACTAAAGAAATGTCACAGATGAGGTCATTTGTTAAAATACAGTTATAACTCCAGGCTGGACCTCAAGAATTGACGGTACTATTCACCCATAGGTTTGGGTCTTAAATACTCAAATCATCACAACGTCTGTGAGGCAGAGAGCAGATCCTGTTTTCAGGATGTCTGCAGGGAAATAAGCAAAAAGACCATTACTGCTGCTCTCCCTACCTTGGCTTTTTCATGTATGCACACGAAAGAGAGGGGAGGTGTGCTCACCCAACCTCAGGCATTGACATCCATTAGAGTTGTTGCTGGAACTCTAAAAACAACCTTAAATGGGTAGCTGTACAGCTATTTTGAACGATGCATCTTCTTCTGAATATTTCTGCGGCCCCCTCTGCAACTGGAGGAATTGACGTTGCTCTACCACCCATAGGTTTCTTTCTTAAATAATCAAATCATCATGACGTCTGTGGGGCAGAGAGCAGCTCCTGTTTTTTCAAGTTGTGTGCAGGAAGCAGGAATCTGCAGGGAGATGAGCAGAACAGCATCCTTGGGTCACCGTGCCGTCGGAAGTCGTGTTGATGCTCTGTGATGCATCCTCAAACACACCTCCGGTTATTGTGACTCGTGCTGTGTTAGCATGAATTCTTAATGTTTCCTGCTTGTTAACATTTAAAGTACACTGCTGTGTGTGTCTGCAGGGTGTTTCAACGCTCCCTGCAGCTTCTGTCGGGCTTTAGGTAATTAAAGCTGCATGGAAACCTCGTCGCATGTTGGCTGACTGGAATGGCGGGTGATATGGAGAAAAAACAAAGTCGTCTTTTTTATTCTGGACATTAAATACTGATCTGTACAACAATACAATTTGACAATGATAGTTTATTCAGGAGCCTTAAGGGGCGAGACGCTGAGCTCACACGCACTAAAGCTTGGTTTGTTGCACTGCTAGGCGTCCGATTAATCCAGTTAACCCGGTGAGAGTCACAAGAAATGAGCATGAAGTAACCTAAAGGAATCTGTTTGCTTCACGTTTAGTTTTTGGAAAAGATTAGTGGTGTTCTTTATCTGCATGCTTCATCGTTTCTAAGATATCAGACTACTTCTACATCGTCAACCGGTGGATTTGACTTGTTTTTGCAGTCTTAAACAATTTAACTAGAAGTCAGCGTTCATCTTCTCATGTCCTCATCTCATCCTGTTCTCTAGATCCACTTTGGATTTTCTGACTGCAGACTGTCCTACTGTTGTCAGGTCTATTTGTTGAGTATGATCAGCTGTCACATCCAAAGACCAGAGTGTCATCCTCATCGTTCTGTATCCAGATCGTTCTATCACTCACTTTAATTGTCATGTGAACTACAAGTTCCTGTTTGTACGTTGTTTCCTCTCGTTCTGTTGATCTGATTGTTTTGATAGATAACATCAGTCAGAGCCGTGTTCAGGATCACGATATCGATCAGCCTGTTCGGTATCAAATAAAACACGGCGTGTATTTGTTATGATCGCTGTTATCCAGTTAGATGTCATGATATGACGCAGTTTTCCCGGATGAGCTCAGACTGCGGTTTTCGGAGACACTCAAACATGAAATGATAAAATCAAAGCTCAACCTTTGTCTGTAATTGGCCTGAGATCAATTTACTGCCTTCACGTGAGTGAACTGTTCCTTCAGAGATGTATTTATCTGTTGTTTTGCAATCGGAATATGTTTCCAAAAAGTGCAGGATGGACGGTGTGGTTAATCCATGAGAACCTCCTCCACACTTTCTGACCTTTTGGCTCAAACTGGGCGCAGACAGACAGACGGACTGGTTTGTTTGAAGCCCAGCAGCTGAGGTTTGGAGCTCTCTGCCTCTTTAAGCTGCTCCCGGCTCTCTCTTTGTGCTGCTTGGCAACTGAAAGCTTCAGCAGCGCGCCGAGAAGTTAAATTGCATCAGTTGGCGATTAATATCACAGCAGTGAGGCGCTCTGTCAGGTGGTTCTCTCAGACTGAGACAAACAGAGCCTCTCTGAGTTCACCTGCTGCAGCTCTGATCCCTTTGTGTTTCTGAGATGTTCAGTCCATGCATACAGCACCTGTTGATTAATATGCTCCTCCTGTTTCAAACTAATGAAGCTACAACTCTCTGAATTATCAATCAATCAATCTATATTCATAAAGAGCCAAATCCCAACAAAAGTTATCCTCAGACTCTTTCCAAACAGAGCAGGTCTAGACCGTACTCCATGTTCTATTATTAACAAAGACCCAACATCAAGACAGGATAAGATCCAGTCCCATCTTACAGACAGGACTCTGAGTCTGATCTCATCTTAATCCACCATGAGCAGAGCACTTTAGCAAGTTACAGTGGCAAGGACAAACTTCCTTTAACAGGCAGAAACCTCCAGCAGGACCAGACTCATGTTAGACACACATCTGCAGAGACCTTGTTGGAATTCAAATTGTACCTGCATCCAAACAGGCCTGGTGTCTGTAGACGCCAGCTCTGCAAATGTGAAGCAGACACTTTCTACTGTCAACAATCAAGCTAGCAACAATAATTAGCATCTTAAGTTGGAGATTCAACACAGCTTAGGGAAGCTTAAAGGATAAAGTTTGACATTTAATGGATTTGGTTCAAGTCTGGCACACAGGAACAACCTAGCTAAAGGGACAGTTTATTTTTTTTGATAGTAGGGATGTATTCTTTTTTTATTTTTATTTTTTTTAAAGTTATATTTTTGGGCTTTTTTTGCCTTTATTATATAGGACAGCTGAAGAGAGACAGGAAATGTGGGGAGTAGAGAGTGGGGGAAGACATGCAGGAAATAGTCGGCCGGTCGGGAATCGAACCAGCGACCCCTGCAACAAGGACTTTAGCCTCTGTACGTGGGGCACTTAGACCGCTAGGCCACCAGCACCCCGAGTAGGGATGTATTCTTGTCAGCAGTTCTACACACGGGTGATCGCGCTCAGCTCTGCTCGGGCCCTCTCCCTCCAGAGAACCAGCTCAGAACCTGGACTATCAACCTCTGCAGACAGGTCCAACTCTAACTTGTGATTTAGCTCATTTAAGAGATTCCAACCTGAAACATTGACGTCAGAGTGAGCTTTACTTTGCCATCAGAAAGCTGTTTTGAGCATATATCCATCGCTACCAACTGCGATGCTAAGTGGACATTTGTTCCTTTCAAACTCTGATGCCACAGTGTGCCTCTTTCACAGTGTTCTACTTTCACATCGTGCATACGCCCGTCTCGCTCCATGTCGGAAGCTTACCAGGGTCAGATCGTGTTTGTGCTTGCATGTGCGACTTAAAACAACCTCCAAGAATACCCTAGTTAGAAAAAATTTAAATTCCAACCAATAAACCAACCTAAAGAAGAAATAAAAACAGTCATAAAACAGTCAAAAGAGCCGTAGAGTCTGTCAGATTGATGTGCCGAGTTTAGCTAGCACCACCTCGCAGGTTAGCGTCCTCATACCTGTGCTGGTTCCTCATGTCTCTGGTGGAGTGGTAATATGTCAGTTTAACCAGACACAGCCTACATACAACTTTATCTCTTTACTAAATCAACATACTGACAAACCACGCCGCGCTACAACATGACATCATCACCTGCGCTCCTCTACATCAGGTAGAGCTTAAAGGTAGTAGTGCTTTAGAGCATCATGACAGCAGCTACAGCTTATGATCGACATTACGGACCAACATTAGACCTGGTTCCTCATCCGTAGAGCAGCAAAGTGTCCCATCCCTTCATATACAGAGTGACTCTGACTCTGTCTTTCCACAGAGATCAGTGTGGTTTTTTAAAGAATATCAACAGAAGGAGAAGTGCACATTTAATATATTCTGTGTTCAGAAAGAGCCATAACTTATCAGAGCTTTAAAGATATAAAAGTCGTCCGTCCTTTCTCAGTTCAGCTCTTTCTTTATTTAACAACGTAAATCAAGTTCCTCCGTCACTTTGAATTAAAGGCACCAAAGACCCAGCTCTTTAAGAAGCACCCAGCTCTTTAACAAGCATTATGCACTTAGCTAGACTGTTCTCCACTGTTGTCCCCAGTGGCAGATCATGTCTTCCAGCTACAGTTGACTCGCACTGTCCTGCTCTACTCTGGGAATCTGTGTTCAGCTCTTGAGTGACCCAGCACTTGGTACTTTGGTCATTATTGTGGTGATGTTAATTGTTGATGATGATAATGGAAGGTCTTAAATTGTTTGGTTGCTTCATTGTAGATGTTCCTTATTTTACAAAAAAAAAAAAAAACAACCTTATTTACTTTTGTGCATTGCCTTTACACTGCTTGGCAGTACCTGCACCCAAATGGACTTGAAGCACTTTGTTACTCGTACTGATCTTGTTTCCTCTTGTCTAGATCTTTGCTTGTGTTCTTCTTGTTCTCGTATGTACGTCGCTTTGGATAAAAGCGTCTGCTAAATGACATTGTAACATTGTAACATTGTAACACCATGGAGCTGTCGCTCATGCTCGGGAGGGAGTTAAGGAAGCACCTCTTTCTGCAGGAGTCTGTGTTTTCGTGAGTACAGGGAGTCTTAAACCCAAAGCTCTATGACAAATGTGATAATGGCAGATGATGGAGAGAAGGCCGGGCGCGCTGTGATCCCGGAGTCTGAGCTGCAGTCTGTAAAACCGACAGGCTAGAATTTAAATGACAGGACGAGAGGATGGACAGAAAATCACCATCCAATTTATTTAGTCACAGTCTGTTCTCCAGAGACGCTTTCTTCCAACAATGTGGGATTTTTGAAGAGCAGATCTGATTACTTTTGGCAGGTGTCTCCAGATAGAAAAGAGCGTTTGTCCACAGTTACAGTCCTGGGTAAATCAGGCAGCAGGAGTGTGCAGACACACTCTCTGAGATCTGCATGTGTCTGCAACGCTTCCTGCAAACAAAACTGAACAGTGTGATAAGAAGAGAGGCGTTATCTATACCTAAGAATAAAGTCTGCTCTGTTCCCACATGTTACTGAAAACTACCGCCCCTGACTTTGATTTCTCTAACACCATTTGTTGACTGCACAGAAGAGCTTTGGTCACCATCATTCATCTCCCAGCCGAGCAGCATCAGGTCACCTCTCCCCTTAAGAAACCTCCCATCATTATTCAGCAGAGCGTTGTGTAACTCCTGCACAGACACGGTCTCCTTTCATGACCGCTGCTCTCACTGTTTCTGATATTTCATCCACGTTATATTCTGTAATTTGAGGTTAAATGTTGATCTCTGCAAATAAAAGAGGGGGATGAATTTTGTACCTTTTTAAAAGGAGAGAAAGCGTAGCAGATTTGCAGGATGGTTAAACATCAGGAGCTGCAGAAGATCAACACGTAACCACAAATGATTCAATATGTCTTTCCTCAGTCTGCTGTCTCCACAACCCCCCACCTCCTTCTCACTAAAGCCTGAATAATTACCTCGATAATGACTGAGTCTCTGCTGAGGCCGAACAACAGCTGATAAGGAAGGAAACATCTCATCCCAGCCTCGCAGACCAAAGGGAGGCATCGAAACACAAAGACACGAACGCAGAAAACAAGCAGAGAGGCGTGTTGCAAAGAGTGTTTATGGATCATCTATATTTTAATATTTAAATGGCCAGAGGGTACAGTAGGGGGTGCGAGTTTGGCTTGGAGGTTGGATGGCTCGTTCCATGTACAGAGGCATTACTCATAGCAGGCGGGGTTTGATTCCAACCTGAAGCCCTTCATCGTAGGTCATTCTCTCACTCTCTCCTCCCAGTGTCCACATCTGTCCTCGGTCCATTCTCTCATCGACTGTCTTTTGAAACTGCCTGCATTACGTATTGCAAACTACGTTTAATGGTAGTAGGTAGTTTGACTGTTCTGTTGGATCTGGTCTGCAGGATGCTGGATCAGACGTCGCCGGATTTCCGATTTCGGAAAGCGGAAGTAAACAACGACCAAGCTGATAGATAAACTGCTTCTTTAGCATCACTTTTGATTTAAAAAGTTAAGAAGAGGTTCACCTTTAATTGCAAGATTCACCGGTGTTTATTTTGCATTACTTCACTGCAAATGCAACAGACCGTTAAACATGTGGTCCAACTCCAACACAGTAGGTGGCGGTAATGAGCCTAAAACTGAGTTCCCCGTCATATACGGCAGAGAAGAAGCAGAATATTAGAGCTGTGCATTGTGGGAAACAGGGAGACTGGTCCGCTGCATATTTTTCCTGAATCAGTACAACATTCGGGGAGTTTTTGCTCTTGTTGAACCGTGTCGCTGAGCGCCCTCTACAGGCCTGGAGCACTTCTGTTGTTGTCTCGTTTTGAACCTTGTTTTCTTTTGCATCTTTGCATCATTTATGTAATTGCAGTGCACATCACAGGGCGTGCTGCATGGTGCTTTTAGACTCCGTAGTCCTCTTGCACAAGAACAAAACTCTAGAGGAAACAGCTCTACTTTTTCGCTATCATGTAGCATGCCAGTAATTCATTTGACCTGTACTTTGTGTAAGTATGATTTAAGGTAGACTTGTTGCACTGGATTGCATTATATTGCACAGGTGGTTATAAAGTTTTGACTGCCTACATGAAGGCTGCAAACGACTCTCAGTGGAGCTGAAATTCAGTCTGACTTCAACATCAGTTAAACGGCTCAAAAATGGAGTCAGGAACAGTCTTGATTCTCACAGTTCACATGACAGACGTTAAAAGTTGAATGATTTAAGTTTCTGCTCTTATTGTTATCTCACACAATCCTAAATTCTGCAAACTTTCCTAGAGGAAATGTCTGAATTAGTAAAGTCTTTGGCATGTTAGATTCCTGGAGCATCTTTCACAGTCCTGAAAAGTGTCCTCAGTTATGGCTGGAAGAACCACACCGCAGATGTTGTGTTGTTTGACGCTGAATTATATAACGGACAGTCAGTTAATGATCCTCAGCGCTCTGTTTCTCAGAAACCTTCAGCTTCAGGATTCTCAGAAGTGTTCCAAAGTTAGCCGGCTCCACTCGGGCGCGTGACATCGACAGCATCGTGTTATTGTAGAGACGTTCCTGGAAATAGACGCTCCATTTACTGCAGGATGAAATGTTTATGAAAGACCTATTTTGGTGAAAACAAACACAAGGAAGTGGGTTTTTGTGTCACGCTGCCAGCATGTTGTTTTCCACGTCTCAATAATCAATGGGCGCACGTCTTATTCAGAAGAAATAAACAACAAATTACCTTCAAAGATTAATTTTATACATCCGTATATAGGGAGAGAAAGAGATAAAAAGAGAGAGAGAGGGGCTCAAAAATGGAATATAATGAAGAAGTTCAATATTTTCCATCAATTATTTAAGAAATTAAGAATGTGATATGTTTTCTGGACTCATTGCATGTAAATGTAAATGTTTTAAATCGTTTTTATTTTTATTTAATTTTTTTAATTATGACCTACAGCTCCAAAAAATCCCCCCAAAATATAAAAAAAAAAAAAGAAAGAAAGAGTATTTGTTTTTTAGTTTTAGTTGACTACTATTGGAATAGAATACACACCATGTCTCTCTCAGGAAACGGCACCTACCCACAGCACCAAAACTACCACCAAATTTACCTGACCATGATATTACTGTGCTGATTGGCTAGCCAGCTCACCTGACCTGAACTCAATGGAGAGTCTATGAGGCATTTGTCAAGAGGAAGATGAGAAACACCCAAAACTATGGACATTGAAGGTGCTACAGGCTGATCAGGAAAGAACGTGCTGCAGCTTTCCTTCAGACTCCGCCTGTTACTCGTGTCCTTTCTCGACTCTGACTTCAGGTTCTAACACTTAAAAGCAGACAAAACTCAAGACAAAACATAAACATTAACTTATTAGACAGCACCTACTCTCTTGGCGTCTCCAGCCTGTTCTCCTTCCTCTTCATCAACCTGGACAGCCATAAATCTGTCGTAGGCACGTCTTCTGACTGGCACCTTTAAATTCAAACATGATTTCCTTGTTCCTATTATCAGAGTTTTTAGATATGGTTCCTGGTAGGTGTGTGGCTGTCGGGTGAAAGAATCCAGTTGGACCAGATCTTGACTTGACTGGACAATCAGTTCTTTAAGGTGGCTCAGATTTCAGTCTTAAGCAGTTTTATAGAGCGGGTATAGGCAGACTCTTGTTTTAAATGTCTTGAAAAGTCACTGAGAGAAATAAGAAGAGAGAGTGACCTTTGACCTCATATAAGCTTTTAGATTATTCAGGTTTTTTTGCGGGGAAGCGCTCATGCTGTTTGTAGTGCAGGATTCAGTCCGCAGGTTGTTGTGGTTACCTGTTGTGCAACATCACATGATAATCACACAGAACAGTAAACGAGTGACACTGAAAACCACCACACTTCTCTTTGTGATGTTCCACTATTGAGGCGTGTTTCCTCCTCTACAGGCGGGTCAAAGGTCAAGGCTGCAGCACAACAGCAGCCATAGAGATGATGGAGCGCTGCAGTCAGTCACACTCAGCTCTGTTGTCCAATCTGCCATACAGCTCGTGATTGGCCCTTCTGTCTCCTTGGATAAGTTTGTTTTCATGTTTATGTTTTGTGGATTTTAAATGGAGAATAGCTCAATAAGATTCCAATATTGGTTATTAGGGCTTATTCCTGGCCTCCACGCCCTCTCTCCCCTCCCTGTGGGTGGGCTCACCACTGTCAGGAAAGTGACAGCTTCAACCTCCCACGCTTTCAGGGGGGAAAAGTTTGAACTGAGTGCTGCTGTGGTCTGAGTTTTATTATCACACAACTGAGCAATTAAATTCCTCCTGTTTATCAATTAGACCCAAACAAGGCGGAGGTGTTAGACAGGCCTGGCTTTAATTACTGACGACATTAATTCTGCAGAGAGAGCAGAGTTAGAGGAGCGAGCACACACTGAGTCAGTGTTGTTGAACTCACTCAGCCTCTCCTCCTCGGGGACGCAGCACAAACACTCGTCTGAAGGTTTCCGGGTGTTGGGGTATTAATTGGAAGTCAGTGGTGCGGATGTTTGGGCGACACCGCCGGAGCCGTTATTAGGAGCTGTCACGGTGTCAAGATGAAGCGGCATAATTCCTTTATATTTATGTTTATTTAATCAGGACATTTCTACACCATTGGGTTTCCGTTCCAATCGTCAACAGCCGTAACGAAAGCTCTCTGAAGGAGACATTTCATTCCTTTCACTGACGGCCCGGCCAGAGAAAACAAAAATAAACCCTTACCTGTGAATCTGCTGCTCGGTGTGTTGATATGCAATCTGGATGACAGAGGCTTAAGTAGATAGTGTGGGAGCTGGAAAAAAGCAAAGCAGGAGCGCCAAATTCTGCAGTTCCTGAATTGGCCACTTGAGGCCGGCCCCAAAAGTGAGTCAATCCACATCAGGCTCCATATTAAAACACAGCATAAATAAACATGTTGTATTTAGTGTATTTAGTGTAAATGTAAAGATACCAAGTGGCAACCTCCAGTCTTAAGATATGAAGCCCATGTGGAAGCGTTAAAAACTGCAGTTCATCAAGCGTCCACTAGAGGCTGGCTGCAGAAACACAGGAAACCACATACACACCCATTCAAAGAAGACTATCTTTACATCACTAATAAACATGTTTACAGCCTGGTACAAAAAACAGTTTAGGTCTGAATAGCTAATTTCTTTATCAGGGTTGAATTTTTTCATAACTTATAATATGATATATAATATAATATTACATTTATGAGTTTTGCCCAAATAAGGGCGTGGCTGACTTGATTGACAGGCGGGAACACTGTAGCTGTTAGCGATAAGGCTAAAGGCCCGCCTCTTTACCTCGCCTACCTAAGTTAGATTGGGTTCGGCATTTCCAATATAGCACCCGCCAATGATCGGCTTCAGAAACAGATGGGTGACGTCATGGATACCACGTCCATTTATTATACAAACTATGAAATATACTTGATGATGCACAGATTTGCAGGATGTAAACAAAAGACATGGCAGAAGTAACTGTAATGCATCATGAAGTACTCTCCCTCTTTGTTGGAAACCTCTGTAACGTTAAATCTTTTTCTGATATTGTTGCAAATATTGAAAACTGCAGTTTCTCATCTCTTTTACTTTCTGGAGTCCTGAGGCCGAGGGCGTCTGATGTAAGCTCTCCAACATTTTCTCTTTGCAAAGTGCTAATTACTGTGGTGTTTCTGCTCCGCACAGATATCAGTTGTCAGTTAAATAGTGTGGGCAACACTGTGAGGTCTCTGAGGGTTTCTGTGAGTACAGTCTGATATCCGACAAGTCTGCCCGGGGAAGGAGCGAAAACAGACCTTTATTAGAACCAAAACAACATAAGAGTTTATACGTCAGTTTTTATTATTCCCCTTTGAGATATTTCCTCTTTTATGGATGATGCAGATTGTTATAGAAGAGGTTTTTATAGGGAATGGTTTCATTTTACAACCCATAAAAGTTTGGAAGCAGTGAAAATGTTCATAAAAACTGTATTTGATGGTTTGCAAATAATTTAAAGCCTTTATTTAATTAAAACAATGCACATAAAACATTTGCTTCATGAAAAATATATCTGCTTGTTTAAATTTGATGCAACAAAGTTTCAAACAGTCAGGACAGGAGCATCAGCTCTTCTTGAACAACTCTGCAAACGTCTGTGAGCCCAGGAGAGTCTCTGGAGTTTGAAAGTGACATGTAGTGTCATTCTTACTTGATATGAGATTTCAACCTCTATCATTCAAGTTTTTGCTTTCTCCCAATTTTAAGATCAGAGATTTGAGTGACGTAAGTGTTAAAAGTTTGGAGGCCAGAAACACCAGAAGTGTTCTTGTGATGTCATGACCTCAGGTGGTGAAAAGGTGTTTGAGCGTCCCTCTCTTCACTCTGATTAAGTCCACCGATCTGAAGTCTTTAAGGTCCTGTTTAAAGTTCTCCTGACTTATAAAACAGGTGCATGCTCATGTTTTAAATGCTTCAGTAATTAAAACGTTAAGATTTTGCACGATTGCACCCACAGGGGCGCTGCAAAAACACAAAAACAGCTGATTTTAAATCTGTGGTTACACTTTTGAAGAGAAACTTGATTAAAAAAGTTTTCCGTCACCATGTGCATGGTATGTCCAAACATGGTGTCAACAACCTAGCTGTGTAATGATAAATAAGACTTATAGAGTGCTTTTCTAGATGCTCACAAGGCGCTTTACATGATGTAGAAGCACAGATCAGAGACAGGAGGGAGGAGGGGTGTTGAGTTGATCCTTAAACGAGTGAAGAGTGTCAGAGTTGATGGTATTGAAAGGGAGAGGGTTCAGGGAGTCAGGCCAGTGATGGCGAAGGCTCTGTCAGCAAGGTGCGGTGCTTGGTCTTGGTGATGGAGGACAGGAAGTCAGCATCTGATGATCAGAGGTGGCTAGATGGGGAGTGGCGCTTGAGGAGGTCGTGAGGTTATTGAGGGCTCGAGCAGGTGCTGAAGGATGGGTGTGATGGGTGTGATGGGTGTGATGTGAGCTCTGGAGCGAGAGTAGGTGAGTTACCTTGAGCTGAGGTGGTGGAGGCGTGGATGAGTGTTTCTGCAGAACACTTGAAGTCAAATAGAATTTAACAGGAAATCCAACTCTGCCAAATTCAGCAGAGCTTAATGGATCGAGGTGTGAATTAGTCTGTAGCAGATGTTTCAATTGAAGCTGTAGTTTGTGCTCAGTGACTTCAAACATTGCAAAGTGAATCACAGACGATGGAGGCTGCAGCGGCACCGCAGCTTCTTCAGGAGTAGATATTCAAGCTGTGAATCTATGACCATGAATGAAATATTTAAGAAAAGGTTAAAAATGCATGAAAATAATTAAATAAATGTAAAGTTCTGTTGAATATAAATGAACTGGCATAAACTGCATCACGTTTAAGTCTGTATGCATTGTACTGACTCTGAGTCTCTCTGTGTGTGCAGGTGAAGCAGATCATGGAGGAAGCAGTGACGAAGAAGTTTGTCCACGAAGACAGCAGCCACATCATCGCTCTGTGCAGTGAGTACGATTTTCTGTCGATACACGGCCTCCTTTTCTTCCTTTCCCTCTCCTGAACAATACAAACACACTCACACACACACATACACTTGTTGAGCGCCCCAGCAGGTGCCTGGGTGCTGCGTCTCCGTCAAGGACTCGGCTTGACGTCACTGAGCCTCTGCATCAATGGAAAGTTAATAATCACAGTGGAGCTAATGGAAACCAATTTCAGAGACAGGCTGTACAGAAACCAGGCTTTCTGAGCCCCAGACACGTCTCTGTGTGTGTGTGTGTGTGTGTGTGTGTGTGTGTGTGTGTGTGTGTGTGTGTGTGTGTGTGTGTGTGTGTGTGTGTGTGTGTGTGTGTGTGTGTGTGTGTGTGTGTGTGTGTGTGTGTAACAGAGGGGTTGCCTCTCCTGACCGGATGCTTGGTCTTGCAGTGTGTGAGTCACAGCTTCCAGTCAGTCACAGAGCGGACTCTGCCTGCAGCATCAGATCAGCGGTTACACACCAGCAGCATGTTGATTCACGGGCTAAACACGCAAGTGCACGAAACCTTAAAGAAACTAGTGATACCTAAAAATGTTTTTATGTTTCAAAGAGTATCAGTCACATGTGAGGATGAGTTGAATCCTGATATGGAACCCAGTGGGGACTCCTTGCCTTTTGGAGACAGCCTCATGTAGAGACTTAGAGAAATGCAACTTTCTGCACTTCTGCATTAAAGTTCAAGTTGATGTTTGGTTGCAACAGTCTGCTATTAGCCTTACTGTCTTTTGTTAGTGAATCGTGACTTTGGTTTGAGTCTTTAAAGCATTAAAAATGGAAGATTTACATGTTACCATCTTGCTGAGTTCCTCTTTTAAGGACTGCATGGTATTATGATGTTAGCGGTTAATGTCATGGAGAAAGAAAGGGTAATTGTATTATATTTATTCGGGTGTGTGCTCACATACTTCATGCCACGCCTGGAGAAGTCAGGGATGTAGGATTCAAAAAGTCTGTACACACCTCTGTATACATGCAGGAGCGAAAGCATAGCAAGCTGCAAACTGTAGAAGCTCGTAACAGCCTCCCTTTGTTTTCTCTGTTGGAAAAAGCCAACGACAACAAACCAGACATCAGTACTGACTTATTAGTGCTGACATATAAACAAGATAAGAGATTTTTTTGTCTGAAATTCATTGAAAAAAAATCCCAAAAGACGCCAACACTGCAACAACAGCTGAGAGTCCAGGAGCTGAAAGCAGAGCTAACATCTCCCACCTGTCACTCAGAGGCCACGCCCCTAATTATGCATACGTTTAAATAGTTTGAATAGGTGAGGAGAGCATGACACAATAAAAACATCAAGGTTTGGTCCCTAAAGCTTCTTCAAAACATGTTTATTTCTGCTGTGAAGTTGGGGATTTTAAAATTGGCTCTAATGGGTGTTGACTCAGTTTTGGAGCCAGCCTCTAGTGGCCACTTGAGAAACTGCAGTTTTGGCACTTCTTCTTTGGTTTCAAGAGCTGCAGCTAGGTTTCATCATTCCAAAAGAAAGAAAATTGTTTGGAATCTACTTTATGCCAAGAAGAATCCCTTGCTCTTCTTTTCTGATGTTTGGTAAACTCTCTACATAGTTTCCCCCTTGGCGTTCTGTGGGCTGAGAGTTCAGAGGAGTCTGACTGGAATCAGAAGTTAAAACCTTTCTCTACACACTGTGCTGCCATAAATATGAACTCTTGTATCAGTTATATAAACTACAGGTGAGACACTCTATGTGAAACCTTTGTGATCTGCTCTGAAAGAAAGAACCTGCGTATCACAAATCTCTTCCGACCCACTCCACCAGATCCGCTCCTCTCCGTCTTCGGAGCTGTTTTCTATTTATAGCGATGGAAGCGGACATTTCTGTTTCCTCCCTGATGTTGGTATTAGTTCACTTTCCTGAGACAGATCTCTGTGAGTCATCGTACAAACCCTGCTCGGTGACCAAATGACCCCCTGAAGGAAATTACGA
This sequence comes from Notolabrus celidotus, assembly GCF_009762535.1. NCBI lineage: Eukaryota > Metazoa > Chordata > Actinopteri > Labriformes > Labridae > Notolabrus > Notolabrus celidotus. The sequence continues at coordinate 3,025,476 of NC_048285.1, read as the reverse complement.
CACGGCCCTCTTGAACCGTAACTGTGTGTTTTGGTCACATGTGCAGCTTGTGCAGTGTGTGACCTTGTGTGTGTGTGTGTGTGTGTGTGTGTGTGTGTGTGTCGTCATCTTCTGCTTCAGGTCATTGTCTTGGAAGTGGAACTGTTCTGTTGTTATTTACCCACGTTCAAAACATCCAATCAGTGCAGGCCATAATCCTGCAGCCCTGGTGAGGCGGGGACTCTGATCCAAACAGGCTTCCCCTCATACTTTATAATGACAAGACGATGTGACATTCATCACATGGCTCTATCTGAAGTCATCATGCACGGAGGCGGCGCTGTAAATGCCACGAAGCATGTCAATGTCACCCCACAGTATCAGACGGTATCAGTCCTGCACGGAGAGACGGCACAGGCTAACATCCTGACGTCACCGCTGCAGCCAACACCGGCCTCTGTCGTCTCTGTCAAGGTGCAGAAGGTCAAAGGTCAGATGCAAATGATAACCAGTGATGTCAGAGCAGGTGTGAGTCACTGCTGGTCCGCTCTCACTCTGACACCTGATCATTGGGTTTCTTCTTCTGCTAATGAGGGTCAGATTAAGTCCAGTGTTTCATCAGAGGAGTCTGATATCAGCGCTGCACGGTGAACTTCAAGAGTTCATGCAGAGACTTCAAACTCACTTTCTACCCTCAAATGTGTTAGCTGTTCATCATTTCCATATTTTTTCTTCATGCATGACACATTAACACAACAGTTTCACAGATGTTTGCAACTTTGCATGCACAACATGATAAAAAAAGTGACAGATTATTAAATAACATCTTTTTATTTTCTCTATTTAAATAAAAGTTATCTTTGAACTTGCAGCTTAGATCAGCAAAACTCGACTCAGTGCCTTAAATCTGCATTATCTCTGACTACCAGCAGGGGGCTCCACTGCTGTAAAAAGAAGTCAAATTGGATGACACCTGATGAGGATTTTGCCTTCTCAGTTGATTTGTAACCTCATTAAACATGATCCTAAAATTATTGTGGTCTCAATCTCTAGATTTTAGTATTCTTATGATGTTGATTTTGATCATTCTGGTCCCATTTTGAGTAAAATACACGCTGAAGAAGGCCATGCTTCAGTGCGTAGCTATCTAAATGTTCAGATTCACAACAGAACAGATGCTGCAGATGACTGGGCCCAACAAAAATACATTTAAGAACTCAAATAACAGTCAAAAGTGTGGTTTCCCTCAGAGATATTTCAGCCAGATGAACTGATCCGGAATCAGATCACCTCTAAAACAACACGTTTTATCTTCTTTATGACGCTGTGTGTTCACGGCCAGGTTTATCCCTCTGGCTTTGTATTTAAGGGAAATATTTGTGACACTCCAGCTGCATTTATCACAGCTTCTGTCCTCCACACATCACTTGCTGACTTAGTTCCACTTGGATTTCAGTGAGATTGCGTCTCGGAGTGACAGATGTGGTATCATCTTTTCTACATCGGGCTGGAACGCTGAGATGGTTTCAGAAATTGGGTCTTGATCCGTCTGTAACGCTCTGATTCACATTTGGACTTCTGGATAGCCGTCTGATTGCTGGAGATGCACAAAGCAGCTGAGTGAAGAAATGATGGAGCACAAAAATAATCAGATGAAATGAAAAACGACAAACTGGACATGAGGGCAAGAATAATGCAAGTTTATGGATCCGTCCTTTATCCATAAAATCAACTCAGATGATACAAGGAGATAGGACCCCCCCCTGTAAAACATACAGTGGAATACCTGATTCATTAAGTACAGGAAGAGTCCTAGTTTCTGTTTGTAGTCTTATAAGTGTTGCCCAATCAGGTGTCAGCAGTTAAAACAGTCTGTATGGAGAACAAAAGCAGGAAGAACACAATCTGGCGTAATGACATCTCTCATGGTTGTTAATCTGAAGAGGATTTCTTCAAGACAATCAGCATTTAGATTTCCTGACTTCCTGGAACGCAGCATCAGAAATGAACATTGTAGACATAGTTTTCTTCTCCTCTTGGGGACAGACCTGACAAAGCTTGACTTTGGACTTTTGACTAATCTGCATCATGATGTTGTTATTTCAGCAAACTGAAGACCCTTGAATCACAAGAACATCACAAGAACATCAGTTTCTGTTTCAGGTTCATACCACTGAAGGAAGCCAGAGGGAAGCCTCTGTGGAACTGTTTACAGTGAAACTGAGACTCACTAAAAACAGGTTATCGGGGCTATTTTGAGGGATGTGATGAGCCAAGAAATGACAGCGTTTATTTGGCAGACATGTCTGAAGGGGCAAATTTTGCTTCCCTTTTTAAAACTGAACAGATGACCTTTTCTTGAGTTGCTAATCAAACTGAACAATGAAGTGCAAGGAAAAGGTAGTCCAGCCCAGAAGGCCTGAAAAGTTTGCAATCAGTCCTTCAGACTTTGTTATCATCAGAGGATAGATTGATGATATTTGCACATAGCTACATTTTTATAAACAATTCAGAGTATGTCTAGTCCTTTCTTTGTAGAATCTTAGCACGTCTTTAAGGAAATTCAAATATGTACAATGACTCTCAATTAATCTTTATTCACGTTCTCCTGTATCGTCACTGGACATCTTTATCCAGTGGTAACCTCCCCCCCGATAGAAAAGAGAATCTTACGATAGAGTGCAAAAACTGCAGTTCCTGGAGTGGCCACTTGAGACCCAAAAGTGGGTCAGTCCCCATAGAGCCCTATGTTAAAATGTTACAGCAGAAATGTTTCCAGCTTGGTACAAAAACAGTCAGGGTCTTATTTCTCTATTATTGACAGCTGCACTCAGGTGAATCATTATATAACTCACCTGCTTTGATTATATTAACCCTTATAGTTAAGGGATGTGGTCTTTTTGAGTGACGCAGATCCTCTAATCTTTAGTTATGTGGTTTTATAGTCTTTATATTCTGTGGTAAAGTATTAAGTGTGTTTATGGTGGATGTTTGTTTGTGTTACTATGTGCTGTAACTGCAATAAAAGACAGCTTGCAGTCTCCAACCAATAAAGATATTAGAGGCAGGTGGTCTAACGGCCTAAAATCCATCCTCATGCCTGCGTGTGGGTTCACAGAGATTCTGCTGGAAGGAGAAAATTCAGTTTGATTTTTTTGGGGCCGTTTGGGTGTGCGGCTGGGGATTGGATTATTCTGCAGGTGCGCTTTGAGAAGTTTTCATGGACAGTTTGATGCATTTTTCTGCCGTGGAAACCTCTCCCCTGTCTGCTGTGAGAGGGAGGAAACTAAGAAGTAAAGTTTAGCAGCCACCTTTCATGTCTGCAGGGGGGGAGCGTAGGTTTTGGGTGAGGTAATATTGTGAGACTAATGCATCCCAGGGTGGGTGATGTTTCCTCCCAGACCTTAGCTTCTTCATTTTTCTTCTGTGTTGACGAGTTAACCACTTTTATATATTTGCATCACCTGGTTTGCACTGAGATTCCCTCCTGGTATTCATTCTTAAATCTCTGCTGGGAGACTAAATAGGGTCTGCAGTGGACCTGAATCAAATCTACATCAGTAAGGATATCAAACTTTGCACAGTTTGACGTTATGCATGGTGCAGTGTGAAGAAATGAGAGTATTTAGCGATATAGCCGTCATATTCTAGATTAAAACACTCCCTTGCGCTCCCCTCCTGTTGGTGAAGCTCGAGAAACGATTGGGGCCCTTTGAGGACAAGAAGCTTCTGCAATGCATGATAAGTATGATCCTCAATTTGTCAAGTCTTCCAACCAAAGCATTAAATTAACACGCTCACAGTCTGGGATGACAGTTATCAATCAGGATGTCCGGTTTTCAAGCCAGAGCTCCACAGAGGTGAACCACAGTCTGCTCCTCGTGTGTGTGTGCAGCTGCGGTATTAGGATCGTGATGAGTGCTGAGCTGAAAGCATTACATGCAGAGCGGGGTTCCTCCAGTCACGACTCTGATGTGGCTCTGAAGAGTCGTCTGGACCGCTCTCACCGCTCTCTCTCTGCTCGACATCAGTCACCTCTGAAGATGCTGATGTTTTAAATTCAGCTCCGTTATCTCTCACACTATGGAAAGCGTCTTGTTTTAAGACACAGCAGTCAGATTATCACCTATTATAAAAGCAGCAGGGGATTATTATGAGATAATTAAGAGAGTACAGCTCAGATATTCCTCATGAAAAGGTCCTATGGAAATTAGGCCATTTATCAGATATGTAGTCCTTGTTTGGAGACTTGACTTGGTCACTTAATGTGAAAAAACAGCCCCAAAACGTGTTCTTCCATTTGAAATCACAGGTAGATCAATCTGAGCACTAACCAGGATGACTATAACCCTGGTTAAATGCTCCTTCATTATCCCCAGTGTTAAATATATCTCTCCCTTCTTCCTTCTTTATTACTGTCCTCCTCGATCTCTTTCCCGCTTCATCTTTCTATTTCCGTCCGTTCATCCGTCTGCAGAGCGTGCAGCCCCAGATGTCCGTTCAGTGGCAGGTCATTACACGACCACGAGCCTCCTAATGAGCCCATTAGACGCTGCAGGCCTTCCCTTCCTCTCTTACTCACCAACCTCTCTCCTTCCCCTCCGCTCCTCTCCTCCGTACTTTCCCAGTTAATCAAATTATGTCCTCCTGCTAGCCCCCAATCACCCAGATCAATTATCACCTCTGTTTCATCTCCTTTTACGTCTGTCGTTTCCCGCTTTGTTCCCGCAGGAAGTGACAGCTTCACCGACTCTAATGCAAAGTTTCTGTTTTTTACATTTCCGGTGTGCACCTTTTATTTTGTATAAGTGTGTGTTCTGGAAAAATCTGATTGCTACATTTTTTTTTAGCTTACTTTTTATGCTTTTTATTCCAAGGTTTGATAAAATACCTGATTCTGTTTGGACAAAAGCCCATCTTAACGGTAATTCATTCTCAACAGCAAAAGTGACAACCTGATCACGTTAAAGCAGGGGTGTCAAACTCAAATACACAGAGGGCCAAAATAAAAAAATCGGTGCAAGTCAAGGACCGGACTGGTTTAATGTTTATTGCAAAACTTATTGAAATGAACTTATTGCACATATTGAACATTGAACTAGCAAAGCTTAAGTTATTGCCTATAAACATTTAAAAAATGAAAAATATGTTGCATTCATTTCTTATTGCTCAATCTGCAGCTTATCTAATGAATGAGCTTTACTAATTTCTTTTGAAAATATTTTTCTACAGGCCAACAACATTAGCAAAAAAAGTTCTGCAAAGAAAACAAAAAATGCCCTGTGGTAGCAAGAACAAGTGCAAAAAGGAAACATTAAAGCTCAGTCTGCTGCTTTGTGATGCACACTAGTCTAAGCCAGATACTCAGCATCTCATCTTGGATGCAAGTTTATCAATGTTTGGGGTCAGGCTCTGAGCTGAGGAAATCCTCAGGATTGAGTGAAGGTGTTCATCAGTGAGACGACTCCTGTGAGATGTTTTGTTTAACCTAATCAAAGAGAACAGTTGTTCACACAGGTAGTTTGGCAGCACGGAGAATGGCTCAAGTTTTCTTGCAGCATCTGCGTGTCCCACACGGGGGGTGTGGTTTTAAAAGCCCTCACTGCAGCGTCTGTGATCACACGGCCCCGCCCCTGAAGCTGCAGGTTGAGCGCATTGAGATAGCTCGTGATGTCACACAGAAACGCCACTTCACACAGCAACTTTGTATCACGGAGCTCTGTTGTGTCTTTCCCTTTGCTCTCCATGAACTGACAGATCTCCTCACGCAACTCGAAACACCTTTACAGCACTTCTCCCTGGCTCAGCCATCGCACCTCTGTGTGATGGAGCAAGTCACCATATTCTGAACCCAACTCCTCCAGAAAAGACTGGAACTGGCGCTGATTTAAACCTATGGCTCTTATGAAGTTAACTGCTCATGTTACGGTGCTCATCACATGGTCCATTTTCAAGGCTTTGCCACACAGTGATTCCTGATGTATGATGCAGTGATAAGCTGTCAGCTCACCTGCGCTGTTTTCCTCCCACATCTTCTCCCGGATCCTGCCCACTAATCCACTCTTTTGCCTGCACTTTGCAGCCGCTCATCCGTCGTCAGTCCCACACGCTTATCCAAAGGCAGCCTCATTTCATTTACACATCTGGATACCTCTTCAAAGAGATCTTTCCCCGTAGTTGTGCCATGCATTGATCTTAATCCCAAAAGTTCCTCTGTCACGCACATGCATATACTCTGCCTCCCACCTATCTTGAACCCCCCTGTTTTCAAAGTCCACCTTTCGTTTAGTCGTTTTTGGGGGAGAGGGAAAGCTGAAAGTTGACTGCAGGTGACTCGCTTCATAAGGCTGATGATGAGCGGAGTCGGGTAACGGCTCTCGCGTGCGGGCCCTCGATTGACATGCAGTGCATTGTGGGACTTGTAGTTTTAGTGGTGCGTGCAAAATACCGTCGGGCCAGCTCTATAAATAATTTGATATTATCTCGCGGGCCAAAGATAATGCCACCACGGGCCGGACTTGGCCCGCGGGCCTTGAGTTTGACACATATGCGTTAAAGCAAATCAATCCTCAGAAAGGAGAATAGAATGGAATGGAACTCAATGGAATGGAACACGTCAAAGAGGAACGGAATACTGTCGGTTGGTCAAAGCCAAATAGAACAGTGACTAATTCTAAACAAACAAAAGCTGCATCAGAGACAAACAGATCACACGTCATATCAAATGTGTCCACAGAAAGTAGTCCCTCATATTCCCCCTCTTCCTGGTGACACTGTGGTAAAAATGGTAGTATCCGTCTCAGGCTGGCAACAATGTTTAAAGCTGAGACATTTGTTTAATTTATGTTTAAAGGTGAGTCAACCTTAAAGAGAAGAAGGAGAGCTGTATGAGGACAGCAATGTCAACATCAATGTTCCTGCAGGAGTCCTGTTGACCTCGTCTAACGTCACCTTTAGTGGAACTGAACTCTGTCAGGATGAGCGCGTGCAGCTTAGTGCAGTAGAGAGTGACGATGCTAACAGCTTAACAGTCAAACGCAAAACAAGAGCAACTGCCAAGATCTGCAAAACTTCATGGGCTTGTGTGTTTCGGTGTTTGGGCTTTAATATCTTTAAGGCAATATGTTTCATGAGTTAGACCTTGAGACGGAGCAGATATTGGGAGAAAATGATGCACAGTTCTTGGTGTTATTGGTTGGCCATAAGTCATTCCTCACAAACTCGTCTCTCAATGCCATAAACAATGTGTAATTGGAATTTCATTGTTGTTTGCGTGACTGCTTCTGATTTCAGTGCAGTAAGTGTCTGATTTATGATGTATAGAAATAAGAGCAGCTGTTTATCCTTCATTAAATAAAGTCCCTGCTTTATTCTTTCTTATTCAAACTGTAACTTTTCTGATTCCAAACATGGAGGGTGGTAAAAGTCAGCCTTCTCCAAAGCTATGACATAGTGACAACTTAATAGGCTTGGGCGCTTTGGCGTCATCTATAATTACCCATTAGTCTTTTAATTACAGGCTGTACAGTTAATTGAAGACTGAATATTTAAAGGGCAGCTCGTATTCAAAAGACGGATGACTCTTCTGGTTTTGCATGAATATTTAAGTTCTTCGTTTTTGGCTTTGCATGAAGGAAAATGGAGCTGGTGAAGGTGATAGCAGCTTTCTGATGACTGTATTTTTGCTGCACCTTTCATTTCGGGACAGAGGATCTTTAAAGGACACATTTTAAGGCACTGAAATGATCTTTTACTTCCATTATTAAATGCACACATAGCGCAGTAATGTGCAAGAAAACCCTGCCAGCTACAGAAAAGATAAATCTCCCATTACACAACTTGACTCCCCCATTGGAGAGGCTAATGAGGGTGAGTTATGTGATCAGTTTAAATGTCGTGGAGAAGTTTCGGACTCCTACACATGGACACAGTTACACAACAGTTGAGTCCAACCACGCAGAGAGACAAGCCAACAAACATCCTGCAGGTTCCTATCTATAACCGGGGTGCCACCATCGCCCACTGACATCTTGCAGTCCGTGCAGGGTAACTGGCTCATCATTATTAAAGGAAGAACAGCTAGCGTGATGAGAAAAGCCCTGTTATCAGCTGGCATGCTGTTTTTATTCAACAGAAGGTTGTATGTAGGCGCACAGATAGAAACCAATACAGCAAACACAACACAACCTATAAGGTGCTTTAGTTTATTTATGAAATAAAGTCCAATTAACAGCTCGAGAAGAAACTATGTTTTCAGGAAAGAAATAAAAGCTGCCCCTCCAAAAATGTCTACAAAGAAGCGCCAGTGTTTCATGGTTTATTACATCCCTTCATCATCTGTTTGTGGTGAGTCTCAGTTTCACTGTAAACAGTTCCAAAGAGGCTTCACCCTAGCTACCTTGAACCTGAAACAGACACTGATGTTCTTGTGATGTTCTTGTGATGAACGGGTCTTCAGTTTGCTGAAATAACAACATCATGATGCAGATTAGTCAAAAGTCAAGCTTTGTCAGGTCTGTCCTCAAGAGGAGAAGAAAACTACGTCTACAATGTTTGTTTGTTGAATGGAGGTCGGTGCATTCAAGGAAGTCGGGAAATCTAAACGCTGATTGTCTTTAGTGACACGACATTAAGCAGATCAATCATGCAGTTACCTTTTTAAGGAATGAATAAATCGTCATCTGATTTCAGTGGATGTGAGCCAGTTTGTGACCATCGGCTGTTTTTCCTTCATACGCCAAAACCTGCTGATCTGTGATTGGTCAATTCTGCTCAGACTGCAGAAAACCTCCCTAAAATCCGGTCTGCTACACATTCCTCATCAAACACAGAAGCTGTGAATGGAGGAAATACATGTTTCTGCTCATCATGTGTGTGTCCGTATGTGAGCTGCAGCTGGAAAGCTTCTCGTGTTGTTGCAGCAGATTGACGCCGCCGCGTGCGAGTAATTCATCCCGATAAATCTGAATGAGCGCTTTGAGACGTCAGGAGAGACGACAGTGTATCATTTACTACTTCCATCTGTCACTTCTCCCCCCTCGCTCCGTCTCTCCTCACACTCTCCCTCTGAGTTAATGGAGAACGACAGGACTCTGAGGTCTGCGGAGACCATAGTGTAGCGTCAGGTGTTCCGCTGATGAGAGAACCCGTTGCCATGGCAACTCCGCCTCCCACGGATAAATGTTTGTACCTTGTGTCAGAAAATACGATTCGCAGAGATACATTCAGACAAATGCACACTCTCGCTGTGGTGTTCATGAGGCTCTCTCTGCGTGCGCCCTCTGTGATGATCATTGGGGCTGACGGTCGATCTGTTAGCCGTGATGTAACGTGAAGCTACAGAGCGTTAGCTGTAAACACGATGTTAGACCCTCAGAGAGGATTCCTGCTTTATTCAGGCTGTATTTATACATGTATCTTTGGAGATGCAGAGTTTTGGAGCTGTCACGTTAGATTGCATTAGATGGCTGCAACTAATAATCTTTAAAGCTCCTGTGAGAAGGTTGTGAAGCACTGAAGTTGATTCTGTTTCCTCTTTATGACCTTAAAAAACAAACAAAACAATCACTGACGCAGCTGACAATTTCTTTATTGTAATTTTTATAGCTGCAACAGCTGCAAGGACATAAACACTACCAGTCAAAAGTGTGGACACACCTTCTCATTCGATGGTTTTCATTTATTTTATTTATTTTCAACATTCTGGATTATTACTGAAGACATCAAAACTATGAAAGAATCTGGTTTGGCCATAGTATAATCTGAACAACACAACTGATGGTCTCAAACACATTAAAGGTGACATATCATGCAAAATCGACTTTTAAATGGTTCTTTACCTGAAATATGTGTCCCTGGCATGTCTACAAACCCCCCGAGAATGAAAAAAAATCCATTGTTCCCTGTTCTGATTTCTCCACCTTTCTGTAAATGTGTGTGAAACGAGCCGTTTCAGACTTCCGTGTTTTTGTTACGTAACAACAATATCCGGTCTGTCACGGAGTCAGAGCTCAGAGCTTGTTCAGCCCATAGACTGTATAAAATACAACTCAATCCCTCCTCTGTTTTTCATTACCTGCACACATGTGTGCTAACAAGGAGCTTAGGAGGGAGGCATGCTAGTTGTAGGCTGTCTTAAGAAACACAGAGGTCGGTTTTACTCCCCACGTCTGCAGATTTGAAGATCTAGTGGATGATTTTTATTTATCATGGATAAGTGCTAGCGCTAGTTAGCATAGCCACATAGCTACATGTTAGTAGCTGTGTACCAAGACACACGTCGACATACTGATAAATAAAACAACAAGAAACACTAAATCTGTGACCAATCCTTCAGAAAGGTCCTGCTGCAGGCGCCTCCGTCAGGATCAGATTCAGAGGGTTGAAGTAACGCAGCTGTGTATATTCAGCCAACATGTAAACATTAGATCAACGTGCTGGAGAGCCGAGGCCACATCCACTTCCTGAGGGGGCGTGGTCAGAGGGAAAACCTGTTATTTTACCTGTTTATTTACAGTCTATGGGGAAAACAGACCGTTCTGAACAGGGCTGAAGAAGAGGGTTTTTCAGGCATGTCAAAATCTGATTTCAAAGTGTTTTTTTGAGCATAAATTTTAAAGACATGTTTTGGGGACCTCTTAGACCAATATATATTGATGAAAAAAGCGTGATATGTCACCTTTAAGAAGGCAAGTCATTCTACAAATGAACTCTCAACAAGGCTCATGTTAATTAGAAACCATTCCAGGAGACCACTTCATGAAGCAGACTGAGAGAATACCAAGAGTGTGCAAAGCTGTCATGAAGGGAAAAGGGGGCTACTTTACAGAATCTAAAATATAAAACAGATTCTGCTTTGTTTAACACTTTTTTGTTCATTCAATAATTCCATATATGTTCTTTCATAGTTTTGATGTCTTTGGTATTATCAACAGTGTTTACAATAATTACAATAAATACAAACCCTTGAATGAGAAGGTGTTTCCAAACTTTTGACTGGTAGTGTATATCAGACCAGATGACTGACAGCACTCTGATAAAACATCCTTTCTAACATGAGTGAGGCGTGACTGTTCGAAGGAATCAGGAGACTGTTGTGAGAAAATACGACCTTGGCAACCCACAGAAAAGGATCAGTAAAGCCATGAGATGTACATCTTTGCCCACGGGGGGCGCCAGAATCGACACAAAAGTTTCTAAAGTTTCTTACAAACGGAGTGACGCTTGCGAGCTAGTTCAGGACGGCAAATCGAGCTGCACAACTTTCACATTTGCATGCATCACTGTCCCAGTCACCTGACACAGCATCCTCGCAATCAGGTGGTCTGTTCAAGCTGCAGGATTTCTGGTCTCTGCATCTGCTTTGTTAATGACACCGCTACCCTGCACAAATATGAGACCTTTATGTCTCCCGAGATCATTCCTTGTAGGATATCTCGAGGACTCACGACCTGACTTGAACTTGAGCACTCGTGGTACCGACTTTGATTTGAGCGTTGCAATTGGACTCGATTGACAGAGGGAAGACTCAGACTTATTTATTAATATTGTTTGTGTTTACGTGCCATCTTGTTCAGCAGCTTGTGTCTAGATGCCCAAAGAGGCACAAATCATGTGATTTACTCCTAAAATGGATTGTCTTGTCCTGTAATTGTAAATCTCTGCTTTCACTCTATGCTGATGACACTGTATTTTATTCCTGTGCACCTACGCCTCCTCAAGCCTGTCAAACCTTCAGCATGCATTTATTTACTTAGTGTAAGATCAGCTATGTCAACTGCAACTTGTTGACAGTGATTTCAAAGATCTTACAACGAATGCAAACGTGAGCAGAGCAACATGTTTGGTTTCGTTTAAGAGCCATCGAGGAGAAGACGGAGACGAGCTCTGACTTCAGACATCTGTGCAGGATGAAAACAGAAAAGTATGAGAGAGGCTGAAGTAACTGGAGACTGGTTAAGATTCTGATTAACAGCAGGAGGTCTGAAGGTATTTTTCAGTTTATCGGACACCTGGAGCTCCCTCTGCAGCAGAATGGATGAGTGAGTCTGCTCATTAAGAGAGGCAGCACTCATTAACACACAGCGCTGTAACTTCATTGATAATTTAAATCTGCAGACGGGATCAGTCAGAATCTCAATGTGTTCTACACATGCAAAAGGTCGCTCACAGTGAGTCCAGAGTCAGAGAGAGAGCAGCTCCACTTTATAAATCAGGTAACAAGGACTCGACTGTAAGTCTTCTTCGGTGACCTGAACTCTGAAGACCCAAACTCGACTCAGATTTGAGGTTTTCCATCATCCACTTCCAGAAAAGTCAACATCATACTGAACTTAAACCTTCCTGTCAGGGTCGACTGTGTGATACCTTCTGCTCTGGAGTTTACGATGGTAAATCCCAGATGTTGAAAGGATGGGAGAGCCAAACACTCGTCTGTTTTTTAACACAAGTATGTATTGTTGTTAGAGAATGAAGCTCCCAGCTCAGCAGCCTTGTTGTCTGTAGAGAGATTGAATCCCAGCGTTGTTTACTTTGGCATTAACAGCTTGATATTTAGAGCCAGTGTTTGCAGGGTGTTAAAGAAGCAGATGCTTCCTCTCTGCTTTATGTGACGAGTCTTTGTCTTTTTTAAGAGGGTTCTTAATGCAGATACATTTTTAATAGGGAGCTTTTTAAAGAAAGTAATCATTTGTGCCGGCGGGGAAGTCTGAATGGTATATCTTACTTTTAATTACAGTCTGTGAGCAGCTTGAATCCGTCTCCTCCAGCCACAGAAGCATTATGGTTTGTTTCTGTTTGTCTGACAGTGTGTTCAGGAGATTGCTTTTTAATTGCTGCTGTTGTGAGTGGTTTCTCTCTGTGTGTTTGCAGAAGGCAGAGCTCAAGGTGATAATGGAAGTCACTGTACAAGTTACTGTAAAAGATTATGAAAAAGGCCACAGTTTGGCTCAGTTTGGACTCCAAAGGCGTTATTCAACTGGAGGAACTTTACCCCTGAACTACGTGCGTTTTGACCGGTGGACCCAGGGTCTATATTTAGTTCAGGGGTAGATAATCTCCCCCCTGAAAAGCCCCTGCTAGGGGGGTAGTACTTTTCAAAGGTCCCAGGACTTTCGGGCGGCAGGGCCTGCAATGCTGAACGTGTCTGATTGGTAGATTAACCGCAGTGTTTTTATTCCGCCCGCCGTCCACAATAACATCACACACATCTGTGATTCACTTGATTTCTCTTTCTTTCATTAGTTTTTATTTGTTCTATCTTTTTTGTATGTGTGTGTACTTTTCAAAAGAAGAAGCTGTGATTCTCTTGATTTAGCAGCTTGTAACAGTAGTCTTCTCTCAGCCTACCGTGAATGCGTCTCTCCCGGTGTTATGGTTTTAAAAGTGACCCTGTAAACTGGAGACCTTCAGCTGAACGTGTCAGTGTTTGTGGAGTCCATGTTCTTCCTCCTTTCACTCTCCATACAGACTGTTTTTCCTGCCAACACCAAAACCTGCTCGGGCTGCAAACACTACAAATAGAAACCAGAACACTTCACATGCTGAAAATCCAGACCCCTCAGAACAGAGTCTACTTTTTTACGTAGAGTTTGTAGAGATAAGATGTGTGTTGTCTTCAGGAGAGCTTAATTTTTATCCAGACATGCATGTTAACATTTCAGAGCATTCAGACTGCCAGCATGATTCTTTCTCGGGCAACTTTGGGAAATTTAAGGGCCAGGCTATCCTGAAATGTTCTTGAAATTTTCAGGGGAGCATTTCTAAAAAAGCCTTGATGATCAGACTTTAATATTTTTAAGTGTTGGTAATCTGTAATAGCACAGAGCGTTGATCATAACATCGGTGGTGCGGTGTTTAATTCAAACCGCCCACTCTCTTGAATCAGCCTGCAGACATATTAAAAACAGACTCTGAGTTAACAAAAGGAAACAGTACATTAGCATTTATGCCCGTTCGATTCCAACTAGTTTGTTATGAGCTCTGTGCTGCAGCGACTGCACGGCTCAGATTTATTACAGCTTTAATGAGGAACACTTCTCATATCATCGCAGCTCGCCTGTGTTTTATTGATCCTCCAGCTTTAAAGCAGATTTAATCAGGTGTTTGTGCTGTAGTGTAATAATGCTTTAAAGGCTTTGTAACGGCACAAAAACAATCAGCAGAGTTTCAAGCGGCAGAACGTGTTGCTGGGTTTCGTTCATCTCACTCTTGCAGAAGGATGCAGAGGCAGGAAGACTTGTTTGTGTCTTTGGGGTTAAGATATCTAAAACTGCAGCTGAGGCAGGAAGGTGTTCTGCCGAGCTCCATCCTGCCTGCTGTGTGTCACTCTGCTCTGCCCTCCATCACAGCCGGTACACATTCTCTAAAGTTCCTCTTGCTCCTCGTGGAGATGTATGTATTGCAGAGAAGAGGGAGAGAGAGCTGTCATAATGCTAGTTTATGTTTTCATTTGATGCTGACCCGTTGACCTCTGATGGAGAGCGTCACAATGATTGATGCAGTACTATCAGGAGATACAGGGAGAGCAGAGACGCACGCTACCACACACTTTAGCTGGAATATTAACCACAAGGGACACCACAAGGTTCAGCTCTAGGCCCACTGATATTAACACTTTAAATAGGTTCCTTTTTATATATTTGTCAACCTCTGCTTTCACTTTATGCTGATGATAGTCATTTATTCCAATGCACATACACCTACTGCAACTTTTTCAAATCTTCAGCATGAATTTGATTTAGTGTAAGATCAGCTTTGTCATCTTCAACTTGATCTAGATGAGGACAAAACTAAACTCATGTTCCTTACATCTTCAAGATCAGTGTCTAGGAAAACTGTCACAAAAGACGAGTATTTGAATCGGTGTCTAATTTTAGATATTCAGGGTTTTTAAGTGACGATAACGTTCAGTATGTTTCTGAAAAAGTCTCAAAATAAAAAGAGTGTCTCCTGCTCCCCTCTCATCGCCCTCTCCTCTAACGTCCAGCCGCTCTGGTCTTAGGTCAGCCGTGCACACGCCGTGATTAAATATTGATTCAGTCAGTCAGCCCGTCACCTCTTCAGCCGCTCATCAAATATATAAGAGAAGGGAAAAAAAAATGCTGAGGTTTATCTCCTCCAACTGATGGGACTTCAGGGGCTGAAACAACCCGAGCCAGTGGAAATCAATGCCTGAGCACCGAGGAGCATGGATAGAGGAACTTTATCTCCCTGCTGCAGATAGTGGTAGACACACACACACACTCAAGCTGTCACGACACAAAGTTGTCAGTTTGTGGAAAACATTCAGACGAATGAAGGGTGAGAAACAGAGCATTAGAGGAGGATGCTAATTGTTTGAGAATGTTATTTGTTGCTGTAGTGTCTGCAAACGTTGAAGCATGGACGTGCAGAATAAGAGATTATGCAAGATATATATATGTTCATGCATTTGTCCATGGTTAAAAAGCTACCTGACCTGTATCATACTAATGTGAACGCAGCTCAATGCATCCTAAAGATGAAAGTAAAGAATCACTTTGAGGGTTTATTTATCGGCTCAGTCTTTAAAAGCAAAGACCAAATTTCTCACACACTGTAATTCTTCAGCAGGGCTTTAAAAACCCTTAACCCATATGGTAGCTGTAGCCGATACATGCAGGTAATTCACAAATGGCACATATTTTTTACATTGTGTTAAAAAAAAAAAAGAGTTCAAATCGATTTCTGTAAAACTCGTCCAACATTAAAGCCGGGCGGAGATTTGTGAGGCAGCAGTGAAGGTTGAAGCGGGGGTCAGGGGTGGAGGAAAAGGTTCTGGTAAGTGTAATAACACCAGCGTGTCCCTGTGCGTCTGTGACAATGAGACATGACTAAGCTCAGAGATCATTTTAATGGAGTGACAGGGTGTTCAGTTCAGTCACACTCTCCGAGCAGAGCACCGATCCAGCCCGGGCGTTTCCTGGAACAGAGAACTGATGACATATTAACAGCAGAACAGCTCATTCTGCGGTGGAGAGGCAATCCCCACTGTGAGGGAGATAAAACGCTTGTTCGTGTCCAGATTCTGTGATTAAAGCTTCTGGAAACATGTTCTGAAAAGAGGATAATATCAAGATTGAGATTCTTACCTTTTATGCACTACAACGTGAGTGAGAATAAACTTTCATAACAAATTGAAAACAGCTCATTTTGCATTTATTGATCTCTAAACTCATCAGTTAAACATCTTCCAGCCAAGACTTCCCTCTTCTTGAGCTGCATTGTTTACAGTTTGAGACGCTGTCTGCTATATAATCAATTCATGGCTCATTACAGCTCCCCTCATCTGTTTCTGTTGAGTCTCAGTTTCACTGTAAACAGTGAGTCAAACAGAGGCTTCACTCTGGCTTCCTTCAGCGTTATAAGCCCTGAAAAGTTTTCTCCTAATTAACTTGTAATTGACAGGTTCAATATTAAATTGAAATGTTGGGAATATTTTGGGATTTTATGAGAATAAAGTTGCAATTTTGCAAAAATGTCAAAAGAGAAAAATGTTGACTATGTACGTGAAACAACAAAGATAATTTACAAAAAGAAAGTCTTAAATTGGAGAGAATGAAGTCTTAATTACAGGCTTTGGTTGTAATCAGGTTATATAAAGTAGACTGCTGGCTGCCCATCCTTTCATAATAAAATACAGGCAAACCTAAGACTAAAAATTACAACTTCATTCTCCACTTATTTTTTCTTTAATTTTGTAAATGTATTTCTTTATTCTTGTAAATGTATCATTTAATTGTCTTCCATTTTCTTATTTTTCTCATGAATTATATACTTTTGAAATTAAAAACCGTTATAAAGTTTCTTTATTCCCATAAATGTATTTCTTTATTCTTGTCATATTACATCTTTATTTTTGCAAATTAATGACACTATTTTTTTTTAATTTTAAGATTTATTTCTCATAATTTTCTTTTACTCTCTTCTTTTTTTTCCTCCACAAATTTCCAATTCTATTCCCATCATATTTATGACTTTATTTATGACTTAAGTCTTGTAATATTATGACTGTTTTTTTTTATTTATGACTTAATTTTTTGTTGAATTTATAACTTTCTTGTAACGTTACATCCTGTTCTGATAACTGACTTCTTAACTATTAAATACATTTTCCACATATTTAACTTTGATGGATGAGGACCTGATTGAAGCCCATGGAACATTGTCTTATTTAAACCTTTTCCCAGGCTCAAAGACGTTTCTTTCTTTCTTTTACTCCCTTCTTTTTTGCGCCCGGCTCCCAGCCGCCAGGTTCAGGTGTTAATGCGAGCCATGGTGTTCGGCAGGCTGGCACCGGGAGTCCTGACCCCCCGGTGAGGAGCAGCAGGTTTCAGGGAGGAGGCCCGGAGAGAGGGAGGGGTTGTGAGAACCGATGCTCGCTCTCACCTCTCCCTCGCTGGTATTAATCCCTCTGTCCCTCACTCTTTTTTTTTTCTTCCTCCCTGCTGGCAGCCGGGTTCAACCTCTCTCACTCCCACGCAAACAACACACACTCTCTCTCTCTCCTCCACGGAGGGTAGGAGCACTGCATGACAAGGGAGGAAACCTTGAAGGAACAAAGAGAACGAAACAATAAATTCAGGTTATTATCAGATTTAAAAGAGTTCTTCTCTTTGTGCTTTAAAACATTTTCAGAGAGTGGTTGACATCATGACATCCAACACTTCTTCTTTGTGCACACATTATGCATGCTAATGTGCTTAATATGCATGCATAATATGAATGCAATCACAGGACACCTAGGTCTGCAGTCTGCACAGTTTTACCAGATTAAGGCATATTTAGTGCCTGAGTATTAAAAGGAATGGATGGCTCATTGAGTGCAACAGCAGGAGCCTGTTTTTTCACCTGTTCCATTTCCTTTGAAGTCAGACTGAGTGGATGGAGATTGTTCGAAAGCTTGGTTTTTATTTCTCTAAATTCGTCTTTAATAGAGGCTGCTTTGAGCTCGGCTTTAAAGATCTGTGCAATGCAGATCCGTGTCCGGTCCGTCTGCGATCCGCTGCAGTCTAGCTCTGTGTTCTCCCATTCGTCAACACCCACCTGTTGCGTTTTCAGAACGCAGCACGGAGCAGGACCGTCGGACAGCTGGAGTCATGTGACCGAGGTTTTCCCACTGTAATTACTGAATCAAGGATTCTCCTCCTCCTCCTCTCCTCATCCATGTTGTCTTTCTGGTCCTCTGAAAACCTCTGACCAGTGGACTCCAGGCCTGGCTCCGCTCATCATGACTTTGGTTTGTTGTTGTAGTTAAGTGAAATACGATCTGGTGATAACACAGAGTGTTTTATTCTGAAAATTAACCGGATGTTTTCATTTTGTTTTGGTGAAACCTGACTTCCTGTCCCGCTCCATCTGCTCTGTTGAGATTGATGCGTCATGCTCCAGCATCCAGCAGAAATAGAAGTCTTGTGTATCTGATCCAGAGGGCTCCGACCTGCAGGATCAGAGACGCAGCCGGAACGCAACGGAGCGGATCCAGTGGAAGTTAACACATTGACTAGAATAGAAACCATCAGATCTGGTGCCGTGATGGATCGGACACGGATCTGGTGGAACTTGGCCGTTGGACTTAAGAGAGATGTTCATGTTTGTTGATTCCACTTCTTGTGTCGTCCACTTGCTGCTCAACTGTTGGCCACAGTTGACCTTGAACCGTGTGTCCGCCATTATTTGGATTGGGCGCTTTTCAACAGGATGCATGTCTCGCAAAAATATGAGTTTTCTGCTAATTCTGCTGGAGCTCCTTCCTCTTGCATCTCTGTACCAGAAGACTCAATAGACGCCGGGACCTGCAGGTTTCTGATTCTGCAGCGTGGTGAGGAGTCAGATGTTTCATGACGTGAATCTGTGAGTCAATAATGTGGATTGTTGTTTGATTTTAAGGGTAAAAACAGACTTGAGTCTGCAGAGCACTTCTTATACTTCACTGATAATCAAATCTCTGGTCTCACTTTCTCTCCCTCGAGTCTGCTTCACAGTTTGTCAACATCTTTAAGTTTATAAACGCTCATTTTGGTAACTCGGGTTCTGTAAGTCATGAGATGTATTTGTGTTTAAAGCATAAGATCTGCAGCACAGTCTCATGCATTAACGCATTCTCTGCAGCAGACTTCTTCAGAGAGTATCACGGCGTCTGAATCAAAGATGGTTGAGTTTCAGAAACCCTGACAGCTGTTTGGCACAGACTCACAGATGCTTTAGAAACAAGACTTCATCAGCTGCCATTTATGACCGAGTCTCCATTCAGGAGCCCGTTTACACACCTGTCGGAGGCGAGCACGCAGGAGGATAACCTGCTGTTAGGAGCTCGTCTGTCTTTGCTAATTGAGCTGTTCCTCTTCCACCATTAGAGCAGCATCTCTTTGTCTCAAGCTTCACTGCAGTCCTGTTGGAGCATTAATGCTCGCTGAAACGATGAAAACATTTCCACCAAAATAGAAAAGAGGAAGTGGGAGGGATTAAATGTGAACTGTTGTGCCTGCTGGAGCAGAGATTTGATTCTGCTCTGAGCTCAACAAACCGCTCATCGTCTCTGAATACATGCGGCTCATTATCTTTCATTTGCAGAGTCTATTTGGAGGCAACAAATTGTTAATTTATTCAACACCCTGTTTAAGCGTGAACAATCACACCTCATTTATCATGATTCATAAAACCACACAGACACCTTTTCACCCGGCATTAACAAAAAGAGGAATATCTCAAGAGAGGGAACACGTCAGAGTCTGAAGAGAGAGGAGAAACTTTGCTCGTAACTGTCTCTAAGTTTGTGTTTATCCAATCAATCTTTATTAGTATAGGGCCAAATCACAACAAACGTTAGAAGTAGTAGCTGTTGCTGCTGGAGTCCAGTACGTCCATATCAGCTGGAGTCTTGAACGTCCACAGCAGGAGGACGTCTACGGCAGCTCAGAGGAACCTACGAGACAGGGAGCTCAGGGACTCCAGAAAGGTCTATGGTTAGTAACTTTAATGGGACAGGGAGAGTCAAAGTAAGTGATGAGGGAGAGAGAGAGGATCCCAGTGTGTCAGTGCACCAGTAACCCCGGCAGTCTAAGCCTATAGCAGCATAACTAAGAGCTGGTCCAAGCCTGATCCAGCTCTAACTATAAGCTTTATCAAAAAGGAAAGTTTGAAGCCTACTCTTAAAAGTAGAGAGGGTGTCTGCCTCCTGGATCCTGACTGGTAGATGATTCCAAAGGAGAGGGGCCTGATAACTGAATGTTCTACCTCCCATACTACTTTAGAGACTTTAGGTACGATGAGCAGGCCTGCATGTTGGGAGCAGAGTTTTCTAGAGGCGTAATAGGGCACTGAGCTCTTTAAGATATGAAGGTGTCTGACCAATGAGAGAATTATTAACTAAAAATGCAGACTGACTTACATCACCTCTCACCTGAGGCTCTGCAGATGTAAGGAGGTCGTAAACCGCTCCAGCAGAAACCTGATCTCAGTATTGATGAGTGTTGGTGTTCCTCTCTGCACATTCTCCCTCCTGTGCTGAATCAGCCTCATCTCTCTCCAACAGTCTCCATGATTAGTGCTCCACTTCACTCATAATGAGCACATCTGTCTTGTGGCAGGGACAGCATCGATTCTCTGTAATGTGACACGATGCCAGAGAAGACGAGGACGGCTGTGAGAAATGCCAGCCCGCTGCTGCTGCTGTGGCACCGCTGGAAGCAGCTCGAGGTGGATGTGAAGTGGAGGAAGATCAGACAGCTGATGGATCACAGCAGCCTGAGAGGAGGCTTCTTTCCACACATGCTCTCTGTAACACCAAGAGACACAACTACATGCAGGATTAATCCCTTATTTAATTTTTTCCTTCCTTCACTAAAGAGCGTTTTCCATCGTTTCAGAACAGGACTAGTTTTTGCAATAATAACCCTAAAAACCCTGCACTCATCCAGACTCTGCTTTGGCTCGGATTTGCTCCCACTGATTCGCTCTACTCGTGCTGTTCTACTCTACTGCTCTACTGTTTACTGATGCTTTCAGCACAGCCTGTTTGCAGGTTAGGATCCATCAGTGTGTAGTTCACAAGGTTTTAAGAGGGAAGAATCAGAGCTGAGTCCAAGTTGAGTCCACAATCCCTGAGGACTAATAAGGCAGGTCTCTGTTTGACTCATGGACTGTGAGAACCTGGACTGACTGTATGGGACTTAAAGGTGTGCAGAAAACACATTTCATTTATTAACATCAGATTCTGACTGATGCTGTCAGCGTGTCTGGAGATTGAAATTATCAAAATATGCACCGCTCTGCAGGTGTCTAATGATTATGCAGATGTCTGTTAAAGTTTGAGTTTGTCTCAGTCTTCTCCTTGATGTTTTTTCATGTTGCACATGTGTCATGTTGCACATGTCATGTTGCACATTCATTGCACGTTACTCTGCTCTTGCTGCATTTGCTGTAAAATATCTTGGGGCAGTCTTGCAGGAACTGTTGCTGAACGAGGAAGCACATGGATATGCATGCAGCCGAACACACGTGCCAGCTTTACCTTGATACTGAATAGATTATTAGAGCTTCATTAATAAAGAAGTCTGAGTCCTCATGCAGTTAATGCTCAAGTAAGTCCGAGTCCACGTCAGAGCTTTGAGTCCTGAAAATCAGGACTTGAGTCAAATCCTGAACTTGAGTCATACGACACCTTTAACTGGTTGCCAACACTTAATGGCATCATTATTCACTCTTATTTCCCTCCTGCTCTCAGGCTGGTGAATATTTCAGATGTCTGCTCTGTTCTCAGTTCTCTGTACAATCCTGACAAACAAGATGCTTAGTGCAGTTTTGACCAATGAAACAACCCCTACCTCCACGAGGACGCTGAAAGATGCAAACCCTGGCATTTAGACTAGAAAACATTCCCAACAAGGTCACTCTTGTCTGCTTTATGTGAGGCTGATGAGCTCATGCTAACATCAAACTCTGGTTTCTGACAAAACACTCTTCACAGAGACTGTCAGTTTTAAATGAACAGCTTTTCCAAACATTGAAAAAGGTTGTCAGCGTCTACCTTGATGCCAAAGACAAAAACGTTGAGGTAAAATCCTGCAATGAAAACCTAATGCATGTTTCTTAGCTTCTTAACGTATGAAGACGTGTTGGGGAGAAGTGAGCGAAACAGGAACTCCACAGGGTTCTTTCCTTGGTCCTCTTGTCTTCAGTTTTTGTGATGCCATAAGACAACGGATCCTTAGATTAAGGTTCAACATCTCAGGATAAAGATATAACATGTTCCTCGTGTGTTGCAGGTAGCGTCTGTTGGTTTCTATTCTCTTAGTTCAACATGCAGCCTCTGTGAATTATCTGTTTGGTCAGGTTCAGACTAACCATCATTGCTCACACAGGACTTGAGCTGAAACCGTCTCGTAGATTATCAGGCAGGATGATTTGAAACCATTTTCTCTAAAGAGGAAGAAAATATTTGCTATATATACCTGCTTGTGTTGTCAAAGGGGATCATTGATTTTACACATCAAAGTCTGTTTACAGGTGTTGAGTGTGTGAACCCTTTGTGTCTCCTGAGGACGGCGTGTGAAGTCTGAGAATCATCCTCCGGGGATGTCAGTCGATGGCGGTTAGCGCTGAAGAAGTTTGAAAGTGAAAAAATCTTTGGATGAGCTGTACAGACCTCTGAGGCAAAAAACAGACTTCATCATCTCACGGGCCAAGAAGCGAAGTTTGTGAGTTGGCAGTAATTTAAAGGAAGAGCTGCAGAATGAAATGTTCTCCGATGGTTCCATTAGGACCAAGAAGTCTGGTGTGGTTTTCTTTATTGACTGAAGAACTGAAGAGAAGACGGCACACAAAAGCTGCTCAATGACGCATAATCACCGAGCTTCACGCCACACCGTCTTTATGTCTCATTCCAAACTCTGAAATGTTTCATCGCTTCACAGTCCGGACTCTGTCGGTGTTCCCCTCATCATAAACAACAATAACTGAAACGCTCTGTGTGAAAACAAGAGGAGGGACAGCATCGACAGAGAGAAGGAGGTGTTAGAAGTGACGGGTGAACAGAGGAAGCGTGAGAGCGTGGAGGAAGAGGTGTAAAGATAAAGGTGTGAATCACAGGGAGATACACACACATTATAGTGCGCCTGTGTGTGCGTGATGTGAGGCCTAAAGACGAGTGTTCGTCAGACAAACGGCATCAAATAAAAGCAGATGAAAGTGAGGCTCCGGTATGCACAGGTTGGAAAAGTGTGGAAGCGTCAGCACAGTGAGGGCGAGGAGGTGAGGGGGCTGCGAGGTGAGCTGCCGCTACTGAAAGCGTACTTTGTTTTACCGCCCATCAAACAAACTTGATATTAAAAACCAGTAAAACGACTAAATGAAGCAGTCTGATGTTGAAGATCGGAGTTTCTCTACATCAAAGATGAATCCTCGGATGCGCTGGGATACATCATCAGTGATATTCCTCAGGTCATCGGGTGTTTTGGGTCTCTCAACATCACACACCCTCACTCAGGTGACCCAGCCGGGGTTGATCAGACCCTGGCTTGTGTCCCAGCAGCACTTGCCCACGGCTCACTCCTCCTGAGCCACAGTCATCTGGAGGCCCTTTCTGCTGCCTCCATGGCAGACTTGATGGCTTTCCTCTTGGCAGCCCCAGTGAGCCCAAGTAGTGTGTAGACCCTACACAGTGACCGACCAGCAAATCCTCTGCACCCCACTTCAATGGGCTCGCAGCAAATCTTCCATCCCTCTCTCCTACACTGCTCTACCAGCTCCTGGTACTTGGCCCGCTTCCGTTCATTCGCCTCCTCGATGCGGTCCTCCCAGGGTGCTGTCAGCTCTATCAGGAGCACTTGCTTTGAGGCTGTTGATGTTATCACCATGTCTGGCCTTAAAGAAGTTGCCGTGACGTGAACCGGGAACTTGAGATCTCTCCCCAGATCAACTAGCAGCTCCCAATCTGTCGCCGAGGTGAACATTCCACCTCCTGGTTTAGGCTGTGCATGGGGATGCTCCCCCGCCGGCCCTGACAAATCTAATGCCTCTCTGATGTTGGTCGTGGAAGCTCTGTGGCACACTCAGGATGTCTGGCAAGGAGGCTGCAAGCTGAGCTGCCACAAATGTACATGTAACTGCAGATATAGCTTTTGGAGGGATCTCTTTTCCCTCTGTTGCAGAACGATGCTTAGAGTGCAAAACTTGCAGACTGACTGATGTTTGAGGCTGTTTCTGCTGTCTGATCTTTCAATTTGGAGTAAATACGTCCAAAGATTATCATTGTTGTCGGTCAAGATTCAAACACAATCCTTTATTGAGTCTGATTTATGCTCCAGACTTCACAGATGTTTGTATGTTATTCTCTGTTCTACTCCTTTGTGTGCATCTCCCTTTGTTTTCCTCCTCTCCATCTCCTGCACTTTTATTTTATTTTCTGACTCACCTCAGTTATAATTACGTTTCACTAAACCCTGCCCCGAACCCTCCAATCCCTCCTATATATTCGCTGTCTCATGCGACCGGAGAGGATGCTGCAGTCTTAGTCATAGCCGACGTTTCATCTCTGAAAAACTTCCATCCCGGCTCAGCACGGTGAAGCTAAACTGGTTAAAGCTCTGTGCACCGAGCTGCAACAGTTTTTTCTGAACCACAAGCAGATGCAGATGAGTAGCTATGGAAACCGGACTGACCCTTTGACCATCTCTGCTCCCTCCCTCCCTCCCTCCTCGGTTTTATTCCAACATCCTCACATCCCACGCAGGAGAGCAAAGAAAGGCGTGAGGGGCAGAAACCCCCCAAGAGACCACACAGTCAATTTACACTAAACCTCCCCGAGCCGATTCCTCAGACGCTGATCCTCCAAACCATCGCTCACACCATCCACACTTGCATGAGGAGGATTCAGCGGAGTCCTACGTCTCTCTTTTCCTGTTGCTGCCTTTTTTATTTATTTTTTGCTCTCTCATCTCTGCAAAAACTAAAAACAGCATTCAGTATTTCTGAACATCTTTGCGGTCTTGATCCGTTGTGCATCTCCTTTCCCTCGATATGGCGGAAGAGGAGGACGCGCCAGCCTCCCACCTGCAGCTGTCATCCGTGTTGACAAACAGCAGTCACTGGTTACTGAAAGCTGTGTCCTCCTCTGAAAGCTGCTATTAATAAAAATCACTCACACATTTTATGACTCAGTAAAGAGGCTGCAGCATCACAGAGTCGTCCCTATTTGCCTTAATTCATGAGACTTTTTTTACATCATCCAGTTAAAAGGGACATAAATACAACACCTGATTGGTTTCATGAAAGTTTGGACTTTGGTCTTTTGTATCACCTGCCTACATTTGTGATAAAGTCATTACAGAACTTAGTTTTTAGGTTACATTAAGTGTGGATAAAACTGCTTAAATTGCTCCAAAATAACAAAGATTGACGTTTTCATCTTTATTCTTTTTGCAACAGGAAGCAGAGTTTTCCATCTTGCACGTCTTGACCTTTCTTAATGTCGTCATTACATTACGTTGCATGCTTTGCAGCAGTGGCTGGTCATTTTCGGGGCGCTAGTGCTGCTCCCATCATCTCTCACAAGGAGAACAACAGACCTTTAGTGGACTAAATTCTTAAGTTAGCTTGAAATAAACATGCTAATTTTAAAAGGACAAGAATTATGATTTAGTCAGGGAACAAAATGTTAAATGTCTCGTTCTCAGCAGATGTGTGTCTAACATGAGTCTGGTCCTGCTGGAGGTTTCTGCCTGTTAAAGGAAGTTTGTCCTTGCCACTGTAACTTGCTAAATGCTGCAAAGTGCTCTGCTCATGGTGGATTAAGATGAGATCAGTCTGAGTCCTGTCTGTGAGATGGGACTGGATCTGATCCTGTCTTGATGTTGGGTCTTTGTTAATAATAGAACATAGAGTACGGTCTAGATCTGCTCTGTTGGGGAGTCTGAGGATCAGCGGCTACAGATCAGTTTGAGATCTTTATGTCACCTGAGGAGTCTGAGGAGAACATTTGTTGGGATTTGGCGCTGTATAAATAAAGATTGATGATTGATTTATTAAATGTGAAATAAAAATGTAGATTAAAATCATTTCTTAACGTCCCTGATTGGTCAGGTTTTTCCGGCCTTGACTCTAGCTGGAGGTTGAACGTGTGTTCGCTCCCCTTTAGTTGAAGAGATTGGAGTTAAAGAGTGTTGCAAACCACCAGCCAACAGGTGGCAGCAGATAGAAACATCTCATGAATTGAAGCATATGAGTGAGGCATGCATCGTTGTGGTATCAGTGCATCTGTGAGAAATCGTGCCCAAGTGGCGACCCCAAGCCTTCAAAAATGAAGTGCACAAAAACTGCAGTTCCTCGAGTGTCCACTTGGTGCTGGCTCCAAAAGCAAAGGAATCCCCATTAAGTCACATGTTAAAATGCACAATTTACATCAGAAATGAACATGTTTACAGCCTGGTGCAGAACAAAGAAAAACAAGATTTGGTCTGATTGCATTTTTTTAATTCATACACATAGCTCAAGCTACACAGAAATTTGTATAAATATAAAGGTGGCTTCAATCTATCTGCATATTTGCCAGGAGGTTTAAGTCCTGCCTCAGCTCCACCTCTTTGTGTCTTGACTGCTTGACCACAGGTTAGTTAGTAAGTTGGAGTCAGAATGGTGACCCCAATCATCAGGCTTCAAAGTGTCTCTACAGAAACCAAAGGGTGAGGATGTGAATCATTTCAAGATGCTCCAAAAAATTACATCACATTTCCTAAAAATATCGATTTACGCACCGGCTGATTTCTTCTTATTGCAGGGTTCAAAAGGTGAGTGGCGTCAGGTTTGATTACTGGAAGTCTTCCCCCAGAGGAGGATATTAAATAGAAATCTGCCTCAGAGCGAGCGCTCCGTGTAGAGGAAGATCTTTGGCCTGTGTGTTTGCTTTGCTTTGGTTTACAACATCACAGCCATGCTGCTAAAAGTGAGTCAGCTCTCTGTGTCTGATTGATTTCACCTCTCAAGGTGTGAAATTAATATTTGTCCTTTTACTCTCACTGGAGTTAGGAGTGCACGGGTTGAAATTAGCGGCTTAAATTTCCTCACATTCATTTTTTATGTTGAAAATCTTCATCGGTAAATGTTTTTCATACAGGATGTTTGTTTTAAACCTTATACAGCTTTAGTTCATCAGAATGAGGAGAAAGCATTAAAGGGATTCTTTAAAGTGTTTAACTTGCTCGCTTTTGGCAGTCACATTTGCTCTCTCGGCATGGATGCCAGATTAGGCTTTGGCTGTAGCTGCTTAGTTTGATTTTCATTCTCTCTTTGTCTACGGTGGGGACCATCGTACTGAAACAACCCATTTAATTACCATTAAGAGAAACAGACTGCAGGATCAAAAATCTTGCAAATTTGGTCACTTGTGCAGAAGTCCGAAACAACTGAAACCACAGAAAGTTGCTGCGAGGAGATGAAACAACTGTACGCAAAAACAGCAAAATGAATTTGTATGCAGACGATGTGATTTTCACTCCGTCTCCTTCTAATCGCCCGAAACATTGACTCAGCTCCAAATCATCCAGGACTTTTTCCAGGCACGTATGTTTGACTCACTTTCCCAGCAGAGTGTCTTCAGAAATGGCCGGATAAACAGCGCTTTGTCACCTGTTTGGCAGCAGACTCTGTGATATGCTCGTGGGAGTCGGGTAGCTTGAGGACAAAGTGGGAGGAAAGAGCAAGTGTTTCCCGTCTTATCTGCTAAAACCAATATCACCTCTGCTGTTTTCATCTCTCCCTTATGTGTTATTTTTTTTTTTTCCCTCGCAATCTCCCTCCATCTGTCTCAGGACTCTCTTTCCGTAGCAGCCATCTACCCCCCCCCCCTCTCTTTCTTTCTTTTTCTGTCTGCACCTGGTTGAGGAGCAGCAGCATGACTCATAAAGTCTGACTTTCATAAAAGGAATAAAAATAGTCCAACGTTGTGCTGGGAAAGGCAAGTGATGGATCTGTTTTTAAATATTTCAGAGCCTTGATTTATTGCTGGGACCGAATATAAAGCTGGCCCTTTTGAACATGGATTAAATAAGGAGTTCAATCATTTACGTATTTTCATTTATAAAGGTTTTGCAGGTTGTGCGTCTAGAAGTCATCACAAGCTGACGGATTTCTTCAGCCTGCAGCCACGGCATGACTGTAATAGCTGCAAATAAATCAGAGATCATTTCTGGCTCACAACAAAGCGCCAAATCTTCAATTTAAAGCTCTCTCAAACAAGAACTTTCATCTGATGTTACTTTGATAAAGCTCCCAGCTGATTTCCACACCACACTGTTTTGATCTATTCCAAAACTTTTCCCAAATAAGTAATTTAGACCCCAAACTTAAAAATAAATGACCCAGGTTAAAAACAATCCCATGTAATCCCCTCAGTACATTGTCTGGTGTGAGATTACCTTGCTGTAGGGGATGAGGGGCTGCCTGTCCTCTCTGTAAAAATGAAAGATATCCACTTTTAGCCGCTCTAAGTCTAAATCAAACCGTTCTGCTGCTCCCAGAGATTTGGTTCAGTGAGGAGACTCAGAGCTGTAATCACTTCCAGAAGTGCTTCCTTCAAGGCTCTGAATAGACGGGCTCTCTATCAAATCCTCTGTGGCTGTGAGGTCTTTGCTCAGCGCTGCGTGTACCGTACATAATGTTATCGGCTATTAAAAGCCTACGATGAGCACAGATTTGTCCTCATGTGCACTCAGGATATGTGATGATGACCTTATGTTCTTCAGCTCCATCAGAAGAAGATTTACAACCAAAAGCCTGACTTCAGATGTTCACTGCATCTCTTCTACATTGTGATTTTTCAACACTTTGACAATATTCTAACTTTGGTATTCATGATTTTTGTGATGCTCTTCTTGGATTCCCCTGAAATACTTCATATTCTGACAGTTTGCACAAACTAACTAAAAAAATGTGAATCAATTAACCGTAGAAGTTCAACAAGGTATTTTAACTATAAATGTAAAGATTCATATTTGATACATTTTGCTACAATACGATATAAAGTGATATGATGCGATGCAATTTGTAACAATATGAATCAATAAGATAAGATACATTTATAAACAATGCAATACAATATGATACATTACAAAACGGTGTGATACGTTTTGAAACGATACGAAGCTTTACGATATGATACAATACGAAACAATACATTATGATACGATATGTTTATATATAATACAATGTAATATGATTTAATACGTTTCAATACAATGTAATACAGTATCTAACAATACATTATCGATATGATATGATGCAATACAATCTGTTATGATACAATACAATACATTCAGGGTACGTGATTTGATATGATACGTTGAAGTGTGATACTACACTTTGCATTAGGATACAGAACAGTACGATACGATATTCTATAATTTGTTGTGTTAGGATACATTACAGTATGGTGCCATTTGATACAACACATCATAATACAGTTTGTTGGGTTTAGATAAAATGTAATATGATAGGACGTATTACATATAATACCTTGTTTTCCCTGTAGGGGGCGAGTTTCCTTGGACCTGATCTCTGCATAGATTTATCTGTGTCTGCATGCAGTGATGTTTTAAAGGTGACATATCACGCTTTTTTCATCAATATATATTGGTCTAAGAGGTCCCTAAAACACGTCTTTAAAGTTTATGCTCAAAAAAACACTTTGAAATCAGATTTTGACATGCCTGAAAAACCCTCTTCTTCAGTCCTCCTCAGAACAGTCGGTTTTCTCCCTGACCACGCCCCCTCAGGAGGTGGATGTGGCCTCGGCTCTCCAGCACGTTGATCTAATGTTTACATGTTGGCTGAATATACACAGCTGCGTTACTTCAACCCTCTGAATCGGATCCAGAATCTAATCCTGACGGAGAGGCGCCACCTGTAGCAGGACCTTCCTGAAGGATTGGTCATAGATTTAGTGTTTCTTGTTGTTTTATTTATCAGTATGTAGACGTGTGTCTTGGTACAAAGCTACGAACATGTAGCTATGTGGCTATGCTAACTAGCGCTAGCACTTATCCATGATAAATAAAAATCATCCACTAGATCTTCAAATCTGCAGACGTGGGGAGTAAAACCGACCTCTGCCAGAAAGGCAGCGGGACCTTTCTGAAGGATTGGTCACAGATTCTGTGTTTCTTGTTGTTTTAATTGTCAGTATGTAGACGTGTGTCTTGGTACACAGCTACAGCTACGAACATGTAGCTATGTAGCTATGCTAACTAGCACTAGCACTTTTCCATGAAAAATAGAAATCATCCACTAGATCTTCAAATCTGCAGACGTGGGGAGTAAAACCGACCTCTGTGTTTATTAAGACAGCCTACAACTAGCATGCCTCCCTCCTAAGCTCCTTGTTAGCACACACGTGTGCAGGGAATGAAAAACGGAGGAGGGGATTCAGTATTATTTTATACAGTCTATGGGCTGAACAATCTCCGAGCTCTGACTCCGTGACAGACCGGATATTGTTGTGACGTAACAAAAACACTGAAGTCTGAAACGGCTCGTTTCACACACATTTACAGAAAGGTGGAGAAATCAGAACAGGGGCAGAATGGATTCTTTTCATTTTCGGGGGGTTTGTAGACATGCCAGGGAAACATATTTCAGGTAGAGAACCATTAAAAAGTCGATTTTGCATGATATGTCACCTTTAAAGCAGACCTGCTGAACACAGCTGCTTAATGTGTTTAATGAGACTGAGCCGTTTTGGAAATAGTCTATTGAACAGAACGAGCTGATAAAATGTTGAAAAGGTAATAGGGTGTAATTTTGTGGGTGATTTCAGCACAATGAACAATCCACTTTACGTCGCATGGAATCATTTTCACTTGTTTATATTTAATGATTTATGTTGATTAACATAGAGCTAATGAGTCAGCAGGTGGGTAAGAGTAGATTGAATATTCAGACATGTGTCGATTGTTTTGGTTTCAATTGGACGCCTGTTCTTCGACAGCGTTTCTGCTGACTGAGGGAATAAACCGCAGAGTATCTTGGAGGTAGTGACAGGTGGATCCCGAGCCGTCCCCGCTGACATCATTAGCAGATCTAATGAAGGCAAAGCTAATTAGGCATAATAAAGCAGCAGCACTTATCTCCTTTCTATCTGTGTCCGTCCATCTGTCTAACAAACTCGGGTCTCCTGCTGCTGTCAGTCTCAGACTGTCTCACCACTCCTCAATAAACAGCTCCAGCTTCATCCCAGCATCCACGATAAGGTTTCTGTTTTCTGTCTCATAAGTTTCTGCAGAAAGCTCAATGATCCGCCAAGTAGAGCTGTAGTCTGGCCTTAAAAGTTAGACCCGACCCGACCCGAGCCCGACAGAATTCTGCCCGGACCCGTCCGAACCCGAATGACCTAGATTTTTTTAAAGCCCGAACCCGTTTACAGCCCGACTGCCCCGACAATATTCATTACTGATCTGGCTAATTTTGCGAGTTTTGGGTAGGATGGTCTGTTGATCTTCCACCAGCTAAAAACATCAGTTTCATCTTCCATGACGGTTGTTTTAATGTAGCGAAATACCTCGTCGTCTTCCCACTCAGCTCGCTGTACATTTTCCCACTCCTCAAAATTCACTCTTTTTGCCGGAGGATGAGTGTACTCGTCTCTGGAGAGCTCTGGGTCTCGAGTCTCCACATCTCGTGGTGCACCTGCAGCACCGTGCATAGCTTGCAGAAGAGTGCGGGCATGAGCATGTACGGCCTCCCTGTCTGAGTGTGACAACATTCTCAGCTGGTTAAATTTTGGCCAGAGGAGAGGAATGATGCGGCCTTTTAGAGGTCCTGTATTATCACTTTACGCGCGAACCAGTGCTTGTGCCATTGACGCACGACTGCTTGCTGAGGGGAGTCCAGATTCACCTGACCGGTCATTTACCACGCAAGCCCGAGCCCGAGCCAAGCCCGAGTAAAATGATAGAAATTATGACCGAACCCGACCCGACCCGACCCGACCCGACCCGACTGTCGGGTCGGGTCGCCAAGTTCTGCAACAGTCTGATTAAATATAACTGGAAGGTTGGCCTTCAAACTCCTGCAAATAAAAACTGAATAACTGGCTATGAAAGGAGAGAAATTCTTTCTACTCATGAAGACCGAAACTCAGAAGACTTCAGAATGTGTCAGAAGCTACCTTCATGCACCTTCATATACAATGCTCTTTGGTGGACTCAGGACGTCAGGGATGTTTGCTTCTGGAGTAACTACTGCTAGGTTGTTGGTTGGTTTTCAGTAAAGATTTCTCAAGTGCTAGTTTTTCAAAATGGTTTTCCCAAGGAATTAAAATATCTGCAGGTCTCATTCTCTCAAATGACCAACAGATCCTTTAATTACATCCAGAACACAGACTCAAAGCAGTTCCTTATTTAAATCAGTGTCTCTTCAGGAGAGAGAGAGCCAAGATGTGGCCGAATTGAGCTCCCAAGCGAGGTGTTTTTTTGAAGTGAGGGTTCAACAGAAAGTGCTAGAAACTTAGATGAAAGAAGGAAGTTAAACTGGAATAGAAGTGGGAGAATGAATGCTTAATAAGTAGTTTTTAATGTTGACCTTACACCAAAGCCTGTAAAAATGGATGAAGTGTCAGTGATTTAGTAACTTGTTGGTTTCTGAGGAGGCATTTGAAGCCCAACGATGGCGTTCGCCTCATTGGAAAAGCCGACTCCAGCTAGTTTTTAATGCAGCAAGGAGATGGAGCTAAAGCAGGCCTTAAGCCTCCTTGCAATCAGCTACAACATACCTGCAAGTCAGGTCAAGTCGTGCACCTTATTATGCATGTTTATAGATAAATCATAGCCTTAATGATCGTAACAGTAGTATACAAAGAAATCAACGCTTGGGATTTCTTGGCTTTTGCAGAAAGCCTCTAATGGACACTCGTTGAACTACAGGTTTTGCATTGCTGCATTAACTTCACTTTTTAACACTGGAAGTTGCATTATCCTTCAAACTCAAACTCACAGTCAGGTGGTGCAGCCAATTTCAGTTATTCAGCAGAAAACAGAGGCATGAACAACAGGCTCAGATTAATCCTCTGATATCACAGAGAGAAGGGAGCTGCGTGTGAGAGAGCTCTGATTGATGGCTTTAATAAACCTTCTAACTTCAGGCTTAACAAGCTGACAGACACAGAGTGGATGTCTGTGTCACCTTACTGTGTGTCATGTCTGTGCATCGTGGTTAATGCATAAGATGGTTGTGTGCGTGTGGGAGTAATTAAAGTAGGTGTCAGAGGTTGTGAGTACTTTAACAGCCGAACATAACTACTGTGATGAAACAGCAATAACTGCAGGTGACATGTCTCATGGTGCTCTGCATCTCCAGTTCATCCACACAACTCCTGAATAATTAAAATGTTTGTTGATGACACCCTCAGGTTCAGTTATACCCTGTGATAAACAAAGGAAAGAAGCTGCAAAATCCCCACAAGATATTTGATTTTAACATTTAACAACACACCTAAGGAAACTGTCTTCTCAATCACAACATAGTGATAAGGGATGCATTAAATGTTTCCTGCCAATAGGTTATCAGCCAACATTGGCAAGATATAGCAAGCCAACATACTCCAACATAAGTGGTGGTATGCAATCAGCTATTAAAACACAGAGAAGAAGAAGAAGAAGAAGAAGAAGAAGAAGAAGAAGAAGAAGAAGAAGAAGAAGAAGATTTTTTAGATTTTAGAAAACGCCTTTATTTCATAATAAAGTTAATCAGGCAAACGTTTAACAAAGAGTATTTCACATAGTTCACTCAGCCAAGACAATCATTAAAGGTCAGCTCTTCCTGATCAGAGACCTCGCACAGAATGCCCTCAAACCCCCACCTCTGCAGGAACTCCCCCATGTTCCTGGTGGCTTTGTGGATGCAGAGCTCCAGCCTCAGTCTGGCCTTTATGTTGCACCTCCACAAAGCCACAGGTAGATGGCCATTTTTGCTTCTCCAATTAAAAAGTTTTAGAATGTGGGACTTTGATTTATTTGTTTTGCTGTACCTGAATCCACAGATAAAAACAGGGGCAGAGTAAACAACACCAAAATGGCTAAAAACACCAGTTAAAAAGCTAAAAAACCAAGTCAGTCTCCTGCACTCAGTAAAAACATGAAACACGTTCTCAGACAAACCACAGAAAGGACACTCATTTAAAACAACAGGATTGATGATGGATAAAAACACGCTGGAGGCGATAGCACTATGTAAAATCCTCAACTGAAGGTCACTAGTCCGTTTTTTTAGAGGAGGTTTGTACAGAGTCCTCCACTGGGGTGTCTGACCCCCGAGTCTGTCCTTCCACACAAAGTATTCAGAGAGGAGCTGTTTTATTTGAAATTTAAGTCATATTTTTAGGCTTTTCCTCCTTTATTTATAGAGAAGAGGACAGGGATAGGGTAGGAAATTGGGAGAGAGTGGAGGGAATGACATGTGGAAAAGGAGCTTCAGGCTGGAATCTAACCTGGGCCGCCCGCTATATGGGCGTGCACCTTAAACATGAGGCTGAATCCGTGCCAAAAGTCCTCAAGTTTTAACCGAAAAAAATCTTTTCAGTCACCTGTAAAGTCACTATTGTGACCGAGCCGCAGTAGCCACAGCTAGCATCAGCGAATGCTGATTCAACAGACATATAAGCAGTGGCGAAGCCAGACAATTTTCAAAGGGGTGGCCAGATTGAGACCATTGCTCACACAGGGGTGACTGATTTAATGGTGTTTCTTAATCACTTACTCATTTACTCAAACAGGAAGGGACTGCCATGTAGTAACTGTCACTTTGACTACCACATCATGAAGATCTGCATAATGAGCTTTTTAATGTATTCCTAAACTAATATTAAAAAAGACTGACCAGCCAGTGTTTATTTTGGCGGTTATTTTAGATTTAATCTTAGTCTTTAGATGAAAATGCCTGTTAGTTTTAGTCACATTTTAGTCTTTTCAGCCCTTTATAGTTTCAGTCTAGTTTTAGTCGGCGGAAACTCAAAACATTTGAAGTTAAATAATTCAGCCTGGCCCTGCTAAAATGTCAAAAGAAAACATTCTTGATGTGACCACTGTGATGTATTTTGATTCTCTTGATTCACAGAAAAATGCCACGGGAGGGCTGTATTGCACATTTACGACGGTCCCTGAATGTACCTGCAGTGACAGAAGCACTGGACAGTCCGTTCACGGCACTCTGAAATGCATCTGCATCTTTCAACAAGGAGTTTATCAAAGCTTACTAATTGTGTCTGATATATCACCAAACTGGATTAAATCAAGCTGTAGACGGGAGCTTTTGACGGTGAGAGCGGTAACAACGTCAAATATTAAACAGACGTCCCCCGGTTGTGTCTTTGTCACTAACGCACAACGGGGGTAAAAATCCTCAATGAAGATGAGACAGATGCATGGAGGTGAGGAGAGCTGGTTCATAAAGCACACCTGCTGCAGGTAGAGACCAAGCTAACACTGAGCCCCTCAGATAATAACTCAGCCTGTCACAGGAAGTCATCACGCCATCTTTAAAGATTAGACGCACAGCAGGGAAAACAATGATTTTCACACTGTTAACAGCCTAAATTAGCAAATTTAGCCGTATCTGTTTCAACCCCAGCATAGCAAAATTATACAGACATTAAGAAAAGAAACATTTCAAACATAGTTAATCAAACTCACCTCCGACCTCTGGCAGGGGGGAAAAAAGACTACTCTCCTCCACTCGTCATGTAGGTGAACCGTGCATGTATAATGAGAGGTCAACCCGAGGTGAACCTTAATAATTACTACTTCTTCTCCTGTTATTGCGGTTCACATTCAGGTTGAGTGTATTACCCATAGACAGGTATTACCGCCACTATCTGTTCTGGTGGAGAACTACTTGTTAGAGGTGCGCTGTTGAATTGCGTCCCTGTGGGGACACGGACGAACAGAAAGGTTCCGCAAAAAAATAGTCTGCAGAGCAGTGGGGGGGTGGCCGAAGATTGATCTATGGTGGCCGTGGTCACCATTGGCCGCCCCCTGGCTCCGCCCCTGCATATAAGAGCTGCAGAAAGTTTATCAGAGACGAGCCAAAGCTAAAGCAAAGAGCAGCTCCTGATGATCACCTTCCTCCAGGTAGAGACTGAGGAATTCAGCAGATAATGTTTGGAACAGTACCCTGAGTCTACTCTTCAGACGTCTCCCTACCTGCCCTGTATGATGTGATCTCTACACACACTCACAGTCTGATCCACAACATCAGGGACACAAGTTTGACCACGGACAGATAGACTTCTGACGAGTTTGTAGAAGCCATTATTGCAGCATAGAAGAGCTCCAGTTCACAAGGACTACATAAATGAAGAGTCAGAGCTGATCTTTATATACACTTTGGTCTTTAATGTTAGCCTTTGTTACCCTCAGGTGTGCAGAAACTGGAACGTATTGTTTCGTGTTGCGTCTCCGTGATGGTTTCATATTGAATGTGACTTTCAGGTAAACTGTGTTGGGCTGGTCTCCCCTCAGCTCTAGCAGTCCCGGAGATGTGAAAGTTAAAGCATTTATTTCAGCATGAGTCCTCGATCTTAATACGCAGGCAATTATGCACATAATAGAAAAGATTTGATGATTCACCAGAGCCTCACAGACACTAAAAACATGAATTAGCGGGCTGGCAGTGAGGGAGGCTGCAGAGAGAGAGAGGAGAGGGGCGCGGTCTGCCCCGAGGGAGAGCTGCTCGCATCTTCAGCTCGATTTTTGTGTTTCCACAGAAACAAGCGAGCGTTAATGTTCCCTCCAAGTCTATTACACGCTCCCTGGAAAGCTTCACTTCAGCACCAACTTTACAGCCGCTAATCCTTACTATCCCTTAAGTCTTATTAGATACCCACAATACTTCTCAGCAGGTTAACGTGTTAATCTGCCAGAGTAAAGCTGCTGTGAATATACAGAGCTTAAACCCTCAAGCTGCTTAGTGCTTCTTCAGAGCAATAAAAGCAGACTATTAAACCCATAAAGCAAGAGTTTCTCCCAGTGTCAGAGAGAATGATGTTGTTGTTGGCCATAATATCCTGCTCCAATATCCACGCAGAGGCAGAGCACGATACAGTAGCTCAAAGATGATACGAGTTCAAACTCTTCTTTGTATGTTTGCAGAGAGCCCGATTTGCATGATTGCAACACCTTCTCAGAAACTCTTTATTCAATTATTGTCTACCAATAAGTCTGCACATTATTAAAAAGTAATAAAACCACAAACTACACACGTTGCAATGAGTGTGAAACATCTCTCTGCTTGTGTTTGCGTGAGTAACCGCGTCGCAGCTTTGCTTTTACCATCAGCTCTCACAGGCTCATTACGGCCGAGCCTTAATACAACAATAATAAAGGAGGGGGGGGGGGGGGGGGGGGGGCAGCTAATGGATGAGTCACAGCCAGAAAGAGACTGTGTTCTGCATATGAGTCAACGCAATCCTCTAGGCTATGTCTGGATTTCTGCTACAGCTAATACACTGATTTGCATTTTCACTTTTGCACAGTCATGGATCTTCATATATTCTGCGATCCCTCATAAGACGTCAGCACATTGAGGTTTATGTGGATGTTTGTTTGAATAATAAATATCAAACTTGTTTATGTGAAAATTTATGCTCAGAAGCTTCAAAACGCCTGAGTCAGAGAGTTTTATTTTTACCAAAACAACAAGCTGACGTGACGTCAGCTTTCACAGCGTGAGTCGGAGTGTGTTCCCCTTTCTTCTATCATCATCAAAGAAATTGAGGGAATCGTAGTTCAAGTCAAGCTTGGCCCACAGCAGCAGACAGACCAATAACAGTTTATTTATTTTTAATTGTTTTAATTTTTAATTTATTTTTTAATTTTTGTTTTATTCAATTTTTGTAATTATTTATTTACTTTATTTTGGTATTTATTTATACATGTTAATTACACTTGTATCATTTAAATTTTAATCTAATCTGTACTCTTATATTTGTTGTTGTTGTTGTTGTTGTTGTTGTGTGTCACTCTGTCTGCTGTCTTGGTTTTGTATTGTTTGCATTTAACAAAATGTCAATGAACACATCTGTGAAAACAAGAAGCTTGGCCCACAGCTGCTCTCAACACCAGCCATTTGTTACATCTACACATCCAATCAGCAAACACCATAATATGCGTTCCAATGAAACTGCTCTTCCTGCCTTCTCTTGCTGCTCCTCCTGCAAACTGCTTCACCAACTCCACCCCAGCTCCTTCTTTCTGCTGTGTCTGATTTTACCAGTGTCATATGTATCGTCATTGATGCTTGCTCTGTTCTGTACCCCAGAGAGTCTTTGCTGCTGCTCTCCCTGCCCTGGAAGAAAAAGGGAAGTGTGCTCTCCCCACTTAAGGCATTGGCATCCCATGTAGGCGTTATTTATTTAGCGCCAAATCCCAACAAACGTTCTCCTCAGACTCTTTCCAAACAGAGCAGGTCTAGACCGTACTCTATGTTCTATTATTAACAAAGACCCAACATCAAGACAGGATCAGATCCAGTCCCATCTTACAGACAGGACTCAGTCTGATCTCATCTTAATCCACCATGAGCAGAGCACTTTGCAGCATTTAGCAAGTTACAGCGGCAAGGACAAACTTCCTTTAACAGGCAGAAACCTCCAGCAGGACCAGACTCATGTTAGACACACATCTGCTGAGACCGTGTTGGAGAGAGGGAGAGAGGGAGATGAAGAGAGAGAGAGATGATAGTGGTGAGATGGATAGTAGTAGTTGTAGCAGCTGGACTCTGGCACGTCCACAGCAGCAGAGATCCAGAGGAACTGACGAGACAAGGGAGCTCAGGGACTCCAGAAAGGTCTATGGTTAGTAACTTTAATGGGACAGGGAGAGTTAAAGTGACAGAGGAGAGAGAGGGAAAGACAGGATCCTAGTCTGTCACAAACTAAACTTAAAGTGTTATCAAATTACCTGTTTCCAAGATTGTATCTAGTCCAGTATCGTTGATCTGATCAGATTCTTTCAGCAGCAGGGTCCAGGTTCCTTCATGGTTTTCATATGATGTAGAGAACTCTATCTGTTCTGCATGCCTTGCACATAAACTTTAAGATCATGTTCTTGCGCTGCTCCCCTGAAGGTCTTTTCTATGTCAACCTATTAAATATATCATGTCGTTGTGCAGAAATGATCTCATCTTCTTCTTCTACAACGATCCAGTTTTCTTTCTAACACCAAATTTCTGCTGCTGAGACGGTTTCCTGCCACAGAGATCATTAAAGTTTATGTGATCATAGCGTTAATGACCGGACACCGGAGTCCCTGCAGTGTAAAGATCACGCTCAGGGAGCAGCTGCACGCAGGCTACACCAGCTACACCACCTCGAACCCTCTAAATATTTAAACATGTCGGAGGCGGCCGGCGATCGTAACTCACTTCTGAAAATCACATTTCAGGTGACTGAGTCGCTTCTG
The DNA here is from genome assembly GCF_009762535.1 of Notolabrus celidotus. Lineage (NCBI taxonomy): Eukaryota > Metazoa > Chordata > Actinopteri > Labriformes > Labridae > Notolabrus > Notolabrus celidotus. The sequence goes on along the minus strand of NC_048285.1, from coordinate 2,986,039 downwards.
ATCGAATAAGCGGCCGTCATCTCTCTGCTACAACAAGACGAGCCGAGGAGAGTGTTCACTAATGACATTATCTGCACCCACAAGTCCATTAGCGAACTCTGAGAAAGCTGTAGGTGGAGTGAGGAGATGAGTCGCAGCGTCACGTTGACATTCAGATACAGACGACTCTGCATGCTGTGGATTCACATGACTGTTCTTCACACTGTTGTGTTCGGCTCATTAGCACAGATTTCAAACTGCAGACTTCAAATGAGCCTCTACTCCTTTGAAGATAAAACAAACACAAGTCAGCATGAAATGTTCCAATGTCTCGTCTCCCTCTCTCTCCAGCTGCCATCGAGGCCTGCATGGGTCACCTGCTGAAGAGACGGGCAGCCGGCTTCCTCCGCAGCGATAAGATCGCCGCCCTCTTTACCAAAATCGGAAAAGTCTACGAGACGGCCGGCGAGGTTTGTCGTAAGGTGCAGGAGCAGCTCCAGCAGCAGGCCGAGCTCACCAGGTGGGTCACAAAGTTAGTCTCTCCTGTATTCTTACTTTAACTCGACTGAATCTGATTGACTCTTTCTAAACGTTTAACGAACATCTCTGGATTTATTTAAGTTTTATTATTATTTTCTGACTGTCAGGATTCAATTTGTGCCTTCGTTAAGAAGGAGGAGTCCCTTGTCAAATCATGATGCACGAACAAATGCAGGATATTAAGCTTTGTTTGTTCAGCTGAACTTTCATTTGCCCCAGTTAAAGTCAATTTGTGCACATTAACATTTTCCCATTTTCTTGAAGTCTGAGGCCATGGTTCTCTGTCTGAAAAGGGTGGCTTGCCCAGAGTCTTTGCCCCAAATGGAGGAGTTGAAGTATCTTGGGGTCTTGTTCACGTGTGAGGGGAAGAGGGAGCGTGAGATTAACAGATGGATTGGGGCAGCATCTGCAGTGATGCGGACGCTGTACCGGTCTGTGGTGGTGAACAGAGAGCTGAGCCAGAAGGTGAAGCTCTCAATTTACCGGTCAATATTCGGTCACTACCCTCAGCTATGGTCACGAGCTGTGGGTAGTGACCGAAAGAACAAGATCGCGAATACAAGTGGCCGAAATGAGCTTTCTCCACAGGGCGTCTGGTCAGGATGCCTCCTGGACGTCTCCCTGGGGAGGTGTTTCGGGCATGTCTGTTTGGGAGGAGGCCACGGGGAAGACCCAGGACATGCTGGCGAGATTATATCTCTCAGCTCCCAGATAAGCAGAGGAAGATGGATGGATGGATGGTGTAACATTTTCCTTAGTATCTTTGTTTCTTTATAAAGAAACATGAAAGAGAAGAGAGGGGAGGTGTGCTCTCTCTGCCTCAGGCTTTGGCATTCCACGTGAGCACATGGAAGGGCAGTGAGCTCTCAGAACACCAAATATCACACACTGCATGCACTACTGCTGTATTATTATCTCACACCGATCTCTCAACTAAATGCCAAAGCAGCTTCTTCTTATTGTCTTTGTTTGTTCATGCATCCTGAAGGGACTTCTGGAGAACACCTGAACTTTTCACGCTGCTTCTCTTCCAACTTATTCTGCCTTTTTGTTGAACTTAAATATGTACATTTCTTATTCATTAACTTTGTTTTTCATTTTCAGTCCATCTCTCCTCGCACACAGAGTTATTATGATTATGTAAAGCATACAGACACACTCCATCACCTGCAGACTCTCTCTCTCTGTGGTCAGCTGAGTGTTCACTAAAGCCGAGCTATCTGTGTTCAAATCGTGATAAGCCTCAGGTCTAGGTGTGTGTGTGTGTATGTGTGTGTGTGTGTGTGTGTGTGTGTGTGTGTGTGTGTGTGTGTGTGTGTGTGTGTGTGTGTGTGTGTGTGTGTGTGTGTGTGTGTGAGAGTGTGTTTTCCTGCATGTATGAGTGTACACACACACAGAGGATGATAAACTGCTTCATCTGCAGGCACTTAGGTACTCGCCAAGCTGTTTGCAAGCCCATTAATTGTCCATTAGCATGAGCCACATGGCTACCACGTCTCTCCAGGGCTGTGGAGACGCTTCCAAATGGAGGGCGGAAGAGCTTTGTGCAACAGGCACACACACACACACACACACGCACACACACTCACACTCACACTCACACATATACACATGACGTAAACATCTAGGTCTGCTGAGGAGACGGACAATCAATGAAACAGAGGCATACAGTGTGTCATCACTGCGACATGGCAGCGATATTATGGGATGTAAATCAGCACTCAGCTCTCCGTCTTTATATCAGCCTCTTCCTCTCGTTCATCCGTCACATCTCATTGGCCTTTATTTCCCCGCACACACCGCACACACCGCACACACTGCACACACTGCACACACTGCACACACCGCACACACTGCACACACTGCACACACCGTCACTGTGCATGGATCTGCTCCTGCATATATGCACACAAATACACTTTTACACAGGCGTGTTCCCACCCTTACTCCTCTCCTCCTCTCCTTCCTTCCTCCCCCCGTACGCCATCCCACCTTAGGGCTCCATCTCTCATTTACCCTGGTTGTCATAGCAACATGGTGTGTGCCACTGGCGGCGAAAGAGGCAGAAGAGCATGATGGGAAACATGAGAGACAGAGAGAGAGAGAGAGAGAGAGGGGGGGGGGGGGGGAGAATATGAGCAGACATCAACAGAGGAGTTGCACAGTGAAGTGAATGGTAATTACAGCAGAGCAGGGCTGGATTGTGTTTGTGTGTGTGTGTGTGTGTGGTGTGTGTGTTGGTTGAAGGGGTTGTGTTTTAGCTCCTGTTTGCAGACGCAGGCTGCCGCTCTGTCTCAGGTCCTCGTCCGTGTGTGTGATGTATCCCCTTTTTTTTACACTCCTTTTTCAAGCTGTTCCTGAGCGAGGAAGCGACATAAAGAATCTGCCTCTCCTCCTCTCCTCTCCTCTCCTCTCCTCTCCTCACCTCGTCTCACTGACTCCCGGGGTAAAGAGCAAAACCAGCATATCATCTGCATTCATTGCCGACCCTGCAGGGCTCTGAGCCTGCTGAGGCATCAGCTCCCAAAAACACTGACGGATGTTTCCAGCTTTTTAAAACACAAGCTGCATTTTGAAAGATATTTATCAGACACTTTAGGATCTCCGGGGAAAACAGGACTGAGGACGGTCAAATGATCAGATGGCAAAATATGATCTGCAAGTCGAAGTTACATAATTGTCATGCTCTCCTCTAAGTGACTTCATTCCCTAATTTAGATGAATTTCAAAACTAAAAACAAACATGGAGATGTAACCAAAGAGGATCCTTCCTGTCAGACGTTGTTGATCAGGCTGAAAGTTTGTCAGATTAAACATGAAGGCAAACGGCAGTCCCAAGTCCACACCACATCATGTGTTTCATAAATCCAATATGTGCAGGTTTCAGTGGTCACACATGTTTTCTTTATCATGATGGAGCTCTGTATAAGAAGAGAGATGAACACTGTGCAAACCCACGGGCTGATAATTCCCCCTGACATATTTCTCGTCTCGTTCATTCGTCAGCTCAGAATGCAATCTGCTCGTAATCATGCCAGTCGATTCTGTCGGCTCCATGCTGACATTTGTTGACATTTTGAATTCATAAAGACTGACGACAGAGCGCAGCATGAAGGAGGAGAGACAGCATGACGTTTGACCATGTTTCCAACACACATACAGATCCAGGATCAGCGCTCAAACTAAACCCTGATAAGACCGAGTGCTTTAAAGTCTCAGATCACCTCAGAGTCTGAAACATATTGGATCTCATTGCGTGAATGTTGCTCCTCGTCACTTTGGTCTGCATGCAAACAACAACTAAAGACATCCTTTACAGCTGCACACTTCACAAAGAGTACACAACGTGAAAAGTAAGATTTCATAAGCAAACAAACAGAAAAACTGAACATTTCAGAACACCAAATTAGAAAGCTGTAATATTTTGATGCAAACTTGTTTGCACAAGTTGACTCTAAGCTATGAAAGACCTCGTTGTGATCTTTGTTGGTGAAATGAGAGACTCTTTAGAAAGATGGATGATGATTCCCTCACTCTTAAGACCAGCCTGAGACAATACTAACATTTTTGGCACAGTGTCAACAGGAAAAGAGGAATTCTGGACCTATTATTGTTGCAAATCTGCAGAAACAGATCCTCAAATGCATTTGCATATCCTCAAATAAACTACAGCCTGAGTTCAGGGCATTAAAACCATCACCTAACACTCAGGTAGATGGATTCAGGGAGATGGAAATCTTACGCATGGCACAGCTTTAGCAAAAGTCACGTGTATGATCAGGTTGTTCCTGGTGTTGCATTTACATGTAGGAATTAATCATGTTATAGAGTTTTGACCAATCAGAAGCAAGTATTCTAAACAGCCATATAAGAAAAACTGATAACAATAAAGACTTCTTTAAAATCCAGATTCAAACAAATAGGTTCAACGACCCGTCGTACTTTGGTTTGGTCGTCATTTAAATCCTTGTTGCATCTTCTTTTGGTTGATTCTAAAAACTACAGGAAGTACAAGTTTGAAGTTATCCAAACTTTAAAACTTGGAAGTTAATTTTCCTTTGTTTTAAATTTGTTGGCGTTAACCTTTACATTTATTTGTTCAGTCAGTCACAAAATCAACGTATTTGATGGTCTGGCCTTTTACAGTGATTCAGCTCAACAAAGATATTGAGTTCCTCTCTTTGAAACACACTAAAGTAATCTTTGAGATGCATTAATCTTTTCTTTTTAGCTTCTTAAAATAGTTATCTTTGTTCATTACGACACAGATAGTCCCCCCTCGGCTGGGCGTTGTTTGTTTCTACAGCTGCAGGATAGAAAGATGATAAAATAAAGCAACTTAAACATCATCCAAAAGTTGTCTTTGTGTGTTTGAAAACTTGAAAACTGACTGAAAAGGTTTGATTCAGAATGTTCTGTACAATGTAAGGCCTCCTCTCAGGATAAATGTCACCGGGTCGTCTAAGTCAAGGGAGTTTATTCTTATGAGAGCATGAATCTGTTCAGCAAATGTCAGAGCGCTCCGTCTGCCCGTTAGATAATGAGACGTCTTGTTTGTTCTGCTGACATCTGACCTGGAGGCACAAGAGTTTAGGTCAGGACTCCAGCACGGTGATAACGTCCTCCTCTGGTCCTGTTAGTATGGACGGTGTGTGTGTGTGGGTCGCTGAGGTCGCTGTGAGTGAGAGGAAAGCCTCAGTCTGCAAAAACACAGAGAGGAGTACTTAAACGGGGAAGAGGCGTTATGTTTGTTGGATCATCTTCTGTTTATATTCAGTCTAACTTTATAAAAAGAACCCACTAAAACTACAAACTTAAGTCGGGGTGTTTAGACAGTATTAGCTCTCCAAGTCAATCCTGTGACTCTTTCTTACCACCACTCAAAGGCCAGATATTTACACTCCTGTGAAACCTGGCCTGCAAAGTGTAACACAGAGGACATGTCTGATTCTGGTGCAGAGTTACAATAACCTCTAACCTCTTGCACACTGCATTTCTGCAACAGCGCATTTAACTTACACATTGCCCCGTGAAACTGCATCGTATTGGTGGCCTAGTGTGTGATTACACATTGCATCACGGGGTTGCAGAGGCATTAGAGGCAGGGCTTGTTTTGTTTTTGAATATTTATTTTGCTTTTCAGATTTAAACACATAAACAGAAAGTAGACATGTAGAAAGGACAGAAAAGAATGGAACCTACTGTATGACAGAAGTTAATATTACAGACAGTAGGTAGTTCCAAAATAACGAAAATATTAAAACAAGAAAAAGATACAAAAATAGACGAGAGGCAAAAGTGAATCTTTACCTCAAAGTTGATGGCACAGTCCGTCATGAGATGGCAGGTTTTCCATGGAGTCCAGATTGGGTTGCCATATCTTATAAAATATTTGACTCCTGTTTCTCAGGCAGCGAGTTATTTTCTCTAGCGGAGGCACAGCTTGTTAATACGCAGCTGGAGCGCCACTTACACACACACTCAGACATCACCACCTTCTGCCTCTGTTACTATCTCTGAGAGAGGATCAGAGACAGAAGTTACAGCTCCTTGCGTTACACATTACAGACAGGGAGCAACAGGGGTGTAAGTATCCTGCCTTGATATGGCAAGTAAGTAAGAGCCAATATATACTCCACAGAGCATGCAAACAGTTAGACAGGTAACTTTAAACAGCTCTACAATAAGAGTTAGCATCACTTAAGCTTTGCCTAAAAAGTCCAACTGTGACATAGGACGTAGCATTGAGGACTTTTTATTTCTAAAGGCTTTACTTTGGTGCACCGGCTCTGAAATCAGGTATTTAAAAACGCCATGAAACTCTATTTCCACTTTCAGGACTCCTGACTTGATTCAGATTTGAGCGTTGGTCACTCGGACTTGCATTCCGATTCAAGCATTGACTTCAGAAAAACTCAGAACATGGGCTGACTGATGTGTTCACCTGCATGTGGATGTTTCAGACTCCAGCTGATATTGACTGGAGAAAATGCAAATGAGCAGAGCAAATGGTTTGATATTTTAAAGAAGGAGGAGAAGATAGGTCAGCCTCAGACTTTATCAGATGTCTGCTCAGGATGAAGCTAAAGTTACTCAACCAAAAGATCCAAGATGGTTAGTAATTTAAAATTCTGATTAATAGCAGGTGGGCTGCAGGTATGTAAGAGTTTAGTACACATCTGAAGTCATCCTTACCCATAGTTTTGAGGGGAAACTGAGCTTCCACCTCAGACTGGATTCGGTCTTAAACAAGAGACCAGATAACAGAAGTTCCTAAAGTTAAAGCTTGAACGTTGAATATGAAATCAGTACGGAGGACACGACGCCTTTATTAGAAGTCACAGCAGCTCTGCTCCACCCTGCAGGCTTCCTCAGCCGAGGATGATCCTGTCTCTTTGGATCTGTTGTTTCTCTCTGACATCATCCTGATTTCCCTCCAACCCCTAGGAGGACTGTGAAAATCGTGACTTAGCCGAAACCCCTCCACACACACACACACACACACACACACACACACACACACGAACACACACTGCATGCACACACACAAATGCTGAGGGATTTCCAGCATCGTGACTGTGGCAGCCGAGCCCCCTCCGCACGAACACACAAACACACACTCATAAGCTCGTTGAAGAGTGTGAGCGTGAGTGGTTTTGATTTCTGCAGAAGTGTCAGGGATCAAACGGAGTCCGGCTGCTTTCTTCGTCCTCACATCATCAGTCTGCCTCCGTATTCATGAAGCACTCCAGCGGGCTGATGGGCGGATTTAAAATAACACCTTTTGTGCGACACGGCGTGAAAACAAAGCTGCTGTAATAAATACTGATGAGTATTAATGAATGAGAGTTTGTAGCAGCTTGTTATGTTGTTAAACGCTGCCTCCTGATGGTCAGACTAAATCAAATTACACATATTCATCTCTGCAGCACTTTAAATGTACATAAACCCTGTTACAGAAGAGGTAAGAGGATGTTTAATTGTTAATAGAAACAGAATTTGATGGTTTTTAAATCATTTAAAGTTTATATTTAATAAAAAATATGTATTTTTTTATCACTAGAATCAGAAATAACTCTGTAGTGGAAGTCACTGCATCCACAAATGCAAGTTAAAACTGAACCATGCAAAGAGGAAACTAAATATAAACCTGATCTAGAACCACAGAGACTTCTCTGGTCCTGAACCCGTCTAAGATGGACTGAGGGGAAGTGGAAAACTGTCCTGTGGTCTGAGGAATCAAAATCTGACATTCTTTTTTGGAAATCATGGACGCTGTGTCCTCCGCTCTAAAGAGGAGAGGGACCACCCGGCTTGTTATCAGCTCACAGCTCGAAGCCAGCGTCCCTGATGGTATGGGGATCATAAGAGTCCATGGCATGGGTGGCTTACACATCTGTAAAGGCTCCATATATACAGGTTTAGGTGTAACATGCAGGACTGTTGTATAACTGTCAAATCTGTTTCTTTGTGTTCCTGCAGGAGAACGCAGAGCGTGGGCCACGAGCCCCTGAGGAGACAGGGCTCGTCCACCACCAGCCGCCCCCCTCAGCCGCTCTCCGCACAGGCCATCAAACACATCTGGGTCCGCACGGCTCTGTTCGAAAAAGTGCTGGACAAGATAGTTCAGTACATCGTGGACAACTCCAGGTGATGTGTTTTCTTCTCCACAGCAGTGACTCACGGCTCCTCTGCAGGCCGGGCGCCGGGCGGGCTGTTGAGTCACCTGTTTAGTGTTTCTGCTCCGCTCATTGTCGGCCTGCTTTGTTCTGGATAACAACACGCCGTCCACGCTCGCTGCGTCACGCTCACCGAAATGATGCACTTGTAGCACTCCACTGAAATGATGCACTCTTAGCACTCCACTGATCAAAGGCTCTAACGTGAAGTGGGTCAGCAGAGTTCACAGACGTATGATTGCGTGATTCACACTCTTCAAACAGACACACAGACAGCTGGAGCCTTGTTTCGTGAGGCCGTGTTTTTGTTGTTCTATTTAGGAGCTCAGCGAATATAGAAATCATGACATCATGTTCGGACTGAAGCAGCGTGCTTTCAGAGCAGGGAGGTTGTTCCAGTTTAGCATCAGTACCAACAAAATAAAGTGCTCCAGAGTCCCTCAGGAAATCAATCACACACACTCTTTTTTTCTGCTTCCTGATTAGACCTGCAGCCTGAACTATGAAGCTATATTATTTCATATTTCTGTAGTCAAATGCTTCCAAACAAATACATATAAATATGCTTTCTTGTGTTGTTTACTTCCACACATTCCTGAAGTTTCCTACAGACAAACATCTGTAACAGTGAGTCTCCAGTTTTACCTGCAAGACACATTGTTTGATTCAGTCCAGGCTAAATGGCACATAACAGGACTTGCAGTAGGATGATCTCACAACAGCAACAAACAACAACAAACACAGTAGGCGAAAGCGATGCTGAGGCAGCCTGATCACTCACGTCATATCAAATCAGTGTCCACAGCACACTTAGATCAGGTTCAGCAGCCTTGTTGCACCGGTTGAAGGATCAATTCCCTCACATTCCTCTCTCTCTTAAGCAGTCCGGTCTAATGAAGGTAAAACACCCCAAATTATGAAGAATGTTGAAGTTGGAGTTCTCTCTAAAGGATTGATCCGCACGCTCCTCTTCCTGTGACTCGAGGACGCATCCACAAACGTTTTATCTTCCTTTTTTATGCTTCTCTAAACACAACACAGCAACTATCTTACACACCTCTTATTACATCTGTCTGTCTAACATGACTCTGGTCCTGCTGGAGGTTTCTGCCTGTTAAAGGAAGTTTGTCCTCTCCACTGTAACTTGCTAAATGCTGCAAAGTGCTCTGCTCATGCTGGATTAAGATGAGATCAGACTGAGTCCTGTCTGGAAGATGGGACTGGATCTTATCCGGTCTTCATGTTGGGTCTTTGTTAATAATAGAACACAGAGTACGGTGTAGACCTGCTATGTTTGGAAAGAGTCTGAGGATAATGATTGTTTGGATTTGGTGCGATATGAATAAAGATTGATTGATTAACACATGAGAGCTGTTTGAAAATAACATAAAAGCAACAACAAACAGAGGATTTAATCAATTCTTTCCCTCCATCAACATCGCTTCGGTCGTGGTGATTGGTTGATCAAGTCCATCATGAGACAGAAAGATGACGTAGTCCGACCTCGGCATGGGTCTTCACTTATTTGACATGTTTTTTTCTGCTGAAAATTCAAGCTTAACTTCAACAATAACCACAATTTGAACACAGAATAAAAAATAAGCTAATAAAAAGTTCTAAACTATTTCAGCCTCACTTGCAACCTCATTTTTTAACACCAAACCACTTAAGCAGTGTTTCTCTAAGTGTTTAAGTAACTTCAGGTTTGTTCAGAGATTGAAGGGCGATCAGGGAAATCTGCAGCTCATTAAAAACAGCTGACATTTAATATTCTCTGTGATTCACTGTCTCTCTCTGTGTGTTCGTCTCTGCAGTAAATACTACGAGAGGGAAGCTCTGATGCATGACTCAGTGTTCGGGCCAATCCTGGCAGCCCTGCTGGGTGAGTGTTTCACGCTGCCAACATCCCCAACACAAATGTTCTGATGTTCATGTGATATCAGCCATCAGGTAAACACATGCAACACCTGTTCCAGGGATCCCTGTCAGAAAAATGACCTCACACTGAACCGCTGCCAGAGCTGTTAGCGAGGAGACGCAGTTTAGAATCTCCTCCTGTGACAGTGTGACAGCAGACGGGAGACACATCGTTTAATGAGCAGAAACACACCACAACAAACTCTAACGCTAAAGACGACACAGACAGTTTGACGAGCGGCTGTGAGGAGGTGAACTCTGAGTACACACACTCAAGAGGAAACACGGTGAGAGGGAGGTCTTTAAAGAGAATCAGAGCAGAGATAAGTAGGAGACCTGCTGGACGGGAGAGGAACGGCTGCAGAAACAAACACCTGAAACACACACACTTTATGACGGTTATAACCTCACCTGAGTATTGATCCTGTCACACTGCTGATTACTGTCCCTTCTGCACTCTCTGTCCTCGTCAATCTCTGGTTATTTACAACTTTGAATCATTGCACGTCACAAAAAGAAGACTTACTTCAGCCTGAGTAACGCATGGAAAGATGCTCGGAGCAGAGACTCATTTCTTATCCCGTTTATTCACTTCATCAGCAAGGACCAAACCATCAACAGGACGCAGTTTGACAAGGGTTTATTGATTTCCTTGGAATAGAGATTCTGAGTTGATGTTGCTTGTTTGGGGATCCAACCATTGCACGACAAAACCCCTTTTTTAAGGCTCAATATATAAGAGGAAAGGAAGGAATTGATTCAGTTTAAGTATTAAAACAAACTAAAATAGGATAAAATAAACTCTTAGCTCGACCAATCAGAACATAACTGAGAGAGAAGAATATCTATGAAGGAGGTACCTAAATAAAACGTATGTGTGTGTTCTCAGTGGGGCCCTGTGCTCTGGAGTACACCAAACTCAAGACGTCGGATCATTTCTGGACCGACCCGTCAGCCAACGAGCTCGTTCAGCGCCACAGAATCCACGGGGCTCACCGAGGCCAAGACGCTGCAGCCGGGCGCCGGCCCGCTCTAGGGGTGAGTGAGGAGACCGGCTGCTGCACAGTCGCTTTGGATGTCCAGTTATTGTTTTAAAGTGGTTGTTAATTTTGTTTTCTCTGCAGATCCGTAAGAGGCAGTCGAGCGGCAGCATGTCAGACGATCGGTTCGCAGCATCGGCGAGGGAGTACGTCGAGTCGCTTCACCAGAACTCCAGAACTCACCTCCTCTACGGCAAAAACAACGTCCTGGTGCAACCGGTACGACTGTGCACGCTCACTCTGAGACTGTTGAGCCTACAAGAAGCATCATCTATACATACAGCATACCTGGAACATCTGTGCAACAGTTAACATGCAAGGGATAATGTATAGTGAGCAGGTGATCATGCAAATTAGAATCCAAACAGAGAAGAGATCTGTGTAGCTGCAGGTTACACTAATCCATAAGTTAATCCAAATGAACATTGTACCTAATTTGTTCTGGAAGAAAATCACACAAAAGCTACAATTTGTGCTTTTAACTTTCCATGTTGACTCTGCGTGTAAACTCTCGGCCCTTTTTAAGACTTTATTCAGATGTAACACATTTCCATGTGAAGCTGCTGAAGCCCTGAAGCAGAAATCCAACTGAAGCTTTCAAACACACAGAGCAGCGCCATGCACCCACTCAGCTGGTACACACATGAATTGCAAATGACAGTGATATCATATATTATTGTGCTGAACACACACACACACACACATACACACACACACTCGCTGTGTTTTGTATGTGTGATCTCTGGAATGAAAGCTGTCTTTCTCCTGCTGCTTATGTTCCTGCTCTGCCCAGAAGCTGCAGCACGTTCGGCTCTGGACGTGTAACCAGCATAAATCTTCCTCCCACAGAGCTCGGCCTCTGACAGAGAGATGCTAACACACATGACTGAGCACACACACGCATGGAGGCAGCTCTCACCACACGCTCTGCATGCTAACTGTTGTCTTATATGATCGTTCTCTTCGCTCAGTACCTCATTACTACATTCTATAGCTTTAATGTTCTGTATTTGACATGTCTTACAGTCTCAGTTTTCCAAAACCTCACACCTTCAAACTTCAAGTCTCACGTCCTGTCCTTCCTTCTTCCTCTTCTTCCTCTCTTGATAGAAGAAGGAGATGGAGGTGTTGCGGGGCTATTTATCACTCCACCAGGCCGGAGAAAACCTCACCCTGAAGTGGACGCCCAACCAGCTCATCAACGGCACGCTGGGAGACTGTGACCTGGAGAAGAGGTAACCTGAACGCCCTCCTTAAACTCCTGCATGATAAAGAAATAATGAAACACCGTCCTGTGAACATAGATGCATTAGAAGGAAAAGGTGATCAAGTTTGAAGACCTGGGCTCTTTTTCAACAGGATTTGTTGTAAGTTGTATGTTTAACCTAGTTCAGTATTGCTCCTGTGGTTTGCTTTGGTAAGGCAGAGCAGGCGGAGCTCTTGATTTGTCACTAAAAGGCTCAGATTGTTGCTTTAAAGCTGGCCAAACATTGGATGACTCATTGATCTACTTTTAACTTGTCGGCCCTATTGTTGTATCTCTGATATGAAATATTTTATTATATTCCATGAGCTGGTCTTCTTTTTTAAGTTATTGCATTTGCTGAGCTGTAAAAAAACACAACATTGGTCTGCTCCTCTCACTGGTTATTTCTGGTATTCAATGAAATGCTAGTCCGATCTGGAATCACAGGTTGAGGAGGCTACGACTCAGTCAGGAGCGGTAAAACATTCGTATAAACCCCACTCACTATAGGATTATTTGGACAAATAATCAGTAACAACAAGCCTAGAATCAGGCCACGCCCCCCCCCCCCCCCCCCCCCCCCCATAATCAATCAATCAATCAATCAATCAATCAATCTTTATTTGTATAGCCCCAAATCACAACAAACATTATCTCAAGACGCTTTTACAAACGTAGGAGGTCTAGACCACTCTATGTTAAATTATGAACAGGGACCCAACTTCAAGACAGGATAAGACTCAGTCTGACCCCACCTTAATCCATCATGAGCATTGCACATCGCAGTATTTAGCTAGTTACAGTGGTGAGGAAAAACTTCCTTTAACAGGCAGAAACCTCGAGCAGGACCAGACTCATGTTAGACAGCCATCATGCCTCGACCAAGTTGGGTCTGGAAAGACAGATAGAGGGGAGTAAGAGAGAGAAGTGATAGTGATGAGACGAGTAGTAGAAGCTGTTGCCGCTGGAGTCCAGCACGTCCGTATCAGCTGGAGTCCAGAACGTCCGCAGCAGGAGGACGTCTACGGCAGATCAGAGGAACCTACGAGACAAGGGAGCTCAGGGACTCCAGGAAGGTCTATGGTTAGTAACTTTAATGGGACAGGCAGAGTTAAAGTAAGTGATGAGGGGATGTGGGGGGAAGGGGGTGAGCTAGGATCACAGTGTGTCAGTGCGCCAGTTCCCCCGGCAGTCTAGGCCTATAGCAACATAACAAAAGCTGGTCCAAGCCTGATCCAGCTCTAACTATAAGCTTTATCAAAAAGGAAAGTTTTAAGACTACTCTTAAAAGTAGAGAGGGTGTCTGCCTCCTGGACCCTGACTGGTAGATGATTCCAAAAGAGAGGGGCCTGATAACTGAAGGCTCTACCTCCCATACTACTTTTAGAGATTTTAGGTACAACTAGCAAGCCTGCATGTTGTGAGCGTAGAGTTCTAGAGGGGTAATAGGGCACCATGAGCTCTTTAAGATACGAGGGTGTCTGATTTTTAAGGGCTTTGTAGGTTAAAAGAAGGATTTTAAATTCTATTCTACATTTTATTGGGAGTCAGTGTAGAGAAGCTAGCACTGGAGAGATGTGCTCTCTCCTCCTAGTTCAACTCAATACTCGAGCTGCAGCGTTTTGAACTAGCTGAAGAGTCTTTAGAGACTTATTGGGGCAGCCTGATAAGAGGGAGTTACAGTAATCTAACTTAATCGAGTAGTTGCAGTAATTACAGCAACGTCGAGATCATTAAACAAGTCACATATAAAACAAAACATATTCCCAAATAATGGCCCAGGTCTAGAAATATTTATGTAATGGAGTCCAAGACTAATTTTATCATATGGTATCCTGTCATGTCTTGTCTTAGCATATTGTGTCGTATTGTATCATATCTTATTGTATCATATTGTATTGTATCATATTGTATTGTATCATATTGTATTGCATCATATCATATGGTATCATGTCTTAAGCCTTGTAATGTATTGAGTCCTATCATATCGAATAGTGTTCTAAGTCTCTTTTAATAACCCCCAAATGAACTTGAAATGCAACTGCCTTGTGAGCTATTATTACACCATGTTATACTGCACATATTAAAAACACTCTCCCCTCTCTGTCAGTATTTACTGGGACTACGCAATAACTGTCCCTCTGCGCCAAATAGTCTGCATCCACTGTCACCAACGCCGTAAGTACACTGATGCTTGCCTCTTCCTTTATATATCGGTTTGTCTTCTTCTAACTGATCCTCATGTTCCTCTCACCCTGTCCGTCCCAGCCGATTGTGGTGGGACCCTGGTTCTGGTCAGCCAGGATGGGATCCAGAGGCCGCCGCTCCACTTCCCCCCCGGTGGTCACCTCCTGGCCTTCCTGTCCTGTTTGGAAACAGGACTTTTACCGCGGGGTCAGCTGGAGCCTCCCCTCTGGTCCCAGAAAGGAAAGGTATGTCAAAGTGACTGCAGTGTGTTTCGTCTGCGTTGGATTGGAGTCATTTGACTTTTCTACATCTGTAAATTTGTGTTTTTTCCTGCAGGGTAAAGTGTTCCCTAAGCTGAGGAAGAGGAGCAGCAGTGCCCGGCTCCTCGACCAGGACAGGAGCAGCGAGGAGGAGACGGCGGCGGATTATGTGTTTCGTATTGTCTACCCTGGATATCGATATGATGCCAGTAAGTCGCTGTAACCCCTCTGTGGTTCACACAAATTGACTTTAGAGGTTCTGTATAACTGTATTCTGTGCTTGGATTGTGCCTCCCCTGATGTGTTTAAAAAGTCTGGGTTTGTGGGTACAGTCCGTTGTGTTCCCGTGATGTCCGGGTTCTGCAGGGTGGCTCTGTTCTAACTGTGTTCTCTGTCGTCCCCCCTGGTGCGAGCAGTCACCATAAACTACCACCACACCACGGGCAGCCGCGCTCCGTCGCTGGACGATGACGAGGAAGAGGAAGATAGGCTCCATGCAATGATCTCAATGATCTGCTCGCGGAACCTCACAGACCCTAATGTCATGAAAGGTTTTTATCACCTTAACACACCCACCCTAACCCCTCCCACTCCTGTCCTGAGAACTCACCCCGGCTTCAGACGTCCCCTTGCATCCCTATCTGTGACCCTCCTCCCCTCCGGCCCCTGACTGCCTTCCCCCTCCCTCCCCCGCCCAGCTTGGTCTGCCTGTGTGTTTGCTGCCTGAGGCCGAGCCCAACAGTGTGGAGTAGGAGGGAGTTTGTGTTCGTGGACGCGGGGCGCGTTATTTTGAAAGTGCCGCAATGCTCACTTTGGCCACTAGAGGCTGAAGTGTCCAGACACACAAACACAGTGTAGCTGCTTCTTTATATGATGGGTGAACATATTATCTGACATCACTTTCGTGTCTTTGTTTGGCAGGAGATGTGTTTATGTAAGAGGGGATGTGAGCAGGTTTTTGTAGTGGATTTGGGTCCCAACAGGGTGGGCAGAACCTCAACGCAAAGGGGTCTTGTCTTGCTCTGAGAATTAGCTTGGTCGAGTTAATGTTAAACTGAACATTCCCACTTATGGTGAAATCCTATTTAGGGTTTTTCATTTTGAAAGGAGATCTTGAGAGAGACAGGACATGTGGGCAGAAAGAGAGGGGGAATGACATGCACCAAATCATGTTCAGACTAGGAATCGATTCTACGACCAGTGCAAGGAGGACTGTAGTGCTTTAACTGAGCTAAACTGGCACCACACGCTAGCCTCTGAACTGATGCATATTAAAACTGCAGTGTTCCTCTCTTTTCCTTCTCTTTCACTCAGCTCCTTGTGTCTCCTTTGCTTCCCCTCCCTCTGTTTCTGTTCTCTTCTCCTCCTCTCTTTTTTCTCTGCTGGTGACTCGTCAGACTTCAATCAGGAATCAAAGGCTTGGTGCTCTCCAGTTTAATTTAAAGTAATTTTAAAAACATCCTCCATGCTGTTGACTGATTTAGGATGCTAACAGAAACTGGTGTTTTTGCCACAGTGTGAACAGGAAGAAGGGACATTTGTTGGGCTCTTCTCCACAGACTGTTTTGATTTGATGTGGCTGTCCCTGGTATCACATTGGGGTAAATAATTATTTATCTCAGCAGGGTAATAATTTCGTCAATTTTGAAACAATAACTCATTCATCAGCATGTTAGTAATGTCAGACACAAACACCTGATTGCGTATCGCTAACTCTTTCTTTCAGCTGTTCAGTAAAGTACTGTAGAAATCTGGGAAGTAAATGATAGTTTTCTTTCACCTGCTGAGGAGTTACATCTCACCTTTTTCCAAAGTGGAAGAAAAATGGTACTTTTTAAAGATTATGTTGGAAAAAATCCCCTCAGAAAATATACTGAAAAATGTTACTGAAGCCTCTTTATGAGCTACGAAAGTAAATCAGACCATCAATACACATTTGTGCTCATAAGTTTACATACCCTGGCAGAATTTGTGATTTATTTGGCCATTTTTCAGAGAATACAAATGATAAGAGAAAAACTTTTTTTCACTCATGGTTAGTGGATGGATGAAGCAACATTTTTATCAAACAACTGTGTTTACTCTTTTTATATAATAAAGACAACAGAAACTACCCAAGAAACCATACATTCTGCCAGGATATGTAAACTTATGAGCACAACTGTAATGATTGTTCTTTTAATGTACTGTAGGTGTTTTTGCCTTGAGCTGCTGCCACTAGGGCGTCGATGTCAGATGAGTTGATGAACAGCACAGATGAAGAAACAGCCTTTTGTTGACAATATGCATGACATATGTGATACCTTTATCCATAAAAGACAGAAGGAAGAACTTTTTCATTGAAATAAAGCAGCTTAGAGAAGTTTAGAACAAAATCAGTGAAGGGATAAGAGGTACAACTTTGCAGGGAGTGCCAAAATCCACGCAGACCAAAAGTTATTTACTGGAGCTTTAACAATTTTGTTTAAACATCTCCAAGTCTGGAGTCAGTGGGTGGTGCAACCCTGCAACAACAACCTCTTGTTTAATGCAAAGCTGGATTCATCAGAAATCCTGTCCACTTAATGCCACAGCAGCTGCTGACACTCTGCCTTCATCCTTCCTGCTTTAAACCTCCTCTCTGTCTCCATCTTCCAACGTCTCACACACAGTTTGATCCTCATGCTGTGACACAGAAACACACACTGACATGTTTTATAGAGAGCGACTGCTCCCTCTGTCACCTGGTCTCACCACTGAACCTCCCCAGGTCTCCTAGTCTCTGTCCTGGCCCCTGAGGCCACTGTGCATTCTGGGATTTGCAGTGCCGACTGCCTTGAGGAGTTGTGAGCGAGTGTAGCATGACTCAGCACTGTTGGGTTGACGCCGTTGAGGCACAAAGATGGCGTTGACAATTTGCTCAGTTTTCTGCACTCCTTTGATTTGACTGAACTCTGTTTCCTCCTTTTTGTCCGTTCATTTCTCACTTGCAACATGCTTGACAGTTTTTGCATGGAGAATATGCACCTGTTTCTTTGTTTTTACCAGAACGACTCTGTGTTCCTGCGTTTGTGTGGTGGAGACTCTTCTCTCTCTCTCTCTCCTCTGTTCCTTCTCTCTCTCTGACTTCCTGAGTTGTTTCTCCTCTTGTCTGTGCAGTCGTTTGCTGCGATGCTGTTCACTGTAATTCTTCACTAACCCCCCCGCCACCCCCCTCCCCTCCCCAGTCTCCTCGCCCCCCTCCTCCCCCCTCTCATTACGGTCCTGTGGGGTTCCGCAGTAGTAGAGACGTGGAGTCCTTGTGTGAGCAGGCTAAAGCACTTGTTGATCCCGTCTAGTCCTAAAGTAAAGAGGGGCAGGCCTCCTGTCGGCCTCGCCCGATCCAGGAGCTTTTTCTGTTTGCTTTCTTTGTTTTGGGGGTATTGAACGAGCAAAGCGCAGCTTCATATTTATGACAGGTCATCAGCTCCAACCTGAAGAATTAAGGTGAAGAGCATTTATTGATGTTGAAGTTTTATGATTTTTCCTCCCCGTGTGTGTTCTTTAACTGGTGTCCATTTCTTTTGGCTGTGTTTGAGGTGATTTCTTTTGGCGTCTTGTTCTGGCTTTTTGCATCCTGCATGGCCTGAGCGTCAGCCTCGACTCTGCCCCCTTCTTTTCTTTCTTCACTTCCTCTCTTCCTCCTCCTCTTCTTCTCCTGTTTTGTCTGGAGCCTCTCTGAGCTCTGCTGTCTCCTCTGCCTCCCTCTGAATGAGCTCAAACCAGCATGGCTTCCCAGCATCCTCTCTGCCTGTCTCCCCTCCTCCTCCTCCTCCTCCTCCTCCTCCTCCTCCTCCTCCTCCTCCTCCTCCCCTCTCTCTCTCCACTTTTGGTTTCCTCTCCTCTTGGCTTGTTTTTCCAGCTCTCACATGTAACATGATTGTAAACCTTTCCCTCCATCCTCTCATCTCTTGATGTTGATGAAGAAGAATACATGGAGAGATGTATTTCTGGTTGAGCTGAGGGACCGATGTCATAATATGTAAGAGCAGAGAACACGGCCGGTGTGAGGCGGAGCGCAGAGACACTCTCCGTCTTCTCACGTCTCCGCTTCTCTCTGCTTTTTCAGACCACGGGGAGATGATGGAGATGCAGGGTTTCGGAGGCAGCCCGTCGTCGTGGCAACAGGCCGAAGCAACCACTCACGAGCCGCTGTGTCAGTCCTGCACCACGGCCGCCAGCAACCTGTCGTTCGACCTCCAGTCAGGCTGCACCTGCATACACGACCCTTCAGACATCCACACGTACGTCCTCAGTAATACTCTGTGAAGAGGAGCTGCAGAGAGGCTCGTCTGTCTTTAAGATAGAGCGCAGGATGAGAAGCTCAGAGTGCTGGTTCAAAGCTCTGGATGTAGAGATGTTGCCCTGAATCTTAGAGATGCAGGATTGGATCTATGTGGACAGGATTTAAAGATTTGAGGAGGTCTTATCGAGCATGTTGGTGCAGAATCAGTGATGTGTGTAGTTATCTCAGCTCAGTCTCTCCCTTCAGCAACTCATACAGTGTATGTTGTTGATAAGGTAAACATACGGTGTGGATCATTGGTTGTGTCATTATGCAATAAAAAAACAGTGAGAGCTGAAAACGTCCTCTGAAGATGCTCTTCATCCAGCTTTCCTGATTTAACTTCTAAAAAAGTGAATCGGCGTTCAGTGAGGCTGCAGGAACTCTGGAAGCTGAGTGTTTAGCCAAAGGGGCCGAGCTGACCGGGATCCCCTGTGACGAGTACCTCATATAACCATTTTAATAATATGCCAAAATGTTCTCAAACCTCAATCTAATCCAATCCAATTAATTTATATAGCACATTTAATTAAACAATAAAGTTTACCAAAGGTCTGCACATTGAGGAAAAAAAGAGTAAAAACACACAGAACATAAAAAATAAAAATAAAAAAATGAAATAAATCCAATAAAATATCACAATAAAACACTTCAAACACTGTAAGATAAAAAATAATAATGATAATAAAATATGAAATAAATACAATAAAATAATCTTGATAAAACACATAAAACACTTTAAGGAAGAAATTTCAAAAATAAGTCATTAAAATAAATATAATGAATACAATTAATACAATAAAAGAATCATTAAAACATAAATCAATGAGAAAAAAAGAATAATACAATAAATAAAATACATACAATACAATATCACAATAAAACACATACAACACTGTAAGAAAATGATAATAATAGCAATAAATAAGATAAGTATAATAAAATAATCTTAATAAAACACACAAAAAACTAAGAAAAAAAGTAATTTAAATGAATACATCAGTAAAATAAATACAACAAAACAATCATTAAAACATAAAACACAAAGAAAAACGTAAATACAATAAATAAAGTTTATACAACAAAATAATCATAATAAAACACTGTTTGAAGAAATAAGAATAAAATGAATTAAATAAATATAAATAAACAAATAAATAAATACACAAATAAACATCACAGCTGATATTTGTATAGCCTCTGGGATGTTTTGAAGGCAGCATTGAGTCCATCTTTCTATCAGAGAAACATTAAGCCTCTTTATCTCTGACCGTCTCCTGTGTTTGTGATTCTTCATAAAAACAGATATTTAAAAAGCTTTAATAACGTTCTGCGGCTTGGCTTAATGGCTGGTTTCTTTCTCCCACAGTGTTCCTCTGAAGATGCTCTGCCAGAACATGAAGAGGCAGATCGTGTCCAGAGCCTTTTATGGATGTAAGTACATCATGTTCATCCACTCAGTGTTCAGACAGTCATTTTTTTCAGAGAGCAGAGTCTCTAATGTGTTTCCTCGAGGTGAATATTCCACCTGAGAGGAACAGGAGTGACGACGGAGAGCCGGCGTTCAGTCGAGAGAACACGACTTAGATTAAACATTTAAAGCATGCTGATGATACAGAAGGATACAGACATTACCTGGATGGATAAATCTGTCCCCCATGCTTGTATCTCACTCCGTTTGTGATTTCCTGTCTTGACCTGACGTTGCTGATGTCCGCTGTCACCTGTATGTCTCTGTCCGTGTCTCACCTGTCCATCAGGGCTGGCTTACTGCAGACATCTGTCCACCGTGAGGACTCACCTGTCAGCTCTGGTCAATCACAGCATCGTCCCCCCTGACAGACCCTGCGAGGCGTCCGGAGGCCTCAGCAAGGAGGTGTGGAGCAAGTACCAGAAAGACTGCAAGGTGGGTGTGAAGCTGAACGACTGGACAGTATGTCCTCATTCAGCCCGATCACGTCCAGGGATTGTGTGTTAGAGCCTGGAGTTTTTCAGGGATGTTTTGGGCCCAGAGAAAATCCGATCATATTAAAGTATCAGATTGGATTATGTCTTCAGACCTGACAAGATCAGGTAATCTAGTCTTGTTCTGTATCCGGATAAAACCTGTTGAGTAGGATTGAGAAAAATGCTGATCCAAATAATCTGATCCCA
The DNA here is from genome assembly GCF_009762535.1 of Notolabrus celidotus. Taxonomy (NCBI): domain Eukaryota; kingdom Metazoa; phylum Chordata; class Actinopteri; order Labriformes; family Labridae; genus Notolabrus; species Notolabrus celidotus. Next base: position 2,964,734 of record NC_048285.1, on the reverse strand, counting down.
GCAGAGGGCTGGATTCAGGTGGGATTAGGATCGGTCAGAACTTTTTTTTTTTACATTTATTTTTGATCTGTAGACTTTCTTTTAACTGCTGAATCACTGCAGGCAATGAAGAAGATTCAGGATTGTGAAAAAAACTTTATCTACATGAAATAATCAACCAAAGCCCTCAGTAGACTCCCTTTTCTGTGAGTCATGTCCTGCTGTAATCTCAGATCCTGACTCGTTTGTCTCGTTCTCTTGGACTTGCATCCTCTCTTGCAGCTACACCAAAATAAAACAAGGTCTGACCTTTCTTCTCCGACAGAAAGAGAAAAGAAAGTATAGATCCTTTCCTCAGTTTGTTTCCCAGAGGCTTTAGTCCAGAAGGATCAATGACACTGAACTTTTGATCTCTGAGGTTTGACCTTTTTTCTCCCAGAATTCTTAGATATACCGCCTTAACTCAAATATAAGATGTTTTTATGTTTTTTTTGCCTTGAATTTAATCTGAAAAACTGTGATTGTATTATTTAGTAACTAAATGGGTTTAGTAATGCAATGCCAACACAGTGGACTGTGCCACTAGACGTCATTGAGAATTGGAGAGACAAGATGAGCGGAGCAAAGTAGCACAAAGTAGGACAAGTTAACTGACAACTGACGCAGAGTTTAGATCAGGGGTGTCAAACTCATTTCAGTTCAGGGGCCACATACAGCCCGAGTTGATCTGAAGTGGGCCGAACCAGTAAAATCACAACATAATAACCTTTAAATAACGACAAGTACATTCTGAAAATGTTCTCATTTAATGAACTATCTTTCTTTTTCCATGATGAGTCTCATAGTGGGACGACTATTTAACTCTTTAAGCATTGAAACCTGCTGTGAACACACCAAACACACAGGTTACCCACTCACCTGACACACACAGTGTAATGTTTACTGCAAAAGAACATTATAATAATGAACAAGGTAAAGTTGATTATTTTGGACCCCTCAGCTCCATCATGAACATTGTGCTTGCTGGACAGTGTTGTATGCAGGAGTGTAGTGCTAGTGTTAGTAGTTAGTGGATCATCTTATAGTGCTCTAAAAAGTCTTTATGAATCGACCCCCAGAGGACACATTTGAAGTATTAGTTACTTTTATTGAAAAATTGCAGTTAATGTCTTCTCCGTCATTTTTTCACTTTGCAAAGTCGTGCCGCGGACCGGATTTGAACCTCGCACGGGCCGGTTTTGGCCTGCAGGCCACACGTTTGACACCCCTGGTTTAGATGCTTTTTTGATAAATTAATATTTCAGAGTTGTTACGTTGCAGTCAAAAAGAATTACAGTACCATCGAGTGTAGTGTCTGAAAATGGCGAGCACATAAAGAACATCTAATTGAGTGTTCACGTGCTCCGGCATCCAGCAGAAGTCTTGTGATCTGATCCGGAGGGCTCCGACCTGCCGGATCAGAGACGCAGCTGGAACGCAACAGAGCGGATCCAGTGGAAGTTAACACATTGACTAGAATAGAAACCTCTCAGATCTCGTGCTGTGATGGATCAGAGACGGACCAGACACAGATCTGGGGGAATTTGGCCGAAACAGAGAGAAAACGCAGTGTGACGTTCCATTTGAAATGCAGTGTTTCAAAAATAGGGAGCATAGAATTAAAAAACAACAAACTTAAATTTTCCACCTTCTGTTTTCGAGTTCTCTAAAATCCAAATCTCACTTTCCAACTTAGAAAAGTTTTTATAACTTCATATTTGAGCGTTTCTCCTCCTCTCCTCCCCTCATGTCCTCCCCTCCTCCCTCCCTCTCTGCAGGTGGATCTCCAGTGTAAGTCCTAGAACATGTTCTGGTCTCCAGCCTCTCCCCTCTCGTCTTCACTCTGATGAAATTTTAATGAGTTTCTCTGCGCTGAGCTCTCGTTACAGACTGCAGCACCGAACCATCACAGCTATTAAAGCATCCCCTATGATCATTCATCTGCCCCGATAAAGTCGTCATTACTAATTCACACTCTATTCATATCTGCGTCCTTCATCATCCGCACACGTCCATGTCCTCCTCTGATCAGTCACTCATTCTCGTCCTCCATTATTTAATCACCTTCTCTCCCCCTTGTTCCTCCACCTCTTGCTCCTCCGACCTGTCAGATCCTTCCTTTGTGTCGTGCTGCTGAAATCCTGTTTCTGTTTGCGTGTGCAGAACTACAAAGAGCTGGAGCTGCTGCGGCTGGTGTACTACGGAGGGGTGCAGCACGAAATCAGAAAGGAGGTCTGGCCCTTCCTGCTGGGACACTACAAGTTTGGGATGGGCAAGAAAGACATGAGCCAGGTACCGCAATCAGGAAGTTACACAAACACACAAATAGCATCTACACGCATTTCTTTCAGGGCCAATGACAGACTAAGGATGTTACTTCTTGTATCTTGGTGTTTAAAAAGGATGACCATTTTGATATCGGCCAATTGGATGTGTAGCTGCAAAGAGCAGCTGATGTTCTGTGGGCCGAGCTTGACTTTGTGGCCTGCTGGAACTAACGCCATGCTTGGTTTCTTAGGTCTACTGATTTGTTCTTGTGTTATTGTGCGTCACTCAAATCAAGTGTTGGATGCAACCATTTAAAACCCACCAAAGCCACATTATAACAAAACCTGTGACCACTCCAGAGGTCTCTCTGTGTTAAAATGAGAAACTTTGATGATAGTTTGTCATCAGTTTAGTTTCCTGACTTTGGAGAGAGTAATGGTCCCGGTTGAAACAAGAGTCTGTCTCTGTAGTATCCACACGTTTCTTTTCTACACTGCAAAAACTCAAATTCTACAGAGTGGTGTCATCCCATTACTCGTCAAAATATCTCATTACACTCAATTTAAGTCTCCCGACCTGAAAAGTCTTAACATAAATCTTGTTTCAAGGTATCACAAGTCAGAAGCAGCGACTTAATTGATGGTAACGAGTAAAAATGGCCAATGCAGTAAGAAAAATGTTCTTGGGGAGTTCTTTGAAAGAAGACGTAATGCTTGTTCAGTATTATATCACTATGTTGGTTCTATGTGGCTTATATTAGTTGTAATGGAATACTTTGACAAGTAGTCAGATAAATACATGCGTTAGGATTCTTTTTTAATTCAGTCAGACACCTGAAACAGCTGTCAGACGCTTGCGATACAATTAGAGAAATGAATGACCCCCCCTTTCTGTTCCAGATTGACGCGAAGATCAGCGAGCGCTACCAGCAGGTGATGCGTGAATGGAAGGCCTGCGAGGTCATCGTCAAGCAGAGGGAGAAGGAGATGCAGTCGGCCATCTTTGCCAAGCTCTCCTCGGGCAGCAGCATCGACAGCCACGTCCTGCGGCTCGTCCACAGAGACTCCACGCTCAGCAACGAGGTGAAGACGCCTGCCATAGTGTCACACCACAACACAGATGTAGAAACACAGAGAGCACATGTCTCTGTTTGGTGTCATTATATTTACTGAACCGTGCATGATTTTATATCAGTTTGCATTTCTTAATATTTACACATTTCATTGTTTGAAACATGTCTCTGTTTGACATGTTTCCTCATAACACTGCTTTACATTTCAACTCCATCTGCACTGAGAGGGTGAGTTATGATTTTACAAATAACTAAAGGAGGCCGTCTTTGAAGCCGGGGATTTTAACTTGAAGGGAGCTCTCTGAGAACGTTTTTTCAGGTCGGATAATTGACCAAAACAGATCAATTAACTCCTTTATAGGAAATAACTTGGTTTTGGACCAAAGTGTTCAGGAGAAACTGCTCATATTTTACTTCTTGGATGTTGGGAATAATGTAGAGGCAGGGTCTCTTTTTATATAATGCCATAATTTAAACATATACCCCCTAAAATGAATGATTAGATCACTTTCACTGAGGGTCTTACTGGAATTCAAAGAATCATCAATATCTTTGCACAAATAAATCACATATGCAGAACTTAGCATCTCTAACATGCTCCAGAACTTACCAGACTTGGACATGAGGGAACTTCACATGTGATTTACCAAGGGCACGGCAAGACGGCTCCAAGGCGCCATCTTGAAATATTCAAGAGTCCAGCCCCTGAAGCAGGTTTAATGTACATGCATGGAAATGGGCAGACATATTTATCACGTCCAACTCTACAAAAAAGTCTCTTACCATCATGGCGAGAACCCAAAGGAAAGTCCACCATTTTGGATACATTTTCAATTATAGCAAATTTTATGCGATTTAGATGATTTATGTTTCCACAACTCCTCCTAGGCACTTCATCAGGTGAACTCCAAATTTTGTCAGCATGTTGTAAACACCTTTAAGATTAACAGTTTTAAAAATGTTGAGTTTTCATCAAAGGGTGTGGCTGTGGTGGGGGGTCAAAGTGTGATGCTTTGATTGTTGTCATAAATTTTACATGTATGACAACAACCCCAGTCTGAACTCATTTGCATACATGCAAATATCTGCATGGAGTTATTTTATTTATTTCTATATCAGTAGTTTAATGTTTGTTTAGTTTAATAGAGCTGATTCTGTGTTTTATCACAGTTCTTATATAAAGACACAACTTATAACAAAGAGTGAAACATTAGGAAAAGCTTCAGACTCTTTGTGCAGAAAGTCAGTTTCAAGTTGCGTCCTTCTTCAGGTTTTTATGTCGGTGGATGAGCCAGACGCGGGGAGCCAGGAGACCCCCAGTGGAGAGGACAGTACCCCCACCATGACCACCCTGGTTCCCCCTGCAGCCCTGCCCCAAGAGGAGCGCCCTCTGGTGGAGTTTGACTCCCCCGACTCGGGTCTCCCCTCCTCCAGAAACTACTCTGTGACCTCTGCTCATTCTCAGATCCTGTCCAGCATAGACGACGGGCAGAGTACGGAGGAGGAAGGGGGGGGCGGGGAAGAGGGCAGGACTCCAGGTGTGCTGGGGGGGCGTCAGGAGTCTCTCACTGAGGACAAACTGTGCAGTCAGCTGGACAAACTGGTGACCAACGGAGCAGCTGCAGAGGGGATCTTACCTTCTCTCTCCTCTTATACGGTGAGACTTTCATCTGTCTGTTTCCAACCTTTTACTCAGCAGAGGCTTCATGACGTAAAGCCTGAACTTTGGAGAGTTTATAAGATCCTTTACTTGAACCAACGTAGCACTGAGGGAGACTCAAGCTGCTTGTGGTAAAGCACATATAAAAGCAGGGTTGACCACAATGTCTCCTCCCTGCAGATCGAGCTGTTGGACACTGTAGCCCTGAATCTCCACAGGATAGACAAAGACGTGCAGCGCTGCGACCGCAACTACTACTACTTCACCTCCGCCAACCTGGAGAAGCTACGAAACATCATGTGCAGGTATGAAGAAGAAGTTTTCAGGCTGTTTACTTAAAGCTGCTATCTTCAGTATTTAACTCAAACAAGTGATCTAGCAAGGGTCCAAGATTACCTGCAGATATTAACCTCGTATTTTAACATTTTTCTCACACAATATACAGGCAGTAATGATGTCTGGGGTGATTTAAAACTAGTGTATGCTTAATTCTCTTTGCACAGTCTGCAGAACATGCAGCAGATTATCACAAGTGTTCAGTAACATAACTTAGAATTTTTGCCCCCTATGTTCCACATTTAATCTAGAAGATGACAGCGTGTCAGTGCTGTGTTTGGAGTTTGTTTGTGCTGCCCCCATGTGGCGACACAGAGTTTGAAAACATTTATTTATGATTGGATAATGTCTGCATTCAAAGAGACTTAAGAACTGATGCAGTCAGTACTTCAGTAGTAATCAAACTTAGTATTCAAACATTTATTTTACTCCCCATTTTGATTATATAGCATTCCACTGTATCTTTTTGCACTTATATTTTTTAAACTGTCTCAAAATGTTCACATTTTTTGGTTTTCATTTCTTTTTTTTACTCTTCTTTGATTTTTAATTACTTGTATTTATGATTTTTTTTAATATCCTCTTTTAATCTGTCTCTTTTGTCTGAGTGGCAGCAAGATTGAAAAATGGCAGACAATGCTTTACCTCATATTATTGGATTATTGACAACGATGCATTACTGTGTAGACTTCTGGTCGAGGTTTAGTTATTAATAATTAGTTTTTTTTATCTAAAAATATTTAGTGCAGCTATTTTTTATGTGAAGCAATCATCACCAGTGTATATCTGCAGCTGTCAGAAATTCAACTTTGTAGAAGTATTCTTGAAAATTAGAGTACACCCACACCCACAGTTTGACACGAACTCTGTGGATCTGAATCTAACTTGTTTACTCATGTTTCCGTCTTCCCTGCAGCTACGTGTGGGAGCATTTAGAGGTCGGCTACGTTCAGGGCATGTGTGATCTTCTCGCTCCGCTCATGGTCATCCTGGACGATGGTGAGAAGAAAGGATTATTATGAATAACTCCTGAGTTTGATTTGTTGAAGTGGTTTTTACCAAGGTCAGAGATTTCAAACCAAAACATGCTTTGGGGCCTGTGTCCACTCACTCCCACAACCTCAACCTGTTACTGGGTCTCTAAAGTTGTCTCATGGCGCTTACACTTCCCTGACCGTTAAGTTTGTTAGTAATTGTTCTCTTTTCTTAATATTTGCTTCTATTCAAGGAAGTTTTAAAAGAAAGCTATAAATGGTGGAAAGGCATCGTATCCTGACTTTGAATTGTTGAAAATATGAATCTGATTACTCCTCTGTTGACAAAGCTATTCTCTGAAGTCCCCCCCCTTCTTGATTTTGATTGGACGTTGTTGGCTTATGACGCTGAGTTTTGAAACGTTGAACTGCATTGATTCAGTCTATCAGAAAATATGTGCTAAGTGTAAAACGCCATTAGTGGAAAACATGAAAATCTGAAAATGATTGGAGGAAATAAGAGAGATAAAGTGACCGCAGCTCCTCGCTACATTACCATATGTTCCTCTTTCGTGCGTGTGTGTGTGTGTGTGTGTGTGTGTGTGTGTGTCTCAGAGTGCCTGGCATACAGCTGTTTCACTCAGCTAATGAAGAGGATGAGTCAGAACTTCCCTAATGGTGGAGCCATGGACACACACTTTGCCAACATGAGGTCACTAATTCAGGTGACGAATAACTCTTACTTCTCTGGTGTGTGTGTGTGTGTGTGTGTGTGTGTGTGTGTGTGTGTGTGTGTGCATGTGCGTGTGTGTGTGCGTGTGTGTTTGTGTATGCGTGTGCGTGCGTGCGTGTGTGGGTTTCACTGACGCTCTCTCTCTCTGATGTCAGATCCTGGACTCTGAGCTGTTCGAGCTGATGCAGCAGAACGGAGATTACACTCACTTCTACTTCTGTTACCGCTGGTTCCTGCTGGACTTCAAGAGAGGTGAGGATCTGTCACCCTCTCTGGTTTTCATCCTCATCGTTCTCGAGCTGCTTAATGCTGCAGTTCCTCGAGCGGCCACATGAGGCTGGTTTCAATCAATCAATCAATTAATCAATCAATCAATCAATCAATCAATCAATCTTTATTTGTATAGCGCCAAATCACAACAAACGTTATCTCAAGACGCTTTTACAAACATAGGAGGTCTAGACCACTCTATGTCAAATTATGAACAGAGACCCAACACCAAGACAGGGTAAGACTCAGTCTGACCCCACCTTAATCCACCATGAGCATTGCACCTCACAGTATCTAGCTAGTTACAGTGGAGAGGAAAAACTTCCTTTTAACAGGCAGAAACCTCGAGCAGAACCAGACTCATGTTAGACAGCCATCATGCCTCATCCGAGTTGGGTCTGGAAAGACAGATAGAGGGGAGTAAGAGAGAGAAGTGATAGTGGTTTCAAATGCAAGTCAATCCCCATAGAGTCCTGCAGAACTTTCATCTCTGATATTGTATGCCTCTTGAACTTCTTAGGCATTCTGATGTCGCCAGCAGTTTGCAATAAACAACTCTCTGCCAAATCCTGCTTTTTCATGCACTGCATCATCAACAGTCCAATTAAAAACTTGAAAAGCAACCATGTGTTAGGAAGTGAAATTCACCCCTCTGGATATGTCTGCAAAATAAACCCTGTCCTGTAAGAGTCTGTAATTAGGATCAAAACCAGAGACTCAAACTTTGAACATGTTGAAGCTTAAAGAAATATATTTTCTGTTTGTGCAGAGCTCCTGTACGAGGACGTGTTCGCGGTGTGGGAGGTGATCTGGGTGGCTCCGAGGATTTCCTCCAAGCACTTTGTTCTCTTTCTGGCCTTGGCCCTGGTCACGGTCTACCGCGAGATCATCATTGACAACAACATGGACTTCACCGACATTATCAAGTTCTTTAACGGTGAGAGACGTACACATACTGAGGAGTTTCCATCAATTTATAACCAACACAGAAAGTCTGTTAAGATGATTATTAGATGCTTTTCGACACCAGGAGCTTTCCCACATGAACTAGGGACCTTTTGAGCAACTACAAGGGTCTAAATTTAGTTCCTAGGTAGTTCTCTCATTCCCTTAAAAGCCCCTGCTTTGGAGGTTGTACTTCCCAAAGCTTCAGGAACTTTGGGGTAGGGGCCTGCAATGCTAACAGGGTCACTCTATAGACCGGTCAATTTTGCCACGGCTCTTAAAATCCGTCTTCTTGCTTTAAGTCGAGCGTTTCGGACATTCAGTGCGATACAGCATGATCCAAAACAGCACAATAGTAATCTCCTCCATGCTAACATGCTAACTGTAGTGTCACACATGATGATGCTGGCCTGTCTTCTTCTATGGCGTCATCTGTTTTCTTCTGTTTTGTTTGTTCTCCTGGCCTGATTTGCATAATCTTCCCAGATTTCAGGCCTTGTAGAAAAAATGGGCCACAGGAACCATTTAGGTCCTTAAAGAGTAGTTCCTGGTACTACAAGTTTCTGGTACTTCTGGTTGAAAAGCACCTTTTGATGTGTGGTGAGGTTTGAAAGATAAGAGTTCAAGATCCTGCAGAAAAGTTACAGATTAATAGTCGAAGTTGAACGCTGAAAGTAAAAGATTTAGATGGAAATTCAGGGATTGGTCGTGATAAAATAATAATCGTTTGACAGTCTGAGTCGTAATTATTGATTTGAAGAAGCTGCTGATGATAATGCAGTATTGTATGTATATCATGAATAACACTGTGTCTGCTTCACAGAGATGGCCGAGCGACATGATGTCCAACACATCTTGAAGGTAGCCCGTGAGCTGGTGCACAGAGTCCAGTCTCTGATGGACAACAAGTGACTGTAGAGGAGGAAGAGGAGGAGGAGGAGGAGGAAGAGGAGGAGGAGGAGGAGCGTGACGATGCAGAGGGAGTGAGTATCTACAGGACTCTCTTCTCTTCCTCTCATCCCTCAGAGACTCAGAGTGTTTCCTGGCCTCCACCTATCCGGAGCTGGTCCAGGGAGTCCGGGTCTCCTCCCTGCCCAGGCGGAGGCCCTGTGAGTGGGGCAGGAGTGCTGCTGAGGGGACCCGGCTCTGGAGCTGGTCCTCGATCTGTTTACATTTAACCTTCACATGGAATGCCCCATGGTGTCCGTTCAGACATGTGGATTTGTCTGCATGCTTGTGAGTTTGATCACACTGTGACAGCATTCTCGAGTCTCCCCAGTCGTACAAGAGCGCGTGTGCGTGCATGAAAACACACACACACACACACACACACACACACACACACACACACACACACACACACACACACACACACACACACATATACACACACACACAGCATACGCTCTAACAACACTGCAGTTTACTAAAGTGTCTCCCTTTTCCTGACTCTGAACCAGAACTTGTTTGATGCCTGTCAGGAAGTGTTGTGTTCCTCCGCGCAGTACCAGCGGAGGCCACTAGAGGGCAGGATTCACACACAGAGGAGCAGAAGACTAAGCCACGAAAAGTTTTCATTAGTGACCAAATGGACTGTGCCAACTACCTTTTCACGAGTGTTTTCTACAACAAGCATGTGTGTTTTTAACCCCTTCTTCTCCCCCTTGTTTACTTTCTGTCCGAGTGTTCTTCATCACACAAATGTTGCCTTGATCAGTGACAGCCCGAGGTACTGAGTTGCACTTTTTGGGAGGGCTTCCCTTCATGGTGCTGGTGACAAACACCAGAGTGTGTGGGGTTTGGAGGCGCCATGAGAGGCCGAAGCGAGGAAGGATTGCAGCTGACTTTCCTGAGCATGTGAGTCCGTTTTTGACCTTAGTTCCTACATCAGAGAAAAAGAGAAACAGAGCACAAAAGCACACGAGAAGCACACAGGCCTTTCACTCAACCTCCAGATCTATTAGAGCAGCTTTGTTCTGAAGTAACATCAATTTAGTTCAGCGATTAAAACAAGATACCTGGCACCTCAGAGTCCCAACACAAGCTCTTATTTTGAACACTCACAGGAGCAAACATGCCCAGACTGTTGAAGTTAATCCAGCTTAATCTAGGTTTGAGTTTGAGACGGGGGAAGATACTCATCTTTCAGTATCATAAATAGTATTATTATTAGTTTGCTGGCTTTGCTCAGGCTCATCAGGACCGCTCAGTCCACTCTGAGCTGCTGGACGTCTGCAAAATCTGCAACGCCTGCATTGTTTGCAACCTCCAGCAGAGTTTCTCCAGGATCAGCTGAGCAAACACAGCTGCTTCAGGGATTTAAGATGATTCTTCTTGAATGCATCAGGCTTGATAAGATACAACATATATGAGAGAAAGCTTCTGAGGGAATTTTGAGGCGACGTCTCATTGATTCTGAAAAAAGAGCAGATTTTCTTTCCAACGTGAAGGCAAAATGTTTCCTTAGAGAGAGGAATTAAGGACGTATTATCACACACGTCAGGTTTTTTTTATCATATCTTTTAGAATAAGTATCATGAATGTTTCAAGAGAGGAAAAACATTTTTCACTTCATGGATTAAGTATTATAAATCACATTTCTACAGAAGAGTATTAAGGTGAGGCTAAAGGAAAAGACAGGACAAGTTCTTTTGCATTGAGTTTGCATTTTAAAACTTTATTCAAACTGTTCAAGATAAATACTAAAAACTATTTTAATATGTGCCTTTCAGAAGAAATAAAGAGGGTGTTTCTTTTTGTTTTTTGCAATTAAAGATCAAGTTTAATTGTAAGGCTAAAACTACTTTTAAAATAAGAATAGGGTTTGCACAGAGCTGAAAAGAAGGACAGAGTATTCAAAGGTTCATTTTCCCATGAGGGGACTGTTTTTATCTTGTGCACACAACTTACTTTATCTTGCAAATAATTTATTAGACTGTATGCACAAGGAGAGAACTTTCCTTTTGCACAACAAAAAACGTGCACACATGGTAATCCTGTGTGCACTAAGTAGTAGCTTGTATGCACGTTATTTAACGGTGCATACAAGATAATAACGCGTGCACTAGGTTGCTTTTTTTGTATGCACAAGATAATAAAGTGTGCACAAGTTATTTTCTTGTGTGCAAAAGATGAAATGTATCACCTCTGCAGGACTTCAGAGCAAATCTGATTTATCTGTCAGTATTTTTGCAGATACAGCAGTTATCTGTCCTCACAGCCGAAAGTCAAAGTGACATTTTAACATGAAAAGGTTTCGCTGGCAGCCTTTGAAAGATGCACATAATGTTTTAAAGAAACGTAGAGGCTTCAGATCCATCTGATGTGTGATGCTCACTAGTCTGAAAGCACTCTGCTGCTCTGTCGGGAAAAGTGGCTGCAATCCTGCCCGAAGTCCAGCCTCTGGGAGTAGTAGTACCTGGACCAGGTTTGTCTGAAACCGTTCTTTGTGGTCCTTTTTAAAAAGGAGAAGCTGCTTTTGATGCCAGACTCTTTAGTATTCAGCGAGTCAGTGTTCAGTCTGTTTGGGCTTCACAGTTACAGCACAGAGTTCATTCACGTTTGTATCTGGAGGAACGTTTTTTATACTGTTTCCGACCCTGCTCATCATCATCATCATCATCATCATCAGTGTGACCCTTTATCTCCTCGCCTCCTTAAAAAACGTCCGACACGGCTGCATCTGATTGGTCATCCAGCACGGACCTGCACCTGTGATCCAAGTGCCAAGAGTCTTCCCCAATCCTGAAGCGTACTGTAGTGATCCGGCTCTCCTCGCCTGATAGTTTGATCCCAGGAACGGGCGTTTGTGTGGATGTATCTCTCACCACGGCCTCTTTTCCTCGTCCTGCTGCCGTCACGTCGGGGGAAACCAAGACCGTTAGCAGAGCTTCTTCTTCCAATCAGGACATTGTGTACCAAAGCCTTGAAACAGCCCCCTCTGTGGCATGACGACTATGTGCAATTTCATACTGCATCTTGAAGACAGACTGTTTACTATGTGTGTACGATATTTTTGAAACGTGTGATTCTTTATCTACCGTGCAATTCCTGTCGTTAAAGTCTATATTGCTGTAAATAGGAAAGGGAAAGCCCAATATTTCTATGAAGACAGTGGGAACATAAATATAATAAATATAACTTATTTTGAGATCTATTTTTTATGTTGGTTTTAGCAGCACTAGTCGGAGATGCAGAATGTGTGCAGGCGTTGTTACACGGTGACTGTTAAGTGTTCTTTCTCAATGTTGTGCACTGACTTCAAATTTCTATTTATTTAAAGAGCAGATTGATTGATTGCATTGCTGAATATGTATTGGTAAGGATGTATCATTTGCCTTGAATGTAATGTATTATTAAATAACAGTTTGTTCAGCAGCGGGCTGCTCGTCTTCCTTCAACCTGTTTAAGATGATCAGTTTTATTCTTCTGTTATAATTCATCTTACGAAGGATCGAAACCAACTGCATTGAAGCTGCATGAGTTATTTAAGATATTATTTAAGGTCTGTCTTTGTTTTTAGTACCCTCAGTCTTCTTATGACACAGGGAGGTCACTTGCAAACAGTTCAAAAGTGCCACATTTAAAAGGAACATGCCTTCCTAGGATGAGCAGCAGAGATGAGTCTTCTCTGCCAATCCCAAACAGCTTCTTCTACTCTGCTCTTGGCTCTTGGCTTGAGCTTCTAGATTGGCTGATTGTCAGCACCTGTGAGCATGGGTCCTGCTGCAGCTATCAGGAGGTGTCTGCTCCAAGAATCAGCATGTCATTTTTTGACTGATCTGGAGAGTGTGATAGGGAAACTTCACGCTAGTGTTCTGCAAAACCAAGCTGCAGGATTATTTGGAGTGAGATCTCGTACCATCTCCAAAGTGAAGGTCAAGTTCTTGATAACAGGGGAGACGACACCTCAAGAAGATGTGTACAGATTTGCAGTCGAGGTTTGAAGGACAATATGGTCGACAGCTCTCTGCCCAAATGATTCGGAGCAGACTGCAAGTCTTCGGTCTCATGGGGCTGCCAGGACTACCCTTCACTGATAGACCTGTTTGCACTGGAACCCATGGAGGACTGCTGTGCTGATAAAGGGACATCTCGTACAGAGCAGGATTATTCTGATTGGTAAGTCTTTCAGTAATTGAGACCTTTTTAAGAAGATTCATCAGTCAGTAATGTCACATTTTGAGTCCTTGTGTCCCTCTCACTTCATTATTTTTGCACAAGTCGCTCAGAGCAGCCTGCAGCCTCACCCCGGGATCACTACAACACGTTTACCTTAGAAAAGTAATATTAGATTAACATTCTGCCCTGGTCACGGTCTACCACGAGATCTAAACATGGACTTCACTGACATTATCAAGTTCTTTAACGGTGAGAGACGTACTCACTGTCCTGTAAAATGTTTCCATCAACAACCAACACAGACTGTCTGTTGAGATGATCATTAGGTGCTTTTTGACAGCAGGAACATTCTGCAGGAACTAGGAACCTTTTGAGGAACTATGCACATTTCAACAGCAGGAATCAGGGTCTAAATTTAGTTCTCTCGTCCCCTTAAAAGCCCCTGCTTTGCTGGTAGTACTTTACTAAGTTCCAGGAACTTTGGGGGTGGGGCCTGCAATGCTAACAGGGTCGCTCTTTAAATTGAAACACCGGTCGATCTCTGCCACGGCTTTTCAATTCCATCTTCTTGCTTTACGTCGAGTGTTTCGGGGCTCATTGCAATAAAGCACGATCAAAAACAGCATAAGTAATCTCCTCCATGATAACATGCCAGCCTGTCTGTCTCCTTCTATGGCGTCATCTTTGTGGTACGGCCCTCATCTTTGTCTTACCGCCATCTAGTGGTCTGGAGATGTAGTGCAGTTACTTTTATTTTTTCCCTACGTCACTGGCCTGAAATGCGTGATCTTCACGCAACTTCGGGTCTCATTGGAAACGTGGAAAGCACCATTTAGGTCCTTTTTTAAAGAGCACTAAAAGTTCCTGGTACTTCTGTTTGAAAAGCACCTATTAATGTTGTTAGCATGATGTAACACTTAGGCTGTTTCCGAAACGGCCTGCTACATACTACTTACTAATGTATTAGGTAGTAGGTATTGCCTACTACATACTGTGTTTGAATTTAGTATGTAGTATGACTGTTCTGTCCGATCTGTCATGCAGCATGCTGACCCAGACGTCGCTGGATTTCCGGTTTCGGAAAGCGGAAGTAAACAACGGCGAAGCCGATAAATAAAATGCTTATTTAGCATCCATTTATGATTTAAAAAGTTAGGAAGTGGTTTATATGTAATTTGATAATTTTCAAAGCACCCAAAAACGAATTTCCCCCCGTCAAAAAATAAGGAAAAAGAAAAAGCAGAACGAGCGCTGTGCATTGTGGGAAACAGTACGCGAGGCAGACTAGTCTGATGCATGCTGAGATATTTTCCTGTATCAGTAGACATCCGGGGAGTTTTGGCATACTGCAGAATTTGCTCTCGTTAACATACTACTTACTACATACTGAATTTTGGACAAATCAGTACGTACTGCTAGTATAGTAGGCGGTTTCGGAAACAGCCTTAAATTCTGCCTTGCTGAATCCCCCCCTCTCTTTTTATTCTAAATGGTTCAGTCCTGCCTTAAAACCTAAACCTGATTGTACTGCAAAAAGAGTACAGAAGTTTGGAGAGGTCAGAAGACACATGAAGTCCCTGCAGCACCTGTAGCATACATACCAACTGAGTCCTCTGTAAGTATCAAAGAATCAATAGCACGTTGTCAAAACCTGATCCCTGTGTAGTTTGGACCCTTATGATAAAGAATTGTCTCTTGTTCTTGATGCATGACTCACATCCGTGTTATTTTCCACAGTATTCTGTTGTTTCTGTGTGTGTTCACTCTGGATAAATAGTTTTAAAAGAGAAAGAAAGAGCCGGACGACACGTTTATAAAAAGCATTGTTTATCACGGTTGATACTTCAAACTGATCAGTACCCATGACATTGCACGATACAAAGGCATGAAAAAAAGTAACATTAAAATAGGTATTGCATCTTTCAAAAGCTAATTTTTCCATTCATAAATACTTCTTTGCGATTTCGCTTCACTGCAGTTTCTTACAACAGAATCACAGAGTTCGTTTCCTCGTCTCTAAAAAGCCTGAAATCATTTCTAAAAAAAAATGGATGAGCGTGATGTGACACGAAGAGAACAATCAGCAGACATTCTGTGGGTGTGAGAATATTAGTATTATTTCTGTACAGTACGACATCCAAGGCCAAGAGTCCTCCTCACGGGGAGGAGTGGTAGCAGCCCGTAGGTGGAGGTGCTGATGGTGAGGTCGCCGTCCGTCTCCAGTCATGTGACCTCTGAAAGGTGGCGACGCCTGACGCTGACGGCGAGATGATCTTCATGACTTCCTGTTCCACTGTGTGTTCTGAAACATGAGAGTTTAAAAGTCAGGAACGAGTTATCGTATGCTATATGTGACAATACGTTTGTTAGCTTTGTCTAATGGTAACATAAAGCACCTTTCAGCCTCCTGTGGTCTCAGATTTAAAGACCGATTCTGACGAGTTGAGCACAAAAAAAATTAATTTCCAAAATCTTCAATCTTTTGTATGAAGGATGTAATAAATTAGAGGTTTTCAAACCGATTATAAGCATTTTTTTTTATTTTTACAAAGAAAATAAAAGTTGTGATATATTAGATTTGCAGTATTACTATGAAAAAACATCTAAAAAAGGACTAAACAGTATATTTAGGCCCAAATATATTTTAAAATGTTGTTAAAATTAATTAAAAGAGAGTAATAAGACTTTAATTCTATTAATAGATTTAGCATTTTGTTATAATAAAAACTATAAACTTTATAGAATAGGTATATTTTTGTAATAAAACATTTTATATCTGTATCTTAAAAGCTGTTAAAAAATTGTCTAATACTTTAAATGTTTATAGAATGAGTATTTTGATGTCATTAACCTTTTAAACTCTTCTTATAATAAAGAATTTGGTGTAATAGTCCTTTAAATCATGCAGAATTTGTATTGAAATGTAATAAACTGAAAAAATAAAGCTACTTTTGGTTGCTGTTCTGCAGTCGTCCAGTAGGTGGCACTGTTGCATAAACACAAGGGTCTTGGATCTGTGATCTCAACATGTGGGGAGACATGTTTGTGTTATCATTTTGATAAGCGGTTTATTTTAGGGGTGAAAGGAGGATGTAAAGGAGGATTGTGAGCAGCAGTTGAAACCTGTTTACACAAAGAAATGATCTCACTTCATTTTAATTTTCATACAGGATCACAACTACACTTTCACGGACTGTGCTAGGGTTCAGAGACATCACAAATAGAGTGTTTAAAACATGCACCACTGAAGAAGAACTTCAGCTGTCAGCTCTGACTACAATAACAAAAAGAGGCCTGGACGCTGATGTAGCTGACTGACATCTTACACATGGCATCAACAATGAGAGCTATATAACTGAAGGCAATAGGTAGCTGACTGTCGTGTAGTGAGCCACAAATCTGCATCCCACTGCCCTCTTTTTAAGTTCTTTGTGGGTGGCTATGATGCTCTCTGATCCCATCATGTGAGCCATAATATCTGCTGGATGCAACTTTAATACTTTCAGTAATGTGTGATGACTGTTGTGACAGAAGCAGATTTCAAATTGAGATCTGGTCTTCAAATTGACTTGGTTTCCAAGCCATCCTTTATCCATTCAATAAATCATTGAGTTGTTGAAGGATGTGATGAACTATTTCAGACCATTTAAATACTCTTCACACAACATAGTGACAGCAACGTTAGATTAATTGTGCTCAATGTGAGTGTTTAGTTTTTCTGGAGGTCTGTTCAGGTACTGTAAGCTGTACTCAGTATTCTGATCTTAAAACAGAAGATGCCTTGTTGTAAAAGTGGTCCTTGATTTGTAAGTAACATCTAAATAATCTGAAGTAAGTCATGTGTTTCTTTAATGGTGTGTACCTGTGTTGTGGTGACGGCACTCCCTCTGCTCCTAACTAGGGTTTGGTCCCTCTGCAGACTTCTGAATCTGCAAGAAACAAAGCCTCAGTTACTGGATCTGCTCTCAGGACGACCGGCAGCACGTTAAAACACAACAAGGTGACGCCCACAGTCGGCTGACAAGCTGACTGTTTGATTTCTCCCCGACAGACAAAGAGGCTGATTGTGCTGAAACAAAAAAAGGTTGAATGAGCAAATCAAAAGCAAAAGGTGCATTTCAAAAAACATGGAGGAAGCAACATGTAGATTGGTCTAACTACCAGAAAGGGGCAGACGTGCTCGTCAGCCAACGCCAGGCTCTCAAACCGAGACACAACAGGACAAAACAAAGAGACTAACAAACAAAAACCAACTAAAGACCAAAAACATGGAAACAACAAAAGGCTGCGAAACATGGCGAGAAACTCAAGTTAAAAACAAGAGATGAGAACTGAGGCGAGGGCGCTCACCGAGCTGCAGATGGTTCAAATCAAAAGAAGCCGAGTTCAGAAATCAAAAGAGGAAAAAGCTCAGCAACAGGCAGAAATGTTACTGTACCTGTGATTGTTCTTTTAGGAAATCAGGGAGCTGAAATTCACCTTTAAACACCTGGAAAAACAAAGGACCAGGTTTAGTGGTCATCGGATCGGAAGAGTCATCAGCTGGAATACCAAGGTGAGGATTTCATGAGATGGATCAGTAACGGTATTAAAATGAAGCATCACTTTCACTGCTGAGAGTCCAAGCTGAGCTGACAGATCCACAGTGTCTAGGAAACTACTTTAATATATGAATGATTTAAATTCCTTACAGCCGAGGAGTCGTTTTAAAAATGTCTTTTCTCTCCAACAAAGCGTCAAAAAAGCACAAAATTAAACTGTCCCAAATAAAACATCTGATCTTTTTATACTCTTAGGCGGACGTCAGAGGCTGCGAGCTGAGCTGCCACTAACAACTCAAGCTAAAATGTATTCATTCATGAGTTTTTCACCTGTAACTATTATCTAATAGGTCTCCTGGCCTTTGAAAGAACAATAACCCGGGGTTTCAACCAAAAAGAACAAATCAAAGCAGTTTATGTTAAAGGCACTGTGAGGAGTTTTTAACCAGCTGAGAAACAGACTGAAACCAACACTGATGCCTCTTTATGACCTTCAAAAGCAAACAAAACCATAAACAACAACAACAATGATACCATCTCTGTTGTCATTTTTAATGCCTTAAACCAGTCAGAGGGGGTAGGTGTCAGGCCACATGATTGACATTTGGCTTTAGAAACATCCTTTTTTGGCTGTTTTTATGGCAAATAATCACATTGAGTGATAAATCTGGCTGTTAAAAGACATTAGGGTGAGTTTTTGTTGAAAACACTTCTTTTTCATGTACAGAACAAGAGATAAGAGGTATCACTTTGTCCACAAGGGGGCGCCAAAATTGATATAAATCAAAAGTTCCTCACAGCAGCTTTAAATAAAAGAATCGTTTCAGCAAGCTGCGAAGGACTTTGAGCTGAGCTGCTGCAACAATCCCTCAGATTATTTCTCTTCCAAGTTCAAGTCATCTGAAGACCAAGAACCCTTGATCTGAATAAACGTTACAGTTTAAGAAGAACAGGCTAAATCATGATATAAACAAAGATCAGCTAAACTTGAAGGGAGGAAGGGCTGAGCAGAGCTGAGCTGCAGAAGAATGTAGCTGTTCCTTTAGTTTATACCAGGAGCTGAAACGTCCAAAGAGATGTTTTCTTTTTCAAAACAAGCCAATAGTTTGATTCAACTTTTAAAACATTGCATTTAGCAGTTTCATGTGATTCTTCAACGCTCTATTGTGGGGCATTGGGGGCTGCGAGCTGAGCTGCTCATAACTGATTTCTGGGTAAAACTCTTCTTCAGGGTTAAACATATAGACAACAAAGACCAAGATCTAAAAAGTGTCAATATCTGACTTGAGCTCTAAAAAATAAATGTTTAACTTTCCGTCTATGAAGTTAGGAACTTGAAACTAGCTCACGTTTGTCCCACTGTTAAGATCTGTTGTGACTCCATGCTAAGAAAGCAAAGTGAAGATATCTTTTTACAGGATGGAAGCTGCAACATGCATGCTAGACATCTCGTGCTCTGCTTCTGGTGACTTATAGTTTCCTTCCTAGGAGGGGTCTGACACTGGACCCAAAGAGAAGGAGGAAGAGGAGGAGGGGGAGGGGAGCTGCTGACAACGAGCAGGCAGAAAGTTGATATAGTGTAAACTAACAAGGGTCATAAGAGAGGGAGGAGGAGGAGGAGGAGGAAGGTCAACATCCTACAGGCTAAATCAGGGGAACTAAAAAGCTCCCTCTCTCGCGGCTCCATCAGGATTATCACGAACACGTCTATATCCACAGAACCTGAACACATCTACACATACTGAATGAAAATCAGGCTGCAGCACGAGGCCGCTCTGTCAGACTGAGATAAAGAGGAACACAGAGGCGGTGAGTAACGGTGTGATGACGGGGAACGCTGAATAACAGAGGAACAGGTCATATAAAGACGTGAGGCGGGAGGAGGCGGCTGCAGGGTTATGACGAGGAGGATCTCCTGAGCAGCAGGGGGCGGCAGAGAGGCAAAGACTGGCGTGTCTTTAAAATTAGTACACATTATGACAGGAGCATAAGATTACATGTATTCAGTGTAGCTTTGCATGCTGTGTTGTCTTAGTTAAGTGGTTTCTCACTGCTTTGACTTCCTCCCTTTCTTCCCCACAAACCACAGCTGCACCAAAACATCCCCGACATCAAAAACAACCACAGAGGAGATCTGAGCAGAGCAGGAGGGCAGAGATCACCTCCAAAAACAGAGTTCTTAAAACAGACTGTTTTAATATAACCAACAGGCAGAACAAGTCGGTCTGAGTTAGGGTGAGCAGATGATCACTGAACATCGTCATGTTTGGCGGGGCAGGAGTGTGTCAGAGTCCTCCTCCTCCTCCTCATCATCTGCCTCGCTCCACTGATCAAGACTTCCCAAAACACAGAACTCATTCTTTAATCCGCTGCGTGCCTTTATGCATGCTCGTGTGTTTAGAGCCAAAACTGAAGTAAAATCTCAAATTATTTCCAAACACCAGAGCGAGGCCAGCGCATGGTTCTGATTTCCTCCTGGGTGCCATTTTGAAGTCTTTCTCGGCATACGGAGGCTGCAGGCCAGACTCCTCCAAACTAACCCACTCAGGTAACAAACTCAAGATGTGCATGATCAGTAAACTTAAAGAAGAGAGTCTGATGTGCATGCTTCAGATCAATCCGTCCTTCAGAGAGGAGACAGACTGACTGCACGTCTGCATGACGGGATCACTGCGGTAACATAAAGCCAGACTGCGAGTGTCCAGCAGACTCTGACCTCGAGGTCCATTACCTCTGAAGGATCTGTTCAAATGTTCACTTGGATCCTGTCTTTCTCTCTCCTCTCTCTGCCTGTCTCTCACTTTAACTCTTCCTGTCCCATTAAAGTTCCTAACCAGAGACCTTTCTGGAGTCCCTGAGCTCCCTTGTCTTGTAGGTTCCTCTGGATCTCTGCTGCTGTGGACGTGCCAGA
Source organism: Notolabrus celidotus (assembly GCF_009762535.1). Taxonomy (NCBI): domain Eukaryota; kingdom Metazoa; phylum Chordata; class Actinopteri; order Labriformes; family Labridae; genus Notolabrus; species Notolabrus celidotus. The sequence goes on along the minus strand of NC_048285.1, from coordinate 2,943,885 downwards.
CTCCAGCTGCTACAACTACTACTATCTGTCTCACCACTATCATCTCTCTCTCTCTCTTCATCTCCCTCTATCCCTCTCTCCAACACGGTCTCAGCAGATGTGTGTCTAACATGAGTCTGGGTTAAAATGAGTTCCTGTTAAAGGAAGTTTGTCCTTGCCACTGTAACTTGCTAAATGCTGCAAAGTGCTCTGCTCATGGTGGATTAAGATGAGATCAGACTGAGTCCTGTCTGTAAGATGGGACTGGATCTGATTCTGTCTTGATGAACAAGAACTGGAAGCAGACCTTTCTGAAGCTTGACCACATTTAGACTCTAAGATTTGCCTCTCTGTCTTTGTTGTTTCATTAAGGATCACTAAGGAGGATTCTGAATGAGCAGAAACCCTGAAAACCTGCAGCTGCTCCTCAGCAGAGCCGGTCTGAGTCCTGCTGGGGGAGGGAGCGGCTCAGCCGGGTCAGCCAAGGTGCCTGCTGGTACAAGCAGCAGGTCAGTCCAGAGCAGCAGAGCCAAAGTAAACCCTGCAGAGGTTCAGACTCGGTGCTCTGGCTGCAGCTCTCTGTGACTAAGCCCCCCCGGTCCCAGGGGAGGGTTCAGTGAAACAGACCAGTGAGTCTGAAAAGCTGCCACTGTGGAGCCTCCATGTGAAGGGGAAGGGGCGTCTCAGTGATCGAGGGGAAACTCTCAGGGATTCTGTTACCTCAGACAAAATGCTTTATCTGGACCGAACACTGAGACTCTTCAGGACGCGGCTTTCAAAACCAAACCCTCAGGAAGACTCCTAATGAAGGAAACCTCGTCCTAAAAACCACAGACGGGTTCGCCTCAGGGCTCAAACACACTTAAACCATCTGAACTCTGGGTTCACTTCAGTCTCCCTCACACAGAAACATGTTCGGAGCTGAGAAACTACAGAATACTTGATCTCAGCGTTAGTGTCAGGGCTTGTTTGTGTATTTTTTGATCATACAATTCCTCCCTGAAAAATCAAGAAGCCTATTCAGGGAAAGTTCTTGTTCGCCTCCTCGTTTCAGACAAGAAGAGATCCAAAAGAAACTCAAAGACTGAATAACATTAAAGACATTTTCTTCTGCTGTCAACAACTCACTTCTTCCTAAATCTTTCTCCACAAACCTTTTATCTGCCATCGTATTCGTTACCCGATAATCACACAAACAGGGTCAGCAGCAGACCTCTCCTTCAACACAAAAATAAACAATTGCCATTCATTTCATATTCATATATTTACAATGTGAGCAGTGTGAGAATGGGTATTTTCTAACTGTCACGTCTGTAAGGTATACACTTTTAACTTTGAAGACAGAAGGATATCATAGAATGAGATATGTGAATACTGTTATTGGAGCTACTTTTATTAATCTGTCATTCTATGGTATTTTTCTTTCTCCTTTCAATTACTGGAGTTGGAGCCAGAGTACTTTTATAACATATTTTGTCAGTTCTGATTATTTTGTGTGGTTTCATGTTTAAGTGTTGTAACTGAATGTCATCATCTTGCTGCAAAACAAATCTACCAACAGGTATAAATAAAGTAAGCTAACTTAAAACTCACACACACTTGCACCTCACCCTATCTTGTGTCCGTCTCCTGCTCTAAATGTTTAATAAAGTCACATTTTTTTTCTATTTTATGAGCAGCATGTAAAGGATTGTCAAGAACGTTTCAAAATGTTTGAAGATGAACAACATCAGAACTTTTTACTGGCTTTCAAACAGTGATAAAAGTGAAGTCAGAGTAAACAGGTGAGGTCTCATGTAAATTGATTGGTTTAGAGTTTGGACTACCTGAGCACATCTCTGTATGTGTGTGTCTGTGTGAACATACTAGGGATGGGAATTTACAGTAATCCTTGTAATCGATTACTCGAATTTCCTAATGAACGATTACTCGAGTACTCGCAATTATTATTTTTTTAACCATAAACAAAAATAAATAAATATAAGTCTGTCGGACACGGACCTACCAGACCAGAATTGTAGTAAGTCCTGCTGCCTTTTCTTCAGACATCTCTTCCACTCTCGTAGTTGTTGTTCTCTGTGATGGTAGCTCGCACTCCGACTCGACTAACGCGATCAGCTCTTTGAAGCCTTCTCCTTCCACAAAACTCAATGGGAGCATATCTCCACTTACCATTTTGGTTATTATCAGGCTAATCTTCTCCTCTCTGGTTTCATCACAACGACGTGTGCTAACAGGGCGAGCAAAAGACGTGATGCAAGACTGCCTGTTACCTGTCTCTGCTGTTTTCTCCTTGTGCTTTAAGCGCATGTGGTTAAACATCAAACTAGTGTTTCTATGGTATGGAAGTTTAACGCCACATATCTTGCACTGCTCAACTTCATAGTTTTTTTCAAAGCACTTCCAGACATTCATTTTTATAATTGACATGTGTCGCAGACGGTTCTGTGTTTGTTGTGCTTTCGCTTTCGGTTGAATAACGTGTCCCTAGAGAGTTGCCGTAGCTGCCGTAAAACAGCTGTTTTTGCTGAAATCTGTCTCGGTGTGTTCTAAACAAGCGGCAAAACTCCGGTCTCAAACGATGAAGCCAATGCGGAAGTGATATAAACTGCAATACATCGAAAATCCGCTTGAGGCTGGCTGCAGAAACACCGGAAACCACATAGATATGAATGGGAAAAAGACGATCTTTGCAGCATTAATAAACATGTTTACAGCCTGGTTCAAAAAACGGCTTGGCCCTACAACGCTAATCTCTCCAATGGCACACACTGTACGGGGGTGAATTTTTTTTCTAACATGACGGTTCAGAAGATATCAAGATTATGAGTTTTGCCCAAATAAGGACATGACTGACGTGACTCCCGGTCGGGAACACACAGCCATTGGCTAAGAGACTCACACTACGTCACACTCTGCCTAGTTGAGTTCCGCATTACCAATATGGCTGCTGCCGTCGATTTGCTTCAAAACAGCTCTCAGGAACAGATGGGTGACGTCACGGATACTACGTCCATATTTTTTACAGTCTATGGTTCTAACCAAGCGGCAACCTCCGGTCTAAAAATATGAGTCCAATGCGGAAGTGTTAGAAGCTGCAGTTCATCGAGGATCCGCTTGAGGCTGGCTCTGGAAGTACCGGAAGTCACATACACATGAATGGGGAAAAGACGATCTTTGCAGCATTAATAAACATGTTTACAGCCTGGGACAAAAGATGAGTGTAGTCTGAATAGCTAATTTCTCGATGTCCTCTCACTGTGAGGGGGGTGAATTTTTTTCTAATTCGGTAATTTAGAAGATATTGAGATTACTAGTCTTCCAATGAGAGGCACAGCTGCCTGCAGGAACACTGTAGCTGTTGGCTAGGAGGCTCAAAGCCCGCCTCTTTACGTCACACTGGCTCGACAGAAGCAATATGGCTGCCGCAGCCGATTGGTCTCAAAACAGCTCTTCAGAAACAGATGGGTGACGTCACGGATACTACGTCCATATTTTTTACAGTCTATGGTTCTAAAGCTGAAGTTGTGGCCGGAGAAGTCAAACGTTTATATCCCGTTAATTATTTTCCTACCTAGTATATTCAGTCAGGCAACAAAAAGCACATGGTCACACATGTAACGCTGTATGATTATCTTGCCAGGTGCGCGGATAACAAAATGCTATTTGAATAATAGGGTCAACGACAAGTACTCGAGTACTCGAGTAATCGTACCCATCCCTAGAACATACATGTGTTTCCTGTGTGTGAGCCAAGCGGCAAACTCCGGTCTCAAACGATGAAGCCAATGCGGAAGTGATATAAACTGCAATACATCGAAAATCCTCTTGAGGCTGGCTGCAGAAACACCGGAAACCACATAGATATGAATGGGAAAAAGACGATCTTTGCAGCATTAATAAACATGTTTACAGCCTGGTTCAAAAAACGGCTTGGCCCTACAACGCTAATCTCTCTAATGGCATACACTGTACGGGGGGTGAATTTTTTTCTAACATGATGGTTAAGAAGATATTAAGATAATGAGTTTTGCCCAAATAAGGACATGACTGACGTGACTCCCGGTCGGGAACACACAGCCATTGGCTAAGAGACTCACACTACGTCACACTCTGCCTAGTTGAGTTCCGCATTACCAATATGGCTGCCGCCGTCGATTTGCTTCCAAACAGCTCTCAGGAACAGATGGGTGACGTCACGGATACTACGTCCATATTTTTTACAGTCTATGGTGTGAGCAGACGTAACAGTTACAGGAAGACCAAGAGCAGACTTATTAATCGATCACAGATGACATTCTCTCTGAGTCATCATGGTTTTTTATATCTTCTGCGTCAGGATCTTTTGATGATTTCGTGTCAGGTCTGCAGTCATGTTTTTTTAATCATGTTGGCGTCAGGTTCTTGGTCTTATCTTTTTCATTTAGGTCCATGGTCTCAACTCTTTTGATGTTTTTCTTATCAGGTCATCAAATATTTGGCGTTTTTAGCACCAAGTCTGCAGTCATCACTTTTTTGCACATCACATTGTGTCGTTTGTCCTCATGATAATAATACAATGAATCATAATGAACACGTTACTTTGACGGCCTGACTTCACAGTGATATAAGTGGTCATAAAAAGAATGGAATGAGAAGCTTTAAGTTGCTTCAGTAAATCTATCCCTCCGTTTCTTCCTCCCGCTCATCGGGGGTCGGGGTCAAGGTATCGGCACGCTGAGAAAGCTGTTCCAGATTTTTCTTCACAAAGCAAAAGTTTCCAGCTCCTAAAAGAAGACCCCCGTCCTTAACCCCAGAGCAGACAGGGTTTATGATCTCTCTGGTGAGTTCTTGGTTTCTCCTGGATCTCCTCTCCCCAAAAACCTCAGAGGGACGACACTCTGAGGTTTCTTTATTAGACGACAAAACCACATCTCAGACTTTTTAAATATGCAACAGCAGAAGAGCTGTCTGACCCCAGTCTGAGGTAACGTGTGTGTGATAAAGAAGCTCAGCAAGATCCTAAAACCACAAAACTTTGAGTCCAGATAACTCAATATATTCTGCTGGATCTCGAGCTCGGTTCATCTCAGTTCACTCTCACTCTGCGCTAAAGGATTAAGACACACGGATCGATGAACTTGTCATGCGTGCTCTTCATTAATAAATCTTTTAGGCGCTTTCTTCTTTCCGTCCAGCTCATGGATCTTTATGAAGACGAGTCTCTGCAGAGGTCTGAGAGACAGAGAGCGCCACAATGACCGAGCCCTGACGACAGCTCCGGATCAATAAGTCCTGATTAGTCTGCTCATCATTAACTCTCCTCAGACTGACGCACAGGAAAGGTTCAGCCGTGGACACAGAAGAAGACGAAGAGCCCTGCAGACATTGGTTTCTTATCTCTCCTCTAACTCATCTTATTATTGTTACGCTGCAGAAACTGAGAACTTATTGATCCCAATATCCATCCCTCACCGGGGATCCGAACGACTGCAAAGCCACTTAAAAGCTATCGATTGCGGCTTCGGGAGCTCGATGAGCCTCATTTACAGCAAACTGCAGAAACCTCTGCTGACCAGCAGTCAGAGGTGAAGCCTGGAGGAGCAGCGGGCGTCCAGGTGTGGTCAGTTTATGGTCCGAGGTAAAGATGTCAGACCAGAACGATCATTACAGTTTATTCTCTCTGGTTCACGTCCTGGCTGGAGTTCAGAAACTGAGACGTGTCTGAGTCTGTGACTGAGAGAGGATCACTCTGACACTTTTACACCTTAATGCAACCCAGGTTCAGACTACATGAATTTATATCATCTTTATATCAATGCAAGGAGCGGGCTGTTTGTCTCTTTCTCTCTCTGCAGAGGAGGAACAGAGACATTTCCAAAATAAAGTGTCTTAATTTTGATTAAAATGTGTTTAAAATAAATAAAGCAGATTAATCATACTCTAACGTCACGACACGGATAAGACTGTCCTCGTCAGTCTTCACCAATCAGGCTCTGCAACAACCTCCATCAACCAATCACCCTGCAGCTGTCAGACTTTAAATCTGTCCTCCGTCAGTTTGAAGTTTGAGCGTGGATCCTTGCAACCCTTCTCAACTCCTAGTCAACTCCAAGCCTCATCATCAAGTGTCCTTGTTTAGTCCTTAAGATGTCAAACCCTTATCACATTCTTCATCTTTCACCACAACTGCCAGTATCTAGGCTTGGGCACCGGAAACCAGTTCCAAATTTCTGAGATTTGTGCATTTCGGTCATGCTTTTGGTTCCTAACAGAGACAGAAATTGTTGGAGCTATATTTGTATCAGTGTTGTGTGTGTAATGTTTGATATTGTTGTGGCACTTCCATGTGTACACACTAGGTGGCAGGTATTGTCAGGTAGGGTGTAGTAGGTACAAAGTGAAGAAGACCTTTTAGTGGCAGGTGAGCTGCCTACCAGGCAAGCCAACAGTTTTTGACCGTCGTCGCCGTCATCATCTTCGTGCTTACTACATCCTGTTAATTATTCTGCAAGTTATGTTGGATGTAAGTGCAGATTGATCGGCAGAGCTTATTGTGTAGCAATGTGATTAAACCCGTTTGATGTCAGTGCACGGAGTGTGGACCAGAGCTCCATTCATTCATTCGCTAAAGAGGACACGCGTCAACTCAGTGAGTCCCAGAAAAGCAGCCCCTCAGTGGCTTATTGGTTTTGTTTTGACTGGGAAAAGCAAGCCACTACAGGAATGTTCTGGGATTAAACCTCAGTGAGAAAGTTTTACTGATCTGCCAGGACCTGCTGTCACCTCTGACCCAACAAGTCAACAAAGTTGAGAGAAGAGGATCTTGTTGGACTGCAACTATGATTGAAGGTTCAGCTAAGCTTCGCTAACAGGATGCTCTGTCAACAGGGGGCGCCAAAATCAACACAAACTGAAAGTTCCTAACAGGAGCTTTAATCATTACATCTACCTTTAATGGAACGCTCCTCACATTAATGATCATGAAGCCTGTAATCAATTCATCTTTTTAATGAATTAACAACACTAAAAATAAGGAACTTACACCTTGATCAGAGCAGGAGCAGGCGATCTATCTTTCTTAGAAAAACCCCAACTTTAGGTGCAAACAATCTATAAATTGGCTTTGTAAAAACATAAAAACATAACTTTTGAACTCTAGTTACTTTAAATGAAACAATGTCAACAAAAGGACGATTTAATCTTCATTTTTGACAGAAGAACAAACAAAAAACTGATGCAGAGTGCTCCTTTTAGTCCTTCTATCAGGTTTAAAGAAAATAGAAATATCCTCTAACTGTCTGAGTTTATATTAGGACATCTAGAATGTTCACAATATTTTATCTGATTCTGAAAAAACAAGACGTGTCTGTGAAACTTGTTAGAAAAAAGGACTGTGAAATACAAATATAGTGCAAGTTTCATTACAATGTTCAATAACTGCGATACTTCATACAGTGAGTCTGACTTCTTGTTGTGACACCTCGGGTTTCTCACAGGTCTTTATTTGCAGGATCAGAGGACGGTTTGTGGACGGACGTGAACAGAAACATGAGAGGTATTTCTGTCGTGGCTCAGGCCTCTTTTTATCTCTGCGTGTCTATAAATGAACTCCTGGAGCCTGGTGGCTTGAATCACTAGAAACACAGAGGTTTGAAGATATGCAGTAACTCTGCAGTGACCACGGGGCAGACTCAGGGGTCACAGAGATTACCTTTAAGAGGGGTCGTCACTCACAGTAAAAGCACAGCACAGCAGCACAGAGAGATAAGGCCGCTCTGCTTCTTTTATCATCCGCATCGCTCCGTCTGCTCGACACAAACAAACACTGTGTTCGGTGAACGCAGCCCGCTCTGAGCTCTGTGGTGAAATCTGCGCTGAAGACGAGATGAGGCGCAGGGTAAATATTTGGATGGGGATGGGTGAAAACTCAAGACAGCAGAGAGAGCATTTCCACATGTGGCTTCATCACACAGTGCTTCAGTTCAGGGCTGCATGCCAGATGTGTTACGCAACGCAGCTGAATATTTGGGTGGTGGGTGGGTGGGGGCGGGGAGGCAATATCTCAACAGAGAGAGGAACAGCCTTCAGAGAAGAGAGATAAAACTCCCAGAGTGCACGAAAAACACTCCTCCTTTAAGAAAACACGAGCTTCAGCATTTCAAGGAAACAAGACTTCAAAGATAGAGACTCTGTTGAAATGATCCTGGTGTAACTTTTACTCCCAACACTAACGTTTCCACATCATGACACACCCGACCATGAGCACACACATGTGGAGAAATACTGGATCCCAGAACTGTATGTATCAGGATTTCCTGGGAAACATGTTTCAACTCATAGAAACAACGTGGAGTCGTCTTTGTTCCAACACGGGCTGCACTGATGCTGTTAGCTGATCTAGCATCTTGTGCTTGTTTAGACCTTCACCATGTTGGACGATGTTCAGATAATAATACATCAATAAGTTACATTAATGGTAAATAAAAAGCCCATACAGTTATATTTTTTACTTCAAACAGACACAAAGATCAGAGAGAGCAAGTGTTAATCCTGGAGTGAGGGCTCGCTTCATCCTGGAAACCTTTTAATGTGTTAATATAACGTGAACAAGTTACCTGGTCTGGATCAGAGCATGTGTTGTGTCTGAGCTGTAGCGCAGCACCCTCCACTAGAAGGAGCTGTAGCTCTTGTTGTTGATGACTAAACCGGGTTAGTAAACAATCACAGATAACAAGAGGCGTCACAAAGCTCGGCGTAGTTTTGTTTATTTTATCCTCTAGTTACCTCAACTCATAACAAACACAGGTATGTGGACTTTAACGTGCAGGTGGTGCTAGCTCTGCTGGTGTTAGCCACACTCTGCAAACTTGTTGACATTGTTTACTCACTGACTCTGTGATTCCATGTTTAGCCTGGTTGAACAATATGCGCTTATTTTTCTACTTTTTTCTCTGGATTTTTATTTACATTTGGGCTAGTAAGCTAGTTGAAATGTTAATTTCTGTTCAATTGGTTTGCAAATTAATTGCTTTAATTTTTTTTGCAACTTTAATCTTGATATTTCAACTTTTTCTCAAAGTAGATTATGTTAAAAAAAAAATTATCCCTTTAATTGTTGTTGTTGTTAATGTTATTATGGTTATTATTATTATTAATAATAATAATATTAATCATAATCATAATAATAATTATCATTGTAATATAAATGTTTATATTAGTTAAGTTTATTATTATTATTATTACTAATTATAGTACTAATTATATTATTTATAATATATTTTTTTGTTTTTATTTCTGTTGTACAAGGAAAATTAAACACATTACATTTACTATCAAATCATAATACTTGTATCACAATATAAATGCAGGACAAAGTAATTATAATATTCTAAAGCTTCACCCTTCATGGTTGTAAGTTGGCATTCACTAAATCTAATCCCTCACTGAGTTTAATTTTGGGACTTACACGTCACTTCTTTGGTTGACTGGTGGGAAAAGTTGTTCATTCAGACTGAGACATACTTTTACCATGACTTAAAAACAACTGAAGAAGCTTTCCATGAATATCTGACATTCAGACACACAAGTTTTTAAAACTTCATGCCATGAAACACATCATCCTTCAAAAACTGCAGAGGATCGGTTCATCAGCCTGCAGACGGATGACCTCATAGATCTGAAAATAACTGTTTCCAACGTGAAGAAGCAAACGGAGGAGTGAGAGGTACTTTCACTTGGACCTGTTATTAGTAGATCCTCCTCTGTGCAGGAGGAAGACTGAGGGGGGGGTGGGGGCAGGGAGTCCAAAAAAACAATAACACAATCCCTGCCGCAGGGTTCAATGCAGGGGAATCCCACTAATAACAAGCAGATGTGCTCAGCATACATGTGAGGTAATTAACGGCAACACGCACATGTTGTCATCAAGACACACAAATCCACCACGAGGAGAGCGTGAGGAGAGCGTTATTTACCTCAGAGAGCAGAGGCGCAGCAACAACCAGCACACTCTGCATCCAGAATCTGTCAACAGGCCCTCACACATGTGAAAGTCATTAACGTGAACAATATGTGGATAACACGGAGGAGCGGTGCAAGGATTTGATTCCTGACAGACAGCAGGCCTGAGGGAAACCGCTCACACACTGTCTGTAGATTAACAGTAACATCCAGCTTTGGGAATATGTTTCTGAGTGCTCATCACACAATGAGGCTTTGTGTTTTAGGCTGATCAACAACAGCTGTCTGCAATACTGTGAGCTACATCATATAACACATGGACCACATCCAAACAGCACTGAGTGGATCTCCAACTAAAGCTCCAAAGGCACACTATGTAATATTTAAAGGTACAGTGTGTCGTATTTAAAGGTACAGTGTGTTGTATTTAAAGGTGCAGTGTCATATTCAAAGGTGCAGTGTCATATTTAAAGGTACAGTGTGTAGTCCTTGAAGGTACAATGTGTCGTATTTAAAGGTGCAGTGTGTCATATTTAAAAGTACAGTGTGTTGTATTTAAAGGTACAGTGTCGTATTTAAAGGCACAGTATGTAATATTTAAAGGCGTAGTATTTAAAGGCACAGAGTGTCGTATTTAAAGGTACAGTGTGTATTATTTAAAGGTGCAGTGTGTCGTATTTAAAGGTACAGTGTGTCATATTTAAAGCCATAGAGTGTCGTATTTAATGGCCGAGTGTGTAGTATTTAAAGGTACAGTGTGTAATATCTAAAGATACAATGTGTTGTACTTAAAGGTACAGTATGCTTTTTATTATACACTTTATCTTTGTTTCTCCTAATTTGACTTTTACCCTCATATTATGACTGTAGTTTCCCAAAATTATGACTTCTTATCTCATCGTCAAATTCTTACCACATCATTTGGATTTCTTGTATCATAATATGACTTTTAATTTGTAATTGTCAAACTTTTAATCTCATGCTATGACTATCATGTCAAGGGTTTTTTCCTACGTTTTTTTTTTTAACCCTTTATGACTTTTTGTCTCATAACTATGACTCCTGATAGTATAACTATTTTCAAGTATAACTATTTTCAAGTACAACAACTGTTTTTTTGTAGTCGCATAGTATGTTGTTTAATTTCATTTCATTTCTTTAACATTAGAATGATATTGTTTTGGGGTCGGGCGGTTGATAAGTCGAATATGTTGACCTCAGTTTGCAGTAAAGGCCTCTGTTCTTCAGATGGAGTTACAATCAAACTCAATCAGGTATTATAAGGACAAGTACCTCCACATTAAAGGGTTAAATCTCATGGAGAGAATACTGTATGAAAGTATTTTGCAACTCAGCCACTTTGTCTGTAGTTTCCATCTCTGTTTGTGGTCAGACACATTTTTCCAATGAATACCCAAACCAAAAAAAAAAACCCATAGTTTCCTCTCTCTCTCTCTCTCTCTCTCTCTCTCTCTCTTTCTCTCTTCCTCTCTAACACCCTGAATGTTTTCCATTTGACTCACAACAGACCTGACATGACAAATTACACCAAATTCATTCTTTCTTTGCATCCTCAGCCCCCCTCTCTGGTTCCCCTGAAACAAACGGAGACGCCATCCAAAAGCTTCACAACAGTGTAAGGCTGAATGACGAACCAACCCAAGGACCAACTCTAAACTTTTCCACAAACCACACGACCCACCGAGCAACATCTGGTATCAAACCATCACTTTGAGGACCTCACACACTCAAAGTCACATTATTCAAACACACCAGGAATCAGGAATGGAATGAAAACCAGGCTGATACTGATGTGACGTGAACTGCAGTTCCTTTTACGGCCACTGGGGGCTGGCTCCAGAGTTGAGTCGACCCTCATTAGGCTCCATGTTAAAATCTATGACTTCAAAACAGAGTTAAAAATGTTCACAAAAAGAGAAGGTCTCTGCTGATACATTTTTATGACTCACCTGTTTATATTTATTTTATATGATATTAAAGCTCATAATTATTCATGTTTAGGGGCGTGGCTGCTAGCTGTCTGCTAAGTGTCACCTCAGCTAATTCAGTCACTAAACTTCACCTTTGGATGTAAACATGCCAAACATAATCAAGTCTTAGATTTCCTTCACTTCTGGCTCCAACAAACCAACCTGGCAAGGACCGCAACGTTGAACTTGAGGCTTCAAAAAGAGGGGTAACGAAACCACAAGGTACTATCCTTTGGTACATCCATTATTTACACGGTCCATGAATAAAAAAAACCTAACTTTTCATGTGATAACTGATGAGCCTGCTGCTCTTCAAACAGTCAACAGTTTCTTTTGCTGCACCCTCTCCCCTCATAGTGAGCAGCCTGTCTCAGATATTTCAGATTCACTGACTCTGCACTTTCTCGCCCTTGGGTGTTGTGCACTTGTGCTGATGTAGTGTACATGTCACTGCTTCTCTGAGACCGAGGAGACACTTCCTGTTGGAAGCAGTGTTGATGCTTTCACTGCTGCATGATAAACTGCAGGTGGGTAAACACAGGAACAAGGATGAGGAGAGAACTGGCTTCTTTTATAGAGACTTACACTGCGACACCATGCAACTCAGCTGGGATCAAGTAATAAGTCTGTTTGGGAGCGTGTAATTAAAATGGAAACAAACATTGACAGCTAGCTTTCTAATTTTAATCTACTTATCTATCATTAATATTTATTTGTGGAGGGAGAAGTATGAAGCAAGTAAACAATGCCGTATACAACATCACACACAACAGCATTTATAGCTTCAGCTACTTTGAAATGCTCGTCCCCAGATGGGCTTTAAAAATACATAAAATCAACAACAAATACACAACAGAGAACATAAAACAAACTCTCCAATAACACAGACTACAGGATTCAATCAAGCTTATTTTGTGAAGTAAACTAATAAACCAGATTGACAACATTTTGATGCCATCGTTCTTAAGAGATCAATATCATGTCCATTCAGCACTTTCAATTTGAAGTTAGCGAGGAGGACACAGAGCAGGGCAGGAGACAGAGCATGCAATGTAAAAGAAAGTGAGGACATTCAGGGTTATGAGGAGGCAAGAGTGTGACTAAATCGATGATGTCTTTGCGGTAATTGCTCATCAATGTTTTATTGTGACGTATCTTAACGTGTTGTGTCTTAACGTGTCATATCGTATCGTGTTTTGATGTGTCCTGTCTTGTCGTGTCATATTGTATCAAGTAGGGGTGACCCCAAATAGTCAAATATTGGACAATTCGTTCTAACGAGCCTTAGTCGACTGCCAATCTCATAGTCGAATATTTGCATATAAAAAGTGGATCATTCCATTCAAACCATGGGGGTGCTCAATGTCTAATTTTACATTATTATCCTGTTTCCCGTAAAAATAGTGTCTCATATATCCTATTTTGATATAAATATAGACTTATTTAATGTAAGTCTGAGAACAGCTCTTGAAGTGTTAAATCTCCTTAAAGTGGTAATTAAATCTCCCCTGGTAATTAAAGGTGGACTCTCCCATTTAGCAGGACCTGTGGAGCAGACGTACCTCAGCGGGCCTTTAAATCTTTCTACGTTCATGGCAGCTCAAAATGTCAGGAAATAAAACTTCAGTTGATTCTAAAACTAGTGATGAAGATGAGGAGCAGCTTCATGAAGAGGACTGTGAGATCAAGGATTACCGGATCACACAAAAACTGTACGGGGCCAAAAGAACGAGGAGGGATACCCAAAGCTGTCTGAAGCCTCAAAAACAATCCACAGCATCCCATCCACCTCCACACCATCAGAGAGGATATTCTCAAAGACAGGATTTACAGTCAACAAAGACAGGAGCGCACTTCTGCCCGTACACACGATGGTTTTCCTCACGTACAATGTGAAAAGACTCAAGCGGACAAAGACGTGATGAAAGACTGTTTTAAAAGGTTCTGTTAAGAGATTTAAAAACCCTTTAGCTGGTTCAGGTTTGATTTTGAACATTATACAAATGTTTAGCCTTAAGTTAGACAAACTACCCTCTGCAGTGCTGCTCTCCTCTGTGTGAACACTGTTTAAATATCTCCTGATTCCTTATTCTATAGTGGAGCGTTGTTCTATGTTTAACTGATGGTGGCCTTATTTGAGTTTTCTCTCCTTCATCACCTCGTTGTTTTTGCAATATAGATTTAAAAAATCTAAGTTTTATACTTATAATATTCTGTTGTCCCTTTTACTTTAAGCTCTGAGTCTCTTAATTGTAAAGGGTTATGTGTAATATTGTCATGTGGTCACCATCATGCAGACTTTGAGTCAATAAGAAAAAACAACAAACATTCCACTATTCATTGACTATGGGCAAAATCTGATGAATCAGATTCGACTAAGCAAATCCTTAGTCGGGCTCACCCCTAGTATCATGTCTTTAATTTCGTTTCATATCGTGTCATGTCATCACGTATCACATCATATAGTATCTTGTCATTACATGTTCTAACGTGTCATATCGTATCGCTTCTTCTCTTCCCTGTTTTAGCGTGTCGTGTTTGAACGTGTCGTGTTAACATGTATCGTGTCATGTCTTATTTTTGTGTTTTAAAGTGTCGTGTCTTGTCTTGTCTTGTCTTGTCTTGTCTTATCGTGTCTTGTCGTATCATGTCTTCTCATTGGTGTTTTATCATGTTGTGTTTTAATGTGTTTTATTGTGTCTTATCTTGTCTTCTCGTGTCATGAGTCACCTAAAAGTCCCCTCCCTACCTCTGGGTGTCCTTTAATTGTTTTTAAGTGTTTAAATGGTCTGGCACCGTCTTATTTATCAGACCTTGTACAGCCTCACAGTACTTCCAGAGCACTTAGGTCATCAAACCAGCTTCTCCTGGCAGTACCCCGGTCCAGACTCTCTACTCGTGGGGACAGAGCCTTCTCAGTGGCGGCCCAAAAGCTGTGGAACAGCCTACCTTTCCAGGTTAGAGCTGCACAGTCTGTGGATCACTTTAAAACACTACTGAAAACCCATCTTTTCTCCTTGGCGTTCAGTCCCAGCTAAACAAGAATCCTTGGCTTTTTTACTTTTTTGCTCTTTTATTTCCTAAATTGAGCTCTTACTATTCTTTTATTGTTTTTATTTATTGTTATATTGTGTATGATTATATTGTGTTTTAATATCTGTACAGCACTTTGGTCAACTGAGGTTGTTTTAAATGTGCTCTATAAATAAAGTTTGACTTGACTTGACTTGACTTGACTTATACCGCGTCATATTACCAACCCATTGCTAATTAACCTCATTAGTTGGGAAATGTTCCTCTGGGTGTTTTTTAAGCATGTCCCTGATTGTCCTGTGCCTACTTTTTATTGAAACATGTCACTGGAATCAAATGAGCATAAATGTTTCATAAAAATAAAAGTTTTTAGTTTCAGCATCTGATATGTTGTCTTTAAATGTAACAACATCATCAATGAATGTAAAACACGACCAGTAAAAGACAGAGGACTGAGCTTTGCTGTGCAAAAAGAAAACACTCTTTCAATCAAGATCAATTTCAACAACAGGATGCAAATCTAATCCTTCTTTCGCCTGTGGACCATCAGTCTTTATAGAGTTATAATCCTGGTTCAGCAATTTACTCTTAAAGTCCCAAACTATGTGGATAACCAAACACCACGATAACATTTTGTTTGGGTATCAATCTGCTGAGAGTCAGCCTCCTCGTTCTTGTTTCAGTCTTTCCCCCAGATGTTGATCCTGGCTGCAGGGAGGTCGAGCGCTGATGTCTGATAGGAAAAATACTCCAGCTCTCTCTGCTACACTTTTATTACATTTATGTCTCAGGTTTCTGGAGTTATAAGCACTTTGAGTATTTTTACCTCAGACTGTTCGGGTGAGCAGACGGCGTGTTTTAGGAAAATGTTCAGATACCTGGAGAGAGTTTGAGGTTCTGAGCTCGGGGGCAACAAGTCAGCCAGAAAAGTGTGGAAAGCCGACAAACGGGGGAGAGGTCAGACGGAGAAAACACCAACACTCCTCGGTCTGAATCTCTGCTGACCTGCTGGTACGACTGTTAACAAGCTTTTACACAATTCAACAAACTGTTTTCATGTTATTGTACAAAGTTTGAGTTCACCACGTTTGGAAAGATTAAAATGTATCACTTCGTCATCATGGGAGGGAATTTCAAACTAATGGAAAGTCCAGCTGCTCTTTTCCTCGATCCTCTGCGAAGGTCTCCAGAGAAGGTGAGCAGCATGAATCATCTTGTTCCCCGTGGCCTCCGTGATTTACAGTCATTTATGAATGCCTCAGACTCAACGTCATCTTAACTTATTGATGTTAAAACCTCCTCGCTGCCTAATTTAACACAATGAAAAAATCAGGAATCCAAACTCGAGGAACCTCGGCCCGGAGAGACCCGGAGAGATAAAAATGAGATCAGTGAATCGTGCCGCTCGGCTAAGACGAACTGGATGTGACAGACGGAGACGAGCTGCAGAGGAGTCACCTGATAGGTCAGCTGGAGTAAAAGGATTTAATAAAACATATTCTGCTCCAAATATAGAACATGCCTTCATAGGATATGAGGAGGATTTGATGTCTGGAAAGGTCTGCTCATGCACATGTCCTCTGTGTTTAAACAGGACGAGCTCTTTATAGAGCTGTCATATTAGCAGACTAAGCAGACCTCTTTCTAAGGTTTGGGGAGTCACAGTAGGCAGATTAAAAACAATTAAAGCATCACAGGATGAGATATCAAGTCTCATACGAGCAAAGACTAAAGAAATCTGGATCCGTGTCCTCAAATCCATCGTGCTGGTTCCTTATGTCTCTGGTGGAGTGGTTATATGCCAGTTTAACCAGACACAGCCTACATACAACTTTATCTCCATTTACTAAATCAACAAACTGACAAACCACGCCATGCTACCAGATGCCATCATCACCTGTGCTTGTTTACATCCAGGTAGTAGAGCTGCAGAGCGTAACGGCAGCAGACAATATCTTTGGCTACAGGGTGACAACGTTTAATCAACTTCATAAGCACATCTGAAGTCTGAAGTAGCCGAAGAAATGTTTACACAACTTTTTTTGTTGCTCATTTCAGTCGATGACTACCCGTGTTTTATCTTTGGCTTTAAAAATAGAAACGGTCTTACTTGAGACAAAAGTTGGTGCAACATTTCAAAATGTTTCATCTATCTAGTGCTTGGAGATAATTCGATAAGAATAATTTTCAATAGAATTACGACAAATGTTCGCTAAAAATGACCGGGGGGGGGGCTAATGAGCCTTAAACGCTAGATGCCACCCAACATTAGACAGAAGAAAAAGACGTTCAGAGTAGAGTGTAAACACAGCTTAGACGAGGTACAGCGACACTGAAGAAAACTCAAAGCAGAGTGGTTAGTCTGACACTGAGTCGACTCTGTGTTAACTATTCACTTCATACACTTCATTAGGACTGTCAACGAATATTCTAAATTCGAATATATATTCGAATATTAAAAAAAACGGAGATTCGATTGTGAAAAATAATATTCGATTGTGGAAAAAAACCATCAGCGGCTGCTTTGCGAGTGGGCGCCCTGCATGACGGGTCAGGGACAGGTCACAGGAGTCACACATGCACAGCGTGAAGAAATTTTTTCCGTCCCCGGATCCTCAGTGCGCGCTGAACGCGTCTTTTCCTCCGCTGGGAATATAGTGAATAAAAAGAGATCGGGCCTACGTGGCCTGTCTCTCACAGGTGGACTGTCTTCTTCACATGTGGACTGTCTTCTTCACATGTGGACTGTCTTCTTCACATGTGGACTGTCTTCTTACATGTGGCTTGTCTTCTTACATGTGGACTGTCTTCTTCATGTGGACCTGTCTTCTTCAACATGTGATCTGTCCTTCTTCACATGTGGACTGTCTTCTTTCACATGTGGACTGTCCTCTTCACATGTGGACTGTCTTCTTCACATGTGGACTGTCTTCTTCACGTGTGGGACTGTCTTCTTCACATGTGGATCTGTCTTCTTCACATGTGGACTGTCTTCTTCACATGTGGACTGTCTTCTTCACATGTGGACTGTCTTCTTCACGTGTGGACTGTCTTCTTCACATGTGGACTGTCTTCTTCACATGTGGACTGTCTTCTTCACATGTGGACTGTCTTCTTCACGTGTGGACTGTCTTGTGTTTTTGGCAAATAACCTGTCAGGCCTAAGACCCTACATTGACAGTGGACTCAAAGAGCCAGACAATCAGTGACACTGGGATAAAATGCAGTTTTTCCTCTTTTTTATACAAGCACCAAGAATGTAAGTGGACTACTTTTTCGTTTTTAACTTTAACTTCAATTAATGTTAATAATATTTGCTTCAATCACTGAATGAAGCCTGCCTATATTAGGGACAAGAGTCGGGACCTTTAATTGCTCGCACAAGTCTTGTTCAGCACTCACTCAGCGCATTGCGCACAGAGAGGGGAGGGGGGCGAGCGAGAGGTCTCCGGTCTTAAAAGTGTTACGGTATAGACCATTAGGTCATTTACTTGTTTTGTAATGTGTATGTTTTAGCCATGTTAAATTTGAACTATAAATACATATACAAGTAGTTCTCCTTGTATTAGTTTGTCCACCTGTTATTGACATAATGCACAAATATAGATATTCGAATGATTCGAACCTATGGGATTTTTTTAAGAGCGAATATTTGAATGTCATTTTGGAGCAATTTTGACAGCCCTACACTTCATTAAATATACTTTCAGGATGTGGGTAAAGGAAGAGCACAGAGACGACTTCTGCTGTCAACACTTCCATGTCCACCACGACCGTAGGACAACTGAACACTGAATAACCGTGATGCATTCACTGCACTGTGGGAAACAACATCACTCTGCCCGTAAACCTTAATACTCTAAAAGGGAGAGCACAACTCAAAACAATACTCTATAAACTGATACACAGAATATAATCTGATATATCTTTGTTTTAAATTTCAATTAAATTATGGAAACAATCTCAACCTGAGAAAAATCAGAATCTACAAACTAAAACTTCATAAAAATCTCATCTTACATTAAAGACCTGCTTCCTGTTAGCACCGTCAGAAATGATGGATTCAAGAAGCTGATCAGAAAACTAAATCCAGATACAAACTAACAAACTGTCTGCTTTCTTCAACGTTCACTCAGGAGCAAAAATCTGACTTTAGATTTAAATTAAATCATGATTTGATATATATCGTGATAATTATTGATATCGACTGATGTTAAATATTTTATCGCGATAACATAATTTTCAATATCGCCCAGCTCTACTTGAGTAACGTTCAAGAACAGCATTCCTCCTGTAGATGTCTAATCAGCAACTAGCAGCAACAAAAAGGTTACGATAAGCTCAGGCTAATAAGTTCTGAATAAGGAGGGCTGTGTTGAGGACATGCAGGTCAATGAGGGGTTTTCATAACAGTGTTTCCAAAGGTCTGCATTACATCGGCTTTAAAATACAAAAGCAAATCAGATTCAAACTTAACAACACAACCTTTAATAAAACTATCTGGTTCAGGATCTCGTCTGCACTCACCCGTCTGGTGTTGTCCAGGACTTTGGGGTCCGGCCTGCCGTAGTTGGGGGGGTTGGCGTGGGGGTCGTAGCCCAGTCTGGACAGCATGGGGGCGATGACGGCCATGTCCCTCACCACGTCCGCCGGCATCTTGCCCACCCACTTGGACAAGGCCTCCACGTTGACGGGTTTGATTACCTGGTCTGTGGACCGCTCCACCCTGAGGGGAGGAAGAGGAAATGTTTGTTTCAGCAGAAGGTTACCAGTGTTTGTTTTTAACTTTAACGTGCTGCAGAGTTTGCCCACAGGGGGCGCCAAACTCCAACCCAAGCCCTTTTAACACACACACACACACGCACTGCACTCCAGAGAAAAAGGAGGAGCATGTTTGAGCTTTTCAACCCAACTATATTTTGACTTTGTATTTTCTACTCGTGTTCTCATTGCAGAGACCACCTTCAACATCCTTCTCACCAGTCCCAACTAGACTTTCCTCCAACGAGGGACCAAAACCTGCTCCTTCTCGTCACAATAAAACTGGACCCCTGCGTGTTAAACCTCCAGGTCGCCCTCTCTCTCTCTCTGCACACACTACGATCTGTTTACGGTCCAGCTCCTCCATCCTGTATGTTTCTCGTCTGACTCTATACCTCAATATAACAATTCACTTTCCTCTAATCCATTTACTTTGCAATTGAGTCTTTACACTGTCCGGGTATAGTCTCCTGCATGATTAATAGAGTGAGCTGGTTTTGTCTTCTCAGGAGGACGCTGGAGATGCTCTCCGATGGAGATGGGCCCCGATCCAAACATCCACTCTGCAACAAATGGGCAGGGAATCACTTTAGGTAACTCCATCAAGACCCAAGAGGCTGCTAAGTGTTGACGTAGAACATAAACTGATAAAGACAAAGACTGGGTGTAGTGAACGCAGCTCAGCTTTACTGTCATGTCACATTCAGGCAGTAGAAGAAGAAGAGGGGGATTGATTTTAGACACTAAAAACAACAAACAAGCGAAAACTAAAAGTAAGAGTTCTTAGAAATTCAAATGCATGAGAAACTCAGATTTACCTTTAAATAAGGATTCATTTCAGATAAACTGAGTGCTGTGGGCTCTGCAGGTATGGTAAATTAAAAATTTACGTTAGACAGTAAGTTTATTTTCAGCATCCAGGTATGATGCCAACTACTTTTCCATTTTCCCATTTTTATCCAAATAAAATCCTCATCGATGATCAGAAATTTAGAGCATCTCTTGTTGCTCTCTGCTCTTTAATCTGCACCACCCAACCACTGACCTGCAGAGAGAGAGAGAGGTCCTTCAGAACGTCCCTCATGTTTATGCATGCATTGAGACGTGAAGTGTTAAATATATACCCTTTCACACTGCTGTTTTTAAAGTTACAAGCAACTGCACACTGCTAATGTCTCTCTGCAATATCTTAGATATGAAACACTATGTCAATAACAAGTCTCGTCTTCACACTGGTCGCCTGATATAAGAACAAAATATCAAGAATAAAATGTCATGAAACACGTCATAATCAGCGTTATGAGGGGTCTTTAAAAAACAAGCCACTGATGGGGCGCTGGTGGCCTAGCGGTCTAAGCACCCCACGTATAGAGGCTATAGTCCTTGTCACAGAGGTCGCTGATTCAACTCCCGGCTGGTCGACCATTTACCATCTTGAATATGAAGTTGTAAAAATGTCAGCATCATATTTTGGGCTGCTGGAAATATTTGGCATTATGTCTGTTTGCTCCTCTTCATGTTTTACCTCTTGTTGTTACTTTTTGTCACAACTTTTAACGTGGATGTTAATTTAGAAAATCAATCTTTATTTATACAGCGCCAAATCCCAACAAATGTTCTCCTCAGACTCTTTCCAAACAGAGCAGGTCTAGACCGTTACTCTATGTTCAATTATTAACAAAGACCCAACATCAAGACTGGAAGATGGGACTGGATCTTATCCAGGCAGGACTCAGTCTGATCTCATCTTAATCCACCATGAGCAGAGCACTTTGCAGCATTTAGCAAGTTACAGTGGCAAGGACAAACTTCTTTAACAGGCAGAAACCTCCAGCAGGACCAGAGCTCATGTTAGACACACATCTGCTGAGGACCGTGTTGGAGAGAGGGATAGAGGGAGACACTTTTCACTTGGTTTTGTCTACAATTTTTGTCTGACATTTTAAAGGGAAGTTTGTAGCAGCGCTGACGTTAAAGTCCAGATGCAGCCACTCAACAGAAAGATAAAACCAAGGATGAGAACCCACAGATATAAATGCACCCTCTGTTTATTTCCTGTCATCAGTCCAAAATCATTTGAGCACACACACACACACACACACACACACCCTCCTTCTGCCAGCTCCAATGCAATGTGACAAAAAACCTTTCGACCTGTCACATGACCACTTCCCTTCAGGCTGATGCTCTTAATGGCCTCCAGCTTGTCAATATTCATGGCGAGGCCTCCTTTACCCGAGGTGGTGTTCTGTATCACCAGCGGCTGATAACGCAGAATCAGATAGAGACTTCAGGATCACAAAAGCAGCACAGAGCGTCGGGGTTAGGGAGGAGGGATGGAGCGGCTGCCTGCTCGGGGGAGGAGTAATGGAGCGAGGGCCCCAGCGAGGCAGAGCTCCACTAAATCAAGGACGGGTAATTGATGGTTAATGCTGAGGCGAGGTCCCGCTCGGGGGCCTGGCTGCCCTTGATTGAGATTTCCTGGAGATAGAGACCCGAGGCGGCGGGATGGTGGAGAGAGCAGAGTGCTGGTGGTTGCAGAGGGTAGGAGGTGATCTCTGCAGGGTGTCAGGGGGTTGACTTTAATGCACTGTGGGCAGAGTAGTTGAGAGGAGGTGGGGCAAAATGTTTATGATGGTAAGAGGTAGTTGTTCTGCCCTGAAGGCTACTTGTGGCTGCAGCCCTCTTACTCCAGATGCATCAGAGGCCTTTTAGGGAGAGGTTTGATGCCAAAGCCCTTAGACCTCCATGTTCCTGAAGTTTGTCCACACATCTTTAAGTTTTTATTTTGCACAAGTCCTGCACAATCATGTTCCAGCTTCTTATCTAACTGTGACTGCCGCACATGCACGAAACAAAACAAGACCCACTGGAGGGTAAGCAAAGAGTGTTTCCGTCCACTATCATTTGTCCAGTGATTAACATTTCATGCACAGACCTGCCAGTAACACCCGACTATGCAGAGGCAGCTGTCTCTGTGTGGTCACTGTCAACAGAGGACTGTTTCTTACACTTGACTGACAGCACAGAGAGTTAGAGCGAGCTTACGACACGCTTCAGAGATGATCCGTGTGTGTTTCACAGTCATGGTGTCCATATGCACGTATGCTTACTCTCTCTTTAGCTCAAGATTATTGACGAAGATCTCGAGAGGGCCTGTGCTGATGGGTGATAGTAGGGGTGTGTGATGCTGATCAACAGAGCACGTTTCCAGATCAGATCATACATGTATGAGTGAACCATCTCTAAGTGGCTTACAGGATTTAGCATTTCAAACTGACATTTCTCCTTAATGGAAACAAGAATGACTACTCTAACATTTGCAGAGTGTGTTTTTGTTTTGGGAGTACCTCACACTGACTCCCAACCTTTATATTCTTTGCAGTGCTCGATTTGCGGAAGAATATGAAACAGCTTATCCGTCGTGAAGTCTTTAAAGCAGCTTCTTTCTGCCATCATCTGCAGACCGGTGTCTTTTCAAAACCTCACCGCCTCCATGTGAACGAGGAGGCGTTAATTCTGAGGCGGGTTTGTCTCCTGGCGCCAACTTCAGTCCTGCAGACAGCTACCCTAGCTTAGCTTGTTGTGATGTGTGAACTTGTGCATGCACAGTTATCGCTCCGACTCGGGCTTGATCATACTCAGCGATCATGTTTGATCTCTTCAGGTTTGTTTTCACAGGTTTTACAGAATGAGTGACATGCTCAATATTCTTTCACATGAGGTGACTTTGGCCTAGCGGGTTTAAGCGCACACCTCGTGCACAGAGGCTATCGTCCTCATCGCGGCGGTCGCTGGTTCGACTCCCGGCCTCAACCTTTTACTGCACGTCTTCTCCCCCCTCTCTGCTCTCCATGTTTCCTGTCTCTCTTCAGCTGTCCTCAATGTAGGCAAAAATGCGACAAAATATAATAAATATGATACGATCATAGACTGTATAAAACATGGACGTAGTATCCATGACATCACCCATCTGTTCCTGAGAGCTGATTGGAAGCCAACCAATGGAGGCAGCCATATTGGAAATGTGGAACTGAACCAGTCAGAGTGTGACATGAAGAGGCGGAGTTTGAGCCTCTTAGCCAACAGCTATGTGTTCCCGACCAAGAGTAACGTCAGTCATGTCCTTATTTGGGCAAAAACTTGTAATCTTAATATCTTCTGAACTGTTGCGTTAGAAATAAATTCACCCCCGTACAGTGTGTGCCATTAGAGAGATTAGCTTCGTAGGGCCAAGCCATTTTTTGAACCA
The DNA here is from genome assembly GCF_009762535.1 of Notolabrus celidotus. Taxonomy (NCBI): domain Eukaryota; kingdom Metazoa; phylum Chordata; class Actinopteri; order Labriformes; family Labridae; genus Notolabrus; species Notolabrus celidotus. The sequence continues at coordinate 2,919,927 of NC_048285.1, read as the reverse complement.
GGCTGTAAACATGTTTATTAATGCTGCAAAGATCGTCTTTTTCCCATTCATGTCTATGTGGTTTCCGGTGTTTCTGCAGCCAGCCTCAAGAGGATTCTCAGTGTATTGCAGTTTCTAACACTTCTGCATGGGCTTCATCGTTTGAGACCGGAGGTTGACGCTTGGATACGATGCATCCCTATTATCTCACACAAGCAGCGCCCGGAGAGCTTTCTGTTTTTACGCCCCTAAGCTGTGGAACTCTCTGCCTCTGGACATTAAAACGGCGAGCTCTCGGAGTGTTCTTAAAAGTAACTTTAAGACCTTCTATTTTAATCTAGCTCTTAATTTGGAATAATGTGTTTTTAGCCCTGAATCATTGCTTTAACATTTATTTATCTTTTTTAATTATTTTTTTCTTATATTCATCTGATCTTGTTAACTCCACCTTATTTTTCAAGTTTCTTTCCACTCTTACATATTTTATTAATTTTACTGTGTTTATTTTCTTTTATTTTTAAGTATTTTATTTATAATAATGCCTTTTATCATTTACCTCTGCTGTTTTCTGTCTCTGTTATTTTGTGAAGCACTTAGGGCTGCATGTTTATATGTATGAAAGGTGCTTTATAAATAAAGTTGAGTTGAGTTTTTTGCACTCTCCTAGGTCGGCAACTTCATGATGCAGCGTGTGATTAAAAAGTCTGACCTGCTATGAGATGCATTTCTCTGCAGGATAAATTATAGATCAATGCATCAACAGATATAAAACAAACAGATCTACAACCTCAAGCACCGTTCAGTGAGGCAGCGAGGGAGAGAGAGGCAGACGGGGAAGAGACTGTGAGCGATGATCGAAAGATGTAGTTCTAATTTTTGCAGGATTTCATCAAAATCGGGACATATTCGGTTTATTTATCCTCTGATCGGGACAAATTAAGAGACAAAGCTCCAAAATTAAGTGCAAGTAACAGTTTTTTTCAGTCACCACGACTGACAGGATATTTCTCAAACAGCTGCATGTCTTATCTTGAAGGAAGCGATGGTATAAACATCCTTCTTGTTTGCAGTGGACTGATTTTCGACCTGCAGCACAGAGCAGAGAGAGTCTGCTGCTCAGAGCGTTCATCAATCTTTAATGAGAATCAATCTGTGGAGGGGGGACGCTCTTATCAAACATGTGAGCGGACATTTTGGCCTCAGCTTTGTTTTTCTGTTTCAAATGGAGCATCACACACACACACTCACACACACACTCACACACGCCCTGTTTAAAACCACAACAAACAGATTCACCTCCCATGTCCGCACACACTCAAACTGAGAGAGTGTTTTGACAGGAGAGGACATTGTGGTCTTTCTCTGAACCTCCAGAGCTCTTCAGCGGTCTGATGTTGTTGTAACGCGGCTGAAGAGCACTTCAGGGTCTCCATGGTACCTGAGCTCGAGAAGTCAACACACCTGACCGCTCCTGAAGACCAGTCTGGAGCTTTTAGCCTTCTTTAAAGGACGTTAAGTTTGCTTTATGGAGGATTAATGGAGGCGTCTGTCGGCTGAAGCAGACTCAAAGATCTGACGTCAAGTGTTTTGAAGAAAGAGATGAAATCATGACGAGCTCAGTTTGAAACACTGTGTGTGTTTTTCCAGTTTGTTTCTGCAGCAGATCTGGATCCCGTCTCTCTGTCGGACTCCTTCTCTGGTCCCCTTCTCTCCCATGATGTCATCTCTGCCTCCAAAACTAGGTCATGGTAACAGTTTCCAGGTCAAAGGTCACTTCAAATGAAGCCTGATTGTCTGGATGTGAGTGTTGGACGGGTTTCCTCCATCGAGAGGTTCAGGTTCATGTGTCAGCAGAATGTGGAGAGCTTCAGAGCGACTCGTCTCTACAGAAGGACAAAATAACATTCCTCCTCTGGAGTGAATTATTCATAAGTTCAGCTCTTGTAGTCAGGTTAGCTTCAGTCTCACTGCTTTCTTCATTTTATATCAGCTAAATGTTCAACTGGAGCTTCTTTTACTTCACTGTAGGAAAGTTATCTCTGTGGTCTGATTAAAATCTTAACCAAGTTCAGAATAAGAGCGAATGTTTAACGCCAAAATACTCTTGATGATTATTCAAACCCCAGCTCCTACACTCATGATGCAAGAATGTGCAATCACACGCTTCATTGGGGGCTGCGCTCTGCAGTTTAAATCCTCTCCTCATCCATGTTGTCTTTCTGGTCCTCTGAAAACCTCTGACCTGTTGACTCCAGGCCTGGCTCCGCTCATCATGACTTTGGTTTGTTGTTGTAGTTAAGTGAAATACGATCTGGTGATAACACAGAGTGTTTTATTCTGAAAATTAACCGGATGTGTTCATTTTCTTTTGGTGAAACCTGACTTCCTGTCCCGCTCCATCTGCTCTGTTGAGATTGATGCGTCGTGCTCCGGCATCCTGCAAGAATAAAAGTCTTGTGTATCTGATCCGGAGGACTCAGACCTGCCGGATCAGAAACACCGCCGGAATACAACGGAGCGGATCCAGTGGAAGTTAACACATTGACTAGAATGGGAACATATCAGATCCCCTTTGATTCGGTCTGGAGCGCAAACGCAACGTCTGCTGGATGGGATACATTTGTATTCAGGTGAGGTGCATTGAGCAGAAAGAAATGCTGTGTTTACTCTCTGTTTACTTTTCCACAGAGATTCAGAGCGTGTTATGTTAATCTACAGCTGATACATGTTGCTGTTTACAGACATGAGTACATGAAGAATAGAGAGGGGGAGGTGAATTACACAGCTGATGAGTGGGGATCATCAGATATTTTGGAGGAGGTGCGCGTCAGCTACGTGCGTTGGCCTCCGCGTAGGAACGGGAGCTACGCGTACCTCTGACGTAGGCTACGCTGTCAATTCGACACAGAATTTTAAATCACCCTTAAGAAGCACAAAAATGACGACAGCAGCAACCAGCAGCAGAGAGAGGGAGACCAGACCTTCATGAAGCCTGATTCCTCTTCAGCTCTGTGGATTATCAGTGAAATATAAGAACTAAACTTCAGACCTGAGAGATCCACAGTTAAGGTGACATATCACGCTTTTTTCATCAATATATATTGGTCTAAGAGGTCCCCAAAACATGTCTTTAAAGTTTATGCTCAAAAAAACACTTTGAAATCAGATTTTGGTCTGCCTGAAAAGCCCTCTTCTTCAGTCCTCCTCAGAACACTCTGTTTTCCCTCTGACCACGCCCCCTCAGGAAGTGGATGTGCCTCGGCTCTCCAACGCGTTGATCTAATGTTTATATGTTGGCTGAATATACACGGCTGCTCAGAGATCACGTTACTTCAACCCTCTGAATCTGATCCAGAATCTGATCCTGCAGAGAGGCGCCTGCAGCAGGACCTTTCTGAAGGATTGGTCACAGATTTAGTGTTTCTTGTTGTTTTATTTATCAGTATGTAGACGTGTGTCTTGGTACACAGCTACGAACATGTAGCTATGTGGCTATGCTAACTAGCGCTAGCACTTATCCATGATAAATAAAAATCATCCACTAGATCTTCAAATCTGCAGACGTGGGGAGTAAAACCGACCTCTGCCAGAAAGGCAGCAGGACCTTTCTGAAGGATTGGTCACAGATTTAGTGTTTCTTGTTGTTTTATTTGTCAGTATGTCGACGTGTGTCTTGGTACACAGCTACAGCTAAAGCTACAGCTAAAGCTACAGCTACAGCTACAGCTACAGCTATGAACATGTAGCTATGTGGCTATGCTAATTAGCTCTAGCACTTATCCATGACAAATAAAAATCATCCACTAGATCTTCAAATCTGCAGACGTGGGGAGTAAAACAGACCTTTGTGTTTATTAAGACAGCCTACAACTAGCATGCCTCCCTCCTAAGCTCCTTGTTAGCACACGTGTGTGCAGGTAATGAAAAACAGAGGAAGGATTCAGTATTATTTTATACAGTCTATGGGCTGAACAAGCTCCGAGCTCTGACTCCGTGACAGACCGGATATTGTTGTGACGTAACAAAAACACGGAAGTCTGAAACGGCTCGTTTCACACACATTTAAAGAAAGGTGGAGAAATCAGAACAGGGGCAGAATGGATTTTTTTCATTCTCGGGGGGTTTGTAGACATGCCAGGGACACATATTTCAGGTAGAGAACCATTAAAAAGTCCATTTTGCATGATATGTCACCTTTAACACTTAAATCCCCCTTTAGGATTCTTCGCGCTGCATTATTACAAACTCTGATGAACCACTTTGAAGTCTGATTGGCTACTGCCCTCATCAGAGGCGGGACTTTTCCAAGTTTTTAAAGTAAACATGAGTAATCTGAAAACCAATGTATGTTTCTAATCCAGTGACGGCACTTTATAAAAGTGATTTCTCAAACTGGAGAAGCTGAGAGCTAAGAACATCCGCCTCAATATTCTGCATGTGGTTATTTCTTCATCCCTTAAATCGTCCTGCAACACTGACGACTTCTGTGGAACAGCCTGGCCTGCAAATGACCCCAAACCCCGACCTCTTCGCTGCTCCCTCATCACTGCAGCCTCTTTGTTTCTTGTCAAAGTCAAAGACATCAAAACTAATGAGAGCAAGAAGAAGGCGAACAGAAGGAAGTCTGCAGCCAATCAGAAACACCAGATGGAGGAGTCAAATCTACGCTCAGTTTTAACGCCAAAGAAGGAGGGATGATTTTATAAAGAAGGGTAGAGAAGCTGAAGGAGGAGGGATGATTTCATAAAGAAGTGTAGAGAAGCCGAAGGAGGGCAATGGATGCAAAGTTTTAATGAAAACCACGAGACTTCTCATGTGTAGACAATAACAGAACGTGGCTCATACGTCTCCGGAGGATATGAGTGTGTGCTACGTGGCAGGAAGAGGGTGGTAGCAGAGGGGGAGTCCGGGAAGAGGAGGGGGGGCGGTAGACAGGAGCAAGGAACGAGGTTGGACCCCTCAGAGTTTCCTTGATAACTCTCAGAGGCCGACTTCCCAAATCCCAGAAAGCAAACATGCCTGACAGCAGCAGCAGCAGCAGCGCCGTTACAAACCCTGCGTACTGTAGATGTAATCTCACGCGCTTCACGTCTCTAATGAGAAGGTTCCTGACGAGGAGCCGAGGCAGGATGTTTGATTTCACAACCAGACGTAATGACGGAAAATCTTGAAGACTTGTGCAAACATGGGAGGGATATGTTTCAAGGCCAAGGGTGTGTGATTATTTTCAAGGCCTGCAGGAACTCAGATTAAGGAGAACGTGATACCTCGGACCTGACACTCTGCTACCTACATGTCATTCCTCTTTGGGTTAACCGCCGGGACACACACTTACTCTCCAGGAAGAGCTCGAGGGAAACACACACATCTTAGATTTCTACAGGGAAAACAAAGAGGGCCCAACTGAAAGCACCTCTGGGCTCAAGTTTTACAAATGTTGGATTCTAAATGACTTACATACTTACTTACTTACTTTAACTCTTCCTGTCCCATTAAAGTTCCTAAACATAGACCTTTCTGGAGTCTCTGAGCTCCCATGTCTCGTAGGTTCCTCTGGATCTCTGCTGCAGTGGATGTGTCAGACTCCAGCTGCTACAACTACTACTATCCGTCTCACCACTATCATCTCTCTCTCTCTTCATCTCCCTCTATCCCTCTCTCCAACACGGTCTCAGCAGATGTGTGTCTAACATGAGTCTGGTCCTGCTGGAGGTTTCTGCCTGTTAAAGGAAGTTTGTCCTTGCCACTGTAACTTGCTAAATGCTGTAAAGTGCTCTGCTCATGGTGGATTAAGATGAGATCAGACTGAGTCCAGTCTGTAAGATGGGACTGGATCTTGAGACGCATGAAATACATCGCTCTTCTTAAAGGCACCAGACTCCATTCATAAAAACAGTCATTTTACCCTGCAGAATAAAGCCATTGCTGCCTAGATGTTTGTTTCTTTGCAGTTTTGCATGTTATCAAATATTGTGCATGATTCAAATTCAACAGTTAAAGCACCAGAGTAAAATAACAACAAACTGAGTCACAGTTTGATTCAGAGGTGGACGAGTGCCTCGTGTTTCCTGCAGAGACAAAAATCCTGTTTTTGTGAATGGAGTCTGGCGGCGTGACGGAGATCTGTGTCGCAGCTGTTTCTGGTTTTAAAAAAGGCATTTAACTCTCAAACAAAAGCTCTTTCTCTCTCTTTAAATCACAATAACACTTAAATGAACAATTTGAGTCTGACAGAGGCATCCCACACTTTCCCTCGAGGTCAGGAAGCGAAGAAAAGGACACTTTCTGCTTCCTCAAACGCTCAATGTTCATGTTACTAAAACAGGAATTCCACTATTTCACTACAGTTCTATATTTGGATATATTAGTGCATGAATGACTCAAAGGTATCAGGTTTAAAAGCACCTGAACGAGCTTTAACATGTGGCATGCATCCCAAATCTAACAACAGCAAATATTTATGTAACCATCATTATGTCAGCAGTGAGCGATGTCATAAATCTGCAGCTGCAGAGGAAGGAACATCTCGTAAAAATGAAACACAGAAACTGCTTTTTATCAGCCTCAGTGTTTTTGTCATCACAGAGAGATAGCAGACGGCTTCCAGAAACTGCTTCCAAACACGTCCCAAACCTCCGAATAAAAGAGGAATCACGATGAGTCACGGCGTGGAACTTTTACAGACGGTGATTCAGTTTGAGCTCACTGGTTGTGACCACGTTAGAGCACTGGAAGTACCTCCACGGCCTCTTGGCTCGGTTTAAACATCAGATCAGGGAACACGAGGTTGTTGACCCCATGTTTCACAAAGCACTGCACCTAATCCTCACACGACAAACAACGAGACGACAATGGAGCTATTTCAGCCGCTTAAAGAGAAAATCTATTCCTGAGGCTTCACGAGGGCCGAGCTGTAATTACTCTGAAATTAGAGAGTTCAGTAAACTAACTACAAGGACGAGTTTCTGTTAGAGCGACGGATCAAAGACGCAGTGACAGCAGCCAGAAGTATTTATCAATCTGACCTGACAGCTAAGAGGACTGCTGATCCAATGATAACCTCACTATGTGGGCTGCGCTGGACCTCTTACAGTTCAGCCTCAAACTTCTACAGTATATGAGCCAACATGAGTCTCATTTCAAACCTCTGAGATGCACGTTTAACAGTTTTACATCGGCACCGACTGTCAGCTGGACAATCAACGTTCCTTTTTAGGCATTTAAAGGCACTGCAGATGGAGGATTTGTGCCAGCGAGGGAGCTAAATTCAACAGCTCAGTTCGCAGCCCCCAGAGGAGCATCTGAGATACACTCATTCAAGAACTAACACTGCTTTATTCAGTGTTAATGCAAGCTAAATTGAACATGTTAGTTCTTTTTAGGGAGGAGGAAACCTGCACAGATCAATTATCTTTGGAAAAAACCCTACAAAAGGACAGACAAACTGAAGGAATCTTAACAACCAGCATGCAGCAGCTCAGCTCGCAGCCTGCAGAGGAGCATCCGAGACATTAATTTAAGAATTTACGCTGCTTTTTTCAGTGTTAATGCAAACTAAATTAATCTGGTTAAGTCTTGAAGGGAGAAGGAGATCTGCTCAGATAAATCATCTTGAAGAAAAGCCCTGCAAACGAAACAAACTGAAGATATCTTAAAAACCAGGTTGCAACAGCTAAACTTGCAGCCCCCGGAGGAGCTTCCTAGCTTAGATAATCAACACTGCCTTATTCAGTGTTAAGGCAAGTTTAATTTATCCTGGTAGTTATTTTAGGAAGTAGGAGACCTGCTCAGATAAATCATCTTGTAGAAAAACCTTGCAAAGGAAACAAAAGTGAAGGAATCTCAAAAAACAGGTTGCAGCAGCTCAGCTCGCAGCCCCCCAAAGGATCATCCGAGTTACACCGTTTTATAAAATAACACTGCTACATCAGTGTTATCACAAGTTCAAGTTATCCTGTTAGTTATTTTAGGAATGTTAAAACCTGCACAGATGATTCCTCTTCCAGATAAACCCTGCAAAGGACAGACAAACTGAAGGAATCCGAATAAACACCATGCAGCAGCTCAGCTCACAGCCTCCAGAGTACGCCACTGATTTTAACTTGAAATACTTTCCCACCACTTAAAGGTCATTTTGAGACTTAGTTTGTAAAGTTTGGGGCCTAACGTGTTGTTTCTCCTGCACGGCTGCAAGTAAGAAAGTCAACTTTTAGGGAGTAGCCCTGCTTAAAAGTTAAACAAAGTTTGATACGATTGCATCAACCAAACCTGAGACACTCATGATTCCCTCTCTCTCTCACAAAGCACGACAACACATCGAGTATTCAGGGCTCAGGGTTCAGATTCAGGAGAGGATACAGGAAGTGATTCGGAGGCGACTGCGTTACTCACTTGGAGAGAGAAACTCCTCCAGCTTTCCCGATGAGCTCCTCGTGGTGGAGGACGGCGTCATTCCAAGGAATGTCCAGGAATTTCAGCAGCGTCCTCATCCATTTCTCAGGATGGAGGACCAACTGTTCATAGTGCACGGGCAGACATTTATCCGCTGCATCCAGGCACTGAGTGTACATGGTCTCTATGGCCCGGTTCCACTTGGTGAGGCAGTCCCGGTAGCTGCCCAGGTCGAATCCTGCGATCGTCACCTTCCGTGAGATCATGGAGTGGACCGAAGCCCGGCCGTCGCGGATCATGAGCACAAACTTGGCACGGGGAAAGATCTTGGCCAGATAGGCGAGCGACTTCAGTGCAAAAGGGTCCTTGTTGCAGAGGAAGTTGGCGGGCTCTCCGTGTTTGACGATAATCTCCAGCAGGAAGGCCTGCATGGCGGCGTCCAGCACCTCATCCGTCACGCCCGCCTCGTCCAGGCGCATCTTCTCCCGGCCCGAGCGGCTCCACATCTGCTTCATGGCGAGGATGCGTGGGATGACGCGGGTCTCCTCTCCACAGCGGACCTCCGGGTGGGCGTCCAGCATGGCCCGCATCAGCGTGGTCCCGCTGCGAGGCACTCCTCCGATAAAGACGAGCGGCATGTCTTTGTTGTAAACAAAAGGCGTGCTGAGGTTTTGGCCGGTCCGTAAGGTGGTCCGCATGCTGCCGCCGAGCGCTGACAGAGGCAGGATACCGCCCGGCTGGCTGCGCTCCTCGATGCGGTGATGGCACTCCATGGCGTGGCGGCCCAGGTAGAAGACCGTGACCGAGCTGATGACCAGACAGGCCACCAGCAGGTTCTGTTTCAGCTTGCCGATCATGATGCGGCGGCCCACAGGCGGGAGAGGACAAAGTCACCACAGGGGCAATTCAGGGGGAGGGGCGGGAAAGAGGAACTGAAGGGTAATTAAGGTTCCCACCCTTTATGGTTGTTTGCTGGGAACCGGGCATGGGTCGAGCTCCCTGGTGCACAGCAGGCGTCGAGTCCCCGACTCCATGAGGCCTGCAGCAGAAACACAGAGGGTAAGGTAAGAGATGGTTACACACAAAGAAACACACAAACTGAAACAACAGATACTTGATCAATTGTTGCTGCTCACGTTTATCTCCTGCAGACTCTGTGATATAAATATCGCCATGAGAGGTATCAACGTTACGTCAGATAGTGAAGAAACCGTGTTGTCACATCTCACACTTCATGTCCCAGTTTTTAAAATAACTCGGCTGAATGTCAGACACCATCAGACTCCTCTGTCATCACCACGCCGGCTTCATACACAGCGAAGAACAAAAATACGATCTCCAGACGAGACGTTTGTCACAAAGAGTGATCACCGCTGTCTCTTCATCTGACAGGCCGTTACATCTCAGGCCAACACCAGCGTACTATTTTAACTCTGCGGAGAGACGTGAATTACCGAGGTGACGCAGAGCTGCTGCTGCTGCTGCTGCACACGCGGTCAGGACAAAGGAGGACTGAGTGTAGTGTCTCTCAGGTGTTTGAAGAGAGAGGTAGGAGGGGAGATTAATGCACAGTGAGACACCTCTGCAGACAAGAAACAGACATTTAACCCATGATACCTTTGGTTTTGCATCTTGCATCACTCTGACATTGCATCTCTGCTCTCTGAGGTGACATTTCGCTCAAAGCTTCTTATTTTAACGAATGTAAGCATGCAAACTCATTGTTTAGAGAGGAGAATTCCAACTTGCACACATCAAGACACAGACAAACTCCCGTCGTGTAATTTCCACACACCACAGCGTTGTGGCTGACAGCTTTTCTGCTGCAGGCTCAGTGTTTGTCGGCTGAGCTGTGAGAGGAGGAGTGAAGGAAGAGAGCGATCCTCAGCAGGTCAGAGCACTCAAAAACCACACATTAAGATCAGAGTAGGTTTGTTATTAGATTCACCTGTTCACGGAAAGCCCTGGAAACTGAAGGAGGCAGTCTGTGAAATACAAGCTTATAACCTTTGACCTTTGACCGCCAGCGTGAGCAACACTGATAGAAACTATCTCAGTTTCAGCAAGAACCAGATACACAACAGTCACATGTCTCACAACGCTGCTCCTGCCTCCTGGAACAAGATAAAGCATCTCCTTAAAATCAATGCACCTTTATCTTTTGGACATTTTAGGTATTTGATCACAAACCTTCAAACCTTTATTCTTCATTGACTCTATTTGGCACATTGTGAATCCAAAGGGAGGGAGTTTATGCCGCTGTAACATCTTGCCTTCAGTATGTCACAGAGGCGTGATAAGGGGACCAAGTGGTCTCATTGTTGTGCCGGAATGAGAGGAAGTAACAAAGGGGATGCGGGATCAGTGTGACCGAGCATCAGGCTGGAAAAGCTACAACTATAGTTGCATTTTGGACATTCGTGTACTCGGACATGGCGTATTGAGCGACTGAAAATGCAGACTTTCAAAAAATAGGTTGCAGAGTGGAATTTTTTAAAAGCTCTTCAACAGAAAAACCTACAAAACTGAAGATGTTGCATGCAGAGTTACATGTAAAGTCGAAGTCTCGTTGGGAGACGTGAATGTTGCAAATTGCACAAAGGGCAGGAGTACTTTGTGACACGAATTTGCGACAAATTCGACGTACTACTCACTGCATTCGCTTATTCGCGAGAGTTAAAAAATGTGAACTCAATGGTGTTAAAACTTTGGTCTGTCTTTTTATTCCAGCTATCAGATGTACCAGCAAGTTAGCACTGCCCCAGTTGTCATCACCAGGCTTGCATCTTTCGGTACTTATGTAAACACGAATAGAGTCAATTATTTGCACGAATTAAGCAAGTAAACACGAAACATTCTGGGGGTTAAATATGCACAAATGAAAAGAGATAAGGATTTTATTCAAGACGACGACATTAGCATAAAGAACAGACTCTGACAGTGATGTTATGCTCACCCTGTCAGGGTTACAATCTGCATGAACAACCTGATCATCATACTTTCTTCTTTACATTAGGGATGGGTACCGAATTCGGTACTTTTATAGGTACCGACCGAATTCCGTCGGTACTACCGAGTACCGACTCACGTAAAATCAAACGGTACCATGTTTCGGTACCTGAACTAGGGATGTACATTTTAAGTATTTTCCGTGATCGATTTAAAAAAAAAAACATTATTATTCTTATGTCAAAAACAATGCCAAATACGTTGTTTCCCCCCTAAATTATATTTTCTACAGCAACAAAATGCAAATAACTGACGGGATTGAATACTGGTAACATGTTTGACACGCAGAATATCAACGATCAGGCTCATTAAAATATTCTACGCGGACATAGTCTTATAAAGTGAAGGCTGAGACTACTAACAGAAAATTACTTCAGACTCACAGTGTCCAGTTTTCTGTCTACTTGTTCTTATTGAGAAAAATAAACATGTGTATTCAATCAGGTGTCAGCCTGGAGCGCAACCGGGTCATAATCAGTCAGGCGGAAGAAAAGCTCAGACGGCTCTGATGTTGCTGCTCTGTAAACGTAGCGTACCTGAATTTCCCCCCAGTCTGTTGCCTTCGTATCCAAAGGTAGAAATGTCCTGTGTAAAGTTGTCAACCTTTGTGTCTGTGTTGTTGTTGGCAGCAGTTTTGTATTGATCCTCTTTTAAAAAGCGCTCATGGAGACCTGACGCACAGCCGCAGCCGCCAGCTGAGCGTCTCCGCTGTGCGCAGCACCTTTAACAGCTGATTCACATCCAAACATGCTTTAAACTTCAAACACCTCCCTGATAGATGAGTGTAATATGAGACCACATGATGTTTGTTCCACGTGACGGAAAATTGATAACAAAAATTCGTGTTTCGAATAATTTCTTAACAATCAATTAATCGATAATCGATTAATTGTGGTCATGCCTAACCTGAATGCATCCCTGTGACTGTGAGGGGGTGGAAGAATAGGTGATTTTCCATACTTTCGCCCTGTAATAAAGTTTGAGACTGATCGGTGGACGTCTCTGCTCTCTACATCTGCGTGGGAGCACACCAACCGGAGCCTGCAGCTGACGGGCGCACTCACTCACCGTGAGGCAGAACTTCATGAGGATTAAGTTTATTTTATACATTCTATGGGTGAGACTCACGCTCTCGCTCCGACTACCTAACCCCGTTTATAACCGTTCCTGTGTGCGTGAATGCCCAACAAGTAAGTTATGTGTCCTGGTATTATAAACAGACGGAGAACTGACTTTTTCCCGTCCGCAGCCGTTCACGTGTGTTCATTGATAAACTCCCGAAAGAGCAATTAGACGCCACGAGCACGTGTCAGCTAATATATCTAATCACCTATATAATCCTGTTTCTGTTCATTTCATGTTAAAGGTGACATATCACACTTTTTCATCAACATATATTGGTCTAAGAGATCCCCAAAACATGTATTTAAAGTTTATGCTCAAAAAAATACTTTGAAATCAGATTTTGGTCTGCCTGAAAAACCCTCCTCTTCAGTCCTCCTCAGAACACTCTGTTTTCTCTCTGACCACGCCCCCTCAGGAAGTGGGTGTGGCCTCGGCTCTCCAGCACGTTGATCTAATGTTTACATGTTGGCTGAATATACACGGCTGCTCAGAGATCACGTTACTTCAACCCTCTGAATCTGATCCAGAATCTGATCCTGACGGAGAGGCGCCTGTAGCAGGACCTTCCTGAGGGATTGGTCACAGATTTAGTGTTTCTTGTTGTTTTATTTATCAGTATGTAGACGTGTGTCTTGGTACACAGCTACAGCTACAACTATGAACATGTAGCTATGTGGCTATGCTAACTAGCACTAGCACTTATCCATGACAAATAAAAATCATCCACTAGATCTTCAAATCTGCAGACGTGGGGAGTAAAACCGACCTCTACCAGAAAGGCAGCGGGACCTTTTCTGAAGGATTGGTCACAGATTCTGTGTTTCTTGTTGTTTTATTTGTCAGTATGTCGACCTGTGTCTTGGTACACAGCTACGACATGTAGCTATGTAGCTATGCTAACTAGCGCTAGCACTTATCCATGATAAATAAAAATCATCCACTAGATCTTCAAATCTGCAGACGTGGGGAGTAAAACCGACCTTTGTGTTTATTAAGACAGCCTACAACTAGCATGCCTCCCTCCTAAGCTCCTTGTTAGCACACATTTGTGCAGGTAATGAAAAACAGAGGAGGGGTTGAGTTGTATTTTATACAGTCTATGGGCTGAACAAGCTCCGAGCTCTGACTCCGTGACAGACCGGATATTGTTGTGACGTAACAAAAACACGGAAGTCTGAAACGGCTCGTTTCAGCACACATTTACAGAAAGGTGTAGAAATTTTAAATTAACATTTATTACTGCATAAAAACACAAAAGTACTGAAAATTGGTACCGTTGAGGTATCAGTACCGTATTGGTTAAAAATGTGAAAGATACCCATCCCTATTCTTTACAAAGCAGCTTTGATAAAACAGTTGGAAAATGTAGCCTCAGAAACAACACAAGAGGAACAGTCTCATGTGATGATGGTTAACAAGCGATCCGAGGGGCTCTGACATCACTCCGTAACAGACTCGAGCCCATACTTCAGGGAAACTGAGACTCTGTGTTTGACAGAGAGGAGTGATGTAAGCCTTCGTCATCTGCTTGGAACTTTTATTATTATCATTTTTATTCCCCTTTCTCAGCAACTTAACAAGCGCTGACTGGCGTTTAATACCCCAAGAGAATAAAAACATCTGAAGCCTCCTCGTGGAGATCTCTCAGTCTTCACATACAGCTATGTTTAGAAATGCTGGCAACGTCCACTGCTGACGACGGCAGAAACCAACAAACTCCATCTGTGCACGGAGCCGACAAAGCCACACACACAACAAGGAGAAGAGGGAGGATGCATCTACAAGTGAGGAAGACGTTTCTGACAGTTTTGATCGTGATGATACAGAAATAGGATTTTATAAACAGAGCAAAGAATCACATCCATCATCTGTTACAGACGTTAGGAGAATTCCTTCTCTGCCCACTAACAGAGCTAATTCAGGCGGCCATAACATAAATCAGAAGACTTATTTTGGTCCTATAAACACAACAGAACTCACCAAGACTTGTTATATTTTTGAATTCATTGAGGATTTTAAAACTAAGAATGAAAATTCAACCTTCATTGAATTTTCTCCGAAACTAGGAAATCCAAATCTGCGTAAAATATGTAGATAGTGAAAAATTGGTTTAATGTTTCAAGACTATTTGACATTGTATGTGCCATGTATTAAATGTTTCTTGGACGGCTTGAGCGTGAAAGGAAATGTGTTGAGAGAACGAGGGGCTGACGTGCACCAAATATCAACACGATTGAGAGTCCTATTTGTGACTAGAGCAACCAGGATTGCAGCCTGTGTACATGGGCGCCTTCTCCAACTGAGCAAAACCAAGCGACAACCTCCTCTCTTCAAATATGAAGCCAATGCTAAGGTGCTATAAACTGCAGTTCCTCCAGCATCCACTAGAGGCTGGCTGCAGAAACACCGGAATCCACATACACACCAATTCAAAGAAGACGATCTTTACAGCAGAAATAAACATGTTTACAGCCTGGTTCAAAAAACTAATGTAGTCTGGATAGCTCATTTCTCTAGTTAATTTATTTATAAGTCATTATTTTTGAAGATACTAAACGTATACGTTTTGCCCAAATAAGGGCGTGGCTGTCTTGATTGACAGGCGGGAACACTGTAGCTGTTTTTATGCCATGAAAAATCATAATGCATGTCAGAAGAACACGGTGAGTTTGCTCCTCTGAGACGGAGAGAAAGAAGATGTGTAATGAGTTAAAGATTTTCACACAGCAGCTCTAACTTTGGACGGTTACACTGAATGTCACTCTGCCCTCTCCTCAGACGTTTGTGCATTACTGACGTGCTTCCATGAAAAGCAAGTTCCTGTTTACAGATTTTGCAGCATTGAGGTTAAAATCCTCCCACACTTTCGTGATTTCACAATGCAAAGGTGTTGCATTGGCCGCTGCAGGTTTCTCATTTGCCTAACTGCAAAAGTCAAAGGATCTTTTGCAAAGATCTTATTATTAGAGCTGGATCAGGCTTGGACCGGCTCTTAGTTTTGCTGCTATAGGCTTAGACTGACACACTGGGATCTTTCCTTCTCTCTCCTCTGTCTGCCTGTCTCTTACTTTAACTCTTCCTGTCCCATTAAAGTTCCTAACCACAGACCTTTCTGGAGTCCTTGAGCTCCCTTGTCCCGTAGGTTCCTCTGGATCTCTGCTGCTGTGGACGTGCCAGACTCCAGCTGCTACAACTACTACTATCCGTCTCACCACTATCATCTCTCTCTCTCTTCATCTCCCTCTATCCCTCTCTCCAACACGGTCTCAGCAGATGTGTGTCTAACATGAGTCTGGTCCTGCTGGAGGTTTCCGCCTGTTAAAGGAAGTTTGTCCTTGCTACTGTAACTTGCTAAATGTGGACTCGATCTTATCCTGTCTTGATGTTGTAGCTCTACATTTTGCAGAAGTAAGAACTGCAAATGTGTGTGTGTGTGTGTGTGTGTGTGTGTTTGTGTGTGTACTCAGCCAGTGATCCTTTATGCAAGCTGCTCCTTGAAAATAAAGACCTGACAGATGATAATAAAGAGGATAATGGATGTTTGTTTTCGTGCTATAAAACAAGGAATGTGCTGGATCTCATAGTTAAGGTGCTCTTGAGGAATAAGTCCTTCCATCCTGTGCTGCATTATTGGATTTCAGCCAGATTAGGACGCACAAGTTCACACCACAGCCCTCCTCTACACCCGTTCTCTGAGCTTGATGCTTTCAAGCAAACATCCTCCACCGTTAACTCTTTGTAACACACGTTTAGGAGCATTTCACAACAAAACACTACAGCTAATTCCTCACATTAGCCTCCCTGTGAGGGGAGCTCATGCAGGACTAATCTGCAGATAAACACTGAGAGCGTTTCCTCCTCAGTGTGACTGAGGAATGCAGAAAATGTGTGAAGAGTGTACGACACTTCTCACGCTCAAGGTGTTTGTTTCTTTCAGCCCTCACACACACACACAGACTCACATCTCTGTGTCTTCAGCTCGGTGATTCAGCATGAAGAGAGAGGGGGGGGGGGTTACAAAGCGTGCAGTGTGCCAACACATTTAGTCTTTTAGAGGAAGTACAAGAGGGGCCTGCTGCTCTCCCAGGCTGCTGAAGCTGCTCTTAAAGGGAAAGCGTGTTTCAGGATTCACTTCTGCAGTCCAGATATTAACAATCTGAGAAGAAGCTGTGTTTGCAGGATGTTCAGGTAGATATCATCAAACAGCAGCAACACGGAATAAATGACCAGATTAGCAGAACAAATATCACTATTAGAGAACAGACAGCATTGAGTTCTGCAGGAAATGAAAGGAAGCAAAGAGACAGATTGAAAGTTGGTGAGAAAGAAAGACGAGAGGTGAGAAAGAAAGAGGTGGAAGGTGAGAAAAAACAAGAGATGACTAATTAGTGTCATCACACGAAAGTCAAGGCTCTTTACATAACAGCGAAGACTGAGGTGTGATTCACATTAAACTGGGATTTAAAAGAAAATTAAACTTTTAATTAATTAACAAATCAGATCTATTCTGAGGGGGGTCAAGTGCTGCAGTGATGACTGAGAAGTGAGGATGAAAAGAAACCTCACGAGAGTTTAAAGGGTACAAATGAGGGACGACTAAAATCGTGGAGATGAAAAATGAACCGCAGTTCCCTTTTCAAACAGCAGATGGCGCCTTTCACTTCAGTTTTTAAGGAGCAAAGATTTCCAAAAGTGTGAGGCTCCACACATGACAACAAATAATGATAGATTCAACATTTTCTCACTTGTTAATATTGGGAAAATTTGCGAAATGTATCACCATCAAACACGACTTTAGTCGGAAACTATCGCTGGAGCATTTTCCGTCCTGCTCTTCTCCTCTTCACTGTGAATGTTGAGTATTTCACAGAGCATGTTGGATAAACACTCTTGTTATTGCAAACTTAAGGCTGATTTATACTTCTGCATCTCCCCAAGCAGCAGGGGCTGACGCGGACATGAGCACCACATACTTGTGCATCACTGTGTCCGTGTCACGCAACAATACTCTGCTGAAACGCTGGGAGCTATGCGGACCTCCGGCGTGGGCTACGCCGTTGATTCAATGCAGAGGTATAAATCAGCCCTAAGGGTTTAATCCAACCCTGCAGCCCCTTTAGCTGCACGTCACTCCCCACTCTCTCTCTCTGATTCCTGCTCGATGCATCGTCCTATCCTCTCTGAATAAAGCCAGAAAATATTACTTTACATTAGGGATGGGTACCGAATTCGGTACTTTTATAGGTACCGACCGAATTCCGTCAGTACTACAAAGTAACGATTCACGTAAAATCAAACAGTACCATGTTTCGGTACCTGAACGCATCCCTGTGACTGTGAGGGAGCGGAAGAGGAGGTGATTTTCCATACTTTCGCCCTGTAATAAAGTCAGAGACTGACCGGGTGGACGTCTCTGTTCTCTGCATGTGTGCGGGAGCGCGCCAAACGGAGCCTGTGGCTGACGGGCGCGCGCACTCACCGCGAGGCAGAACTACAGGAGGATTAAGTTTATTTTCTACAGTCTATGGTTGAGATGGACTCTCTCGCTCCGACTACCTAACCCCGTTTATAACCGTTCCTGTGTGCGTGAATGCCCAACAAGTAAGTTGTGTGTCCTGTTATTGTAAAAAGCGGAAGAACTGACTTTTTCATGTCAGCAGGCGTTCACGTGTGTTCATTGATAAACTCCCGAAAGAGCAATTAGACGCCACGAGCACGTGTCAGCTAATATATCTAATCACCTATATAATCCTGTTTCTGTTCATTTCATGTTAAATTAAATAAATATGTTAAATTCAACAAATTTGAGATTTTTTTTTTTAAATTAATATTTATTACTGCATAAAAACACAAAAGTACCGAAAACTGGTACCGTTGAGTACCGGTACCGATTCCCAGGTATCGGGTATCGGTACTGTATCGGTTCAAATGTGAAAGGTACCCATCCCTACTTTACATGCAGAGTGTTTCCGGCTCTCTGCAGCACGTTGCATTTGTTTGAACTTTTGTATGCATTTTTTAATTAGCATCTTTAAGCAGCAGCATGTTTCTCCTGATGAAGATCCAGCAGGTTGTTGCAGCTCACCTGTTCTGTCGGCCATCATAAATCATGACCACACACCTTACTCTTCTTTGGAGGCGTGTTGGAACAAGTGCAAACACAAAGATGGACACCTGCTATTTAGGATATTTCTAACAAGGTCATGCAGTATACTTTAGGGGGGTGTTGCAATATTTCTAACACGTCTGTCAGAAGAAGATCTGAGATAAAGTCCTCCGACAGTCCGGACTGATAACAAACTGCGGTTGAGATTCTGTGCCGTGTCGAGTTACACCTTGCACCGGCGCTGTAATGTGTTTGTGTTAAATTAATTGCGGCTCCTCTCTCCTGTTACTGACATCGTATCCTCCTGGCAGCAGATTTCTCCCATTGATCTGTTAGGGGAAGCAGAGGCTGCTCTCAGTGGAGCAACGGTGAAACCAAACCACACCGACACTTAATAACGAGGACGAGTGTGAGCGTCCTGCAGCACTGCAGAGAGACTGAGACAGGCTCGCTCTCACCTCTTTATTGTTTGTGATGTCAGATCATTGATGAAATAACATCATTGCATTAAATTTTTCAAACTGTTTCGCTTCCGCTCGATTTAAGTTTGAATAAAAAGCTTCCTTCAAAAGAAACACATCGTTCCTCTTTATCTCACTTCACTGAGCGTCCGACATGCACATGAAAAGATCTCATTAACACTCCTCTGATATTCAAAACAGGCGCTCTGACCAAACAGCCGTCTGCAGACGATCCTGAACTCATCTCCATTTTCCTGTTTATGATGATTCAGAGTTTGATGCCAGCCGTCCTGACAGCAGCAGGACGGAGGAGCCAATGAGACGGCACCATTTTTGTTTTTGTTTGCTCAAACATTGAATCATTAATATCCTGTTCCTCAAACATCGGTCCTTTATGTACACACACTGTGTTTACATGTGTGTAAATTAAGCTGATAAAACACGTCTCAATAATAGTAATTATTATTAATAGGCAAGTTATTTTAGATCTTTTGAAACTAGAGTGAATTTTTATTTCAGCAGCTTCTCACTAAAGCATGTCAACTCAGATCTCTCTCACCTGCAGACGTAATAAATCATCCAGATTAAAGCTTCTGGTGTAATAATTCACATGATAAAGATAAATCCAGCACATGTATTTTTTATATTTAACTCCTCACAGATATTTGTCAGATAAGGATTAAAGACCCTAAAGGTTCACATTGACACGTTCAAACCTGCAGATATCTCATGAACAGGATCCAAGAGACGGAGAGAAGAGTTTAATCTGACTTCAGAAGCTGGAACAAGAAGTGTTTGTGTGTTTGTGATCAGGAAATAACTTAAAGACAATTATTTAATTATTATTTAAAATAGAGATTCATTTATTGTCTGGTTAATCCAAACAGTTGCAGCTTTAGGAATCAGTCTAAGCTCAGTACGTGTCAGCAAAGCCATCGAGTGTGATCCTGATTCTCAGAACAAGACTTTAGTCATCGAGGTACAAACCAGAGTTCAGATTCAGATTAAGATTTGATCTGTTTTTAAAATAGAGCAAGAGAAAAACTGCAGGGAGAGAAGATGATAAACAAAAGAAAGAGAGATGAGAGAAGAAAAATGGAAGAATAGGAGGGGATAAAAAGAGATAAACAAGAGGATGATGAGGAAACATTGAAACAAAGAAGTAAAGGAGACAAGACAGAGAAGAGGACATGAGGGAGGAGAGAGAAGGAGAGGTGGACAAAGAGGACAAGAAAAGAGGAAGAGGACCAGAGAGAAGAATAGGAGGACAAGGACAAAAAGAAAAGAAAAGGAAGACGATGAGGAATAGAACGAAGAAGAGGAGGAGGACAAGAGAAGCAGAAGATGAAGACACAAGAGCAAAAGAGGAAGAGGACGATGAGAGAAGAAAGGGGGAGGACAAGAGGGAAGAAGAGGAGGAAGCAGATAAGAGAGAAAAAAAAGAGGTTGAGGACAAGTGAGATGAAGAACAGGATGATTAGGATAAGAGAGAAGAAAAGGAAGAAGACGAGGACAAGGGAGAAGAAGAGGACGAGGATTACAGAGAGGACGAGGAGGAGGAAGATAAGAGGAGGAGGATGAGGTTGAGAAGGATGACGAGGACAAAAGAGAAGAGAACGACGATGAGGACAAAAATAAAAGAACAGGATGAGCCCAAAGAAGAGGAAGAGTAGGAGGACAAGTAAAAAGAAGAAGAGGAAGACCAGATCAGGAGAAGAAGAAGACAAAGACAAAAGAGGAGGAGGAGAAGGAGGAGTAGGAGGAGAGCTTAGAAGAAGAGGACCAGGACAAAAAAAGAAGAATAGGAAGAACAGGATGAACAGCTACAGGACAAGAACTAAGATAAAGAAGAAGGATTGTAAAAGAAAGAGGAAGAAGAACAAGACGAAGAAGAAAATAATGAATAGATTAAGAAGAAAGCTAAGAAAAACAGAAATTAGTTGAAGAAGAGGAAGAAGAACGGGAGGGTGGATGAGGTAGCAGGTGAAAAGAAGAAGAGGAAGAGGAAAAGGAGGAAGGAGAAGACAACAAGGGAGAAGAAGAAAACAAGGAAAGAAAGACAGAGACCAAGAAGAAGAAGAAGAAGAAGAAGAAGAAGAAGAAGAAGAGGTGATCTTGGTGTCCGTACGTGTGCAAGCCTGCTCTCCTGTCCTCCTCCTGACGGATCGTTCCTCCTTTATTAACTTCCTGATCAGATCTCTCTTTCCTTCAGGATCAATCAGAACCTGACCCATAAGTCCTGAACCCTGTCCCCTCAGGGTCCACATCAATCACTCAGACCCGGTCCGCCTCCAGCTTCACTGTGAGGAACCATCTCTGCATGTAAAAACGAATCCAGCTCTTCTCCTCCTTCTCCTTCAGAGGACGTAAACTACACATGGAGAAGAAACTCGGTCGTCCTCCTCCCTCCGTTTCCTGCACACACCTTCAGGCGACCTTCAGCTCCCTGGAGATTTCATTTGCTTATGCACCTGTCGCACGCTTCATGACCTGCAGGGACCCGCGCTGCGTGCTCAGAATGGATGGCGCCCAATTAAAGCCGACACAATCTGACATTTCCTCTCGCAGAAACAGACCTCGCCTCCAGGCAACACCCGTCTGTTTAATCACTCGGCCTGTAGCCACGGAAAACACTCGCAGGATTACTCGTGTAAAACTCACAGTGGGCTTTAATGAGGAGTTCGGGGTGTGATGTTATGTTTCCACATTAAAGATAACACACACACGCCCATGAAATCACAAGAAGTGGATGAGGTTGAATAACACGAGGAGGGGAGGCTACAGTGACTTTCAGCAGCATTAGATCACCTTGTTCACGAATACGAAGGACATTAAACAAACTCCACCGACGAGACGGGTCCTCATTAAACAATAAAACTCAAATGACCCGGACGAAACCGTTTTCTGTTAGCTGCAGAGCTACGACTGAGAAGGAGCAGCATCAATGCAAACGTAAACACCATCATGTTCTGATTCATTAAATCCAGAAGAGGAGTTTGCAGCCTTGATTAGTCCATTCAGCTAGGTCTCAGTTTCACTGTAAGTCTTCCGCCTCTTTCCCATATTCACTGTTGAAATTTCCAGAAACTCTGCTGCTTCATTTAAAGCGAAAGGGGAAACATGTACAACAACATGCTGGAAAATCAATCAATCAATCAATCTTTAGTTGTATAGCGCCAAATCACAACAAAGGTTATCTCAAGACGCTTTTACAAACAGAGCAGGTCTAGACCACTCTATGTCGATATATATCTAATCTATCAGAATATATACAGTGGGGCAAAAAAGTATTTAGTCAGCCACTGATTTTGCAAGTTCTCCCACTTAGAAAGATGAGAGAGGTCTGTAATTTTCATCAGAGGTACACTTCAACTATGAGAGACAAAATGAGAACAATAATCCTGGAAATCACATTGTAGGATTTTTAAAGAATTTATTTGTAAATGATGGTGGAAAATAAGTATTTGGTCAATAACAAAAGTTCAACTCAATACTTTGTAACATAACCTTTGTTGGCAATGACAGAGGTCAAACGTTTCCTGTAAGTCTTCACCAGGTTTGCACACACTGTAGCTTGTATTTTGGTCCATTCCTCCATGCAGATCTCCTCTAGAGCAGTGATGTTTTGGGGCTGTCGCTGGGCAACACGGACTTTCAACTCCCTCCACAAATGTTCTATGGGGTTGAGGTCTGGAGACTGGCTAGGCCACTCCGGGACCTTGAAATGCTTTTTATGGAGCCACTCCTTCATTGCCCGAGCGGTGTGTTTGGGATCATTGTCATGCTGGAAGACCCAGCCACGTTCCATCTTCAATGCTCTCACTGATGGAAGGAGGTTTTGGCTTAAAATCTCACGATACATGGCCCCGTTCATTCTTCCCTTAACACGGATCAGTCGTCCTGTCCCCTTTGCAGAAAAACAGCCCCAAAGCATGAGGTTTCCTCCCCCATGCTTCACAGTAGGTACGGTGTTCTTGGGATGCAATTCATTCTTCTTCCTCCAAACACGACGAGTTGAGTTTTTACCAAAAAGTTCTATTTTGGTTTCATCTGACCACATGATATTCTCCCAATCCTCTTCTGGATCATCCATATGCTCTCTGGCAAACTTCAGACGGGCCTGGACATGTACTGGCTTAAGCAGGGGGACACGCCTGGTGCTGCAGGATTTGAGTCCCTCTCGACGTAGTGTGTTACTGATGGTAGCCTTTGTTACTTTGGTCCCAGCTCTCTGCAGGTCATTCATCAGGTCCCTCCGTGTAGTTCTGGGATTGTTGCTCACCGTTCTCATGATCATTTTGACCCCACGGGATGAGATCTTGCGTGGGGCCTCAGATCGAGGGAGATTATCAATGGTCTTTTATGTCTTCCATTTTCTTACAATTGCTCCCACAGTTGATTTATTCACACCAACCTGCTTGCCTATTGTAGATTCACTCTTCCCAGCCTGGTGCAGGTCCACAATGTTCTTCCTGGTGTCCTTGGACAGCTCTTTGGTCTTGGCCATGGTTGAGTTTGGAGTCTGACTATTTGAGGCTGTGGACAGGTGTCTTTATATAGATAACCAGTTCAAACAGGTGTCATTAATACAGGTAACGAGTGGAGGACAGAAGAGCTTCTTAAAGAAGAAGTTACAGGTCTGTGAGAGACAGAAATCTTGCTTGTTTGTGGGTGACCAAATACTTATTTTCCACCATCATTTACAAATAAATTCTTTAAAAATCCTACAATGTGATTTCCTGGATTTTTTTTTCTCATTTTGTCTCTCATAGTTGAAGTGTACCTCTGATGAAAATTACAGACCTCTCTCATCTTTCTAAGTGGGAGAACTTGCAAAATCAGTGGCTAACTAAATACTTTTTTGCCCCACTGTATTTAAAAAAAGAAATGTTCTGACTGAGCTGG
Organism: Notolabrus celidotus; assembly: GCF_009762535.1. NCBI lineage: Eukaryota > Metazoa > Chordata > Actinopteri > Labriformes > Labridae > Notolabrus > Notolabrus celidotus. The sequence goes on along the minus strand of NC_048285.1, from coordinate 2,895,951 downwards.
CCTTCTTCCCCAGTTGGTTCAGTCTTGCTCTCGTGTATCCTGTCCGCCCACAGCAGGTGAAATCCTTCCAATGTGGCATCCGTGTTCGGCGTTAGCTCTGTTAGCATGATGCTGCTCTGCCAGTATTAGTAGATAGATCTTACATTCCCCATAATGGTGGGTGAAAGGACAGGTCGACGTCTTTTCTTAGCTTGCACCTCAGTACCAGCACGTCATCCTTGCCTCCTTCTCCTCAGCTCGCACTGAACATGGGGCCTAGCATCGTTTAGCATCAACGTGCTACGGGCAGCTAACATTAAATGTGTTGATGCAACACGGCACGAAATATCAGGAGTTCCTGGTGTTTCAGTTTGAACGGTGATGCTGTTTTTTTGGTGACTGTCAGCCTGATGCATCTTTAGTTTGTATATTAAAGGCATACTTTCAACCTGATGAGATTATTTTTACACGAAACACTAAACTAGGCTGCATTAGGAGGCGACTAGGAGGTCACTCTTTAAACCAGGACACCGGTCAACAAGAGCTTCCCCACCTCAGCAGAGCAGTGAAGGTATGTGTACACCTACTTTTTCCACACAGGAACTGATAAAGGGAATCAATGAAGAATTGAATCGATGAGCAGAGTCGATAATGGCGTCGGTATCAATACATCAGGGGGTGAGGTGAGTTTACAACATGATGACGGACAAAGCAACAGAGACATGCAACATATGTAAACAGAGACATGCAGACATCTTCAGAGTTCTCGTTGTGAGAATGACTCTCCTTCAATCTTGGATGTTTTGATTAACGCCGTTACGAGTTCCTCGCCTGCACGCTTACCCAAAATGTTAGTGAATATTTCTTGCTGCATTCTCACATCATCACACCTTAACTTTGCAGAGATCTCACCGAGGGCTGGCAGGAAACACTTCCAGATAAAATGTCAGCAGTTTGCATTCACACTCTGAAATCAGGAAATTGATTTCAGAGTGTGAACGGCGACTGGCTTTTGTAAAAACACTGAGTCAAGAGGATTTGTTGCTCGCATTGAATTCTTTTGATCTGATGCAAATACGAGCAGGCTGCAGATTTCTTCGACAATTTAAATCAAGACTTCAGACCCTTCTAGTCTGGATTTAAGTTGAAGAACATCCCTAATTTCGAGTGTTCGTTATCAGCGTTTGGTAATCTTTACGACCGGCCAGGACTGACCTTTTTTTTTTTTAATTCGTCGTCTCGTTTGTAGATCAAAGCTGTAAATGTGAAAATTCTGCACACTTTAAATTTTCCTTTTCGACCTCAAAGTGTTCCAAACACTCGTCTTCCTCTGACATGAAATGTGCAAACTCAGCCGTCACTCTCGCACTGCAGAGCCCACTAACTGTCAATAATTTCACAACATCCGAGCAGAGTACACACACCCACAGAGCAGTCACACTTTAACCACAGCTGTCCTCTCTCTGTGTGTGTGTGTGTGTGTGTGTGTGTGTGTGTGTGTGTGTGTGTGTGTGTGTGTGTGTGTGTGTGTGTGTGTGTGTGTGTGTGTGTGTGTGTGTGTGTGTGTGTGTGTGTAGCTCAGTGCATTAGTACAATCAATTGCAGTGACCTCTGTCAAAGCAAAGCAACACTCAGGTTAATCAGCGTCGCCTTCACGGAGCAGCAGACGCGCGCAGAGCGGGGTCATAAACACGGGCTGACATGTCAGTAATCAGGGAAGTGACGGGCTGAGGAACTCGGGGGAAGGAAACGTGGAGTAACAACGCAGCCTTTGAGGATTTTATTGAGGGGGAGGGGCTTAAAGTGAGTGGGCTTCCTTTAGTAAACTAGTCTGAATACAAACTGTGAGGCAGTAAATACTCGGTGCTGTCAGAGCTGTCAGTGTGGGAGTGTTGCTCTGGAGACTGTTAGGATTCTCAATCGTTCAGGAGAATTCATTTGCATGCTCTCAGCCTTCATAAACAATCCTCCTGCTGAATCTCTTCTTCCTGCTATTTTGAAATCTACTTTCACCTCTCTGCAGATTAGTGAATCCTGACAGTTAGTTTGTGCTCTTTCACAGGAGAGAAATGCAGAAGTGGATTTATTAAGGAGATCAGCACTTTTCTTGCAGAATAAGGATTCACAACAAACGAAACACAGAAGTTTGAATCAATGCATTGAATCAGACGATGATCGATCAATGCTTTCACACTCAGCCTGCACATGATGCACCTGTTGGTGAGGCTCATTGCTAGCTTGCTATCAGCTACCTTCAGATCACTTGAGGCCGCTTTAGCTTCTTTTTTAGCATTGCTTACTGTGAGGAATGAAACACTATATCGTTGATTTATTTGTGCATTAAACAAAAACATTTAATGATTGCCGCCTTGGTCTAATTCAAGCTTGTTTTTTTCGATTTTGCATATAACATGCATTATATTTGTCGCCCAATTGGCTCTGTTTGTAAGTGCAAGTGAGAGTGAAGAGGAAACTCCTCCTTGCAAGTAAACATCCAATAGCTGTGCACTAAAGCTGGGGGAAGATGACAACACCGGTGTCAGATTTTTCTTATTTCTTAAACATGGCAAGGGGTGAGGAGGTGCAGCAATAGGAGGAAAGCATCTCCATCTTTTAAAGTCTGCAAACATTTTTACATGCGTCCGCTTCTCAAACCAACATGATGGCGCCTCTGCAGCGCCATCTCTGTCTGGAAGCAGGATAGCCGAAAACTGTCATCCAAAAAGCAACACTCCTTCACTGATGCCTTCCATCATGCAAACCCTACTGGTTCACAGAGACACAGAAATACAACCAGGGCTGTGAGGAGGATCATTGCAGAGGATCCATTCTCATTGGTTGAAGATGCCTCTTGCACATTTTCCTGCCTAGAGGTAACTCCTAACCTCTATGAAGCAACATACAAAGGTGTTTCAAACATTGCTCTCACTGTAGATAGCTGCACATCACCAGGAACAGAGATCTACCTGGCTGTGATGGATGACTAAGCGTTGGATTGAGAAATAAGTGCGGTGAACACATGGATGCTGGAGAGGTCAAACACGCCACTTACGGTAACCACAGATGATATTTTCTTCACATATTGGTTTGGTTTTTATATTAAACAACACACCGGGAATGTGCATGACTAGAAAAGTTTGTTTGTTTTGCTGTAAAGGAAAATAATGAAATGGTTTTGAAATAAAAATAATATTTTTTTTCTGTATAATTCGCCAAAAACGCAGAAGAATGGAATACGAAAAAACACAGACAGCTCAGGCCGTCAACTGAACCACAAACTAGGGTACGTATCCAACAGAAGGAGAACTCTACTAGTTTGAAGAATCAAAAAAAGGAGGGAGCTTCCTGTACTAACAAAAGGGAAAGTTTCAGGAACTCTTCCCAGGCTCTCTGTTTTGAGTCGTTATAAGTCTCTATTTTCACTGCATGGTCACTTTGACCTTAAAAAGCACACAAGCTTGAAGACTAACTCTATCAGTGCATCCCTAATTACACTACTACTATAAACCTCTCAACAAGCACATCAGAAACACTCACACAGAACATTTACAAGTTGCAAACATCTGAATCCTAATCTTGTCTGCACCAACAAGATAATCTTCACCATTGTGTTCTGCTGCATGAAGTTTTATCTCTTCCACACACTGCGGTCACCAAACTCCTAATGTAACAACACTCACCATGAACAAACATGTTTTCCTGTTTCTACATGAGCGTGACTTCAAAGCTGCTTTCCTGTAAGTTCTCGTGTTTCTAAACCTGAGAGCTTCTTTATTCTGGGTCAGAAAGGTGAGGTAATTGAGGCCAAAACAACCTCTCAGAGTGAATACACCCAATCAAAGTCTGTCAAACAGAAGATTTGTGTCAGAGTGTTTTGTTGTTGTGTGGCTGCAGTGTTTTAAATAGTTAGTTCATGTCCAACACAATGTTTGTGCAATGCAAAACGCTCCGGCATCTCCTGCCTTTGGAAGGGAACAATAAATGTCTGGTGGTTTCGTAGGGAGTGATGTAAAAGCTGTCTCAGGGAGACATTAAAGATAACAATGTGAGATGGTCAGAGGCAAAAACAACAACTTTTAGCGTACTTCGATCAGCTGCATCAGTCTCTGTGGGTTACCCTGCGGCCGTCACAGACTGTTCTTGTGCTGCAAACTGAAGCAATGCAGAAAGAAATAAAGCACATGTTTAAAAGCAGCACAGCTCCTCCTCAGAATAGCATGAAACTCCCCCAAATCGTCGTGTTGTGTCAGCTGCAAACTGCTGCAGAGAACTCCTGTCTGTCAGCAAACACACAAACAAACTGCGACCCGTCAATCAAGAGCTTCTCTCCGAGGCCGAGCCGAGGACATCCACTGACGTCTCCGGCCTCCAGCACGACTATTCTGGGAGTTTTGATGAACACATGCCGCGTCGCCCCTCAGCAGCCAGCTCTTCTTTTGGAGAAATGTAATAAATATGAGGCCTGTGTGCAGCGAGCAGGGCTCAGCGATCACACAGCTGCTCGGCTGAATGTAATAATTGTGATGCAGCAGTGGGAGTCCCTTTCAGACGAGGAAATGAAGAGTATAACGAACTAGAGTCCAACTGATCCCGCTCTGCAGCTGTGGAGGCCGACTCTGAATTCAACCGGACCCCTCTCCCCTCGGACCACCTGCACGCAGCAGATGTGCTCCCTGCTGCACAGACACTGGTAGTCTGTGCCCCTCCAAGGCCACTGCAAACTGTTATTTTACTACTTTCCAAGGCTGCCACCAGATATCTTCACAAACATTCATCATCGTGAGCCCGCAGGCTACAGTTCCAACTTAATAAATCCACTGAACAAATACTCTGACAGGAAACTATTTCCTCGATTTTCTCTCCGTTCTGGCGTCTTCAGTGAGCATTACAGGGGGAAATGGGAAGCTGCCAATACGCCTCATACTCAGAAGGCTGAACAACAACAACGTAGAGTGCAAACGACTACTAACAGATCAAAAAGAGAGGCTGCTGATTGGACGATATTTCGATTATTGACCAGATTTTTGAAGCAAAAACGGCAGAAAATGCTGCATTTGTTGGATTTTGGCAGATATGACACAATATTTGTGCTTTCCAGCATTTACTAAATGGCAAAGTTACTAACCATAGACCTTTCTGGAGTCCCTGAGCTCCCTTGTCTCGTAGGTTCCTCTGGATCTCTGCTGCTGTGGACGTTCCAGACTCCAGCTGCTACATCTACTACTATCCGTCTCACCACTATCATCTCTCTCTCTCTTCATCTCCCTCTATCCCTCTCTCCAACACGGTCTCAGCAGATGTGTGTCTAACATGAGTCTGGTCCTGCTGGAGGTTTCTGCCTGTTAAAGGAAGTTTGTCCTTGCCACTGTAACTTGCTAAATGCTGCAAAGTGCTCTGCTCATGGTGGATTAAGATGAGATCAGACTGGACCGGAAACATGAAGTATGAAAATAAAAGCCTCTTATATTGATACCTGATTATATTCTATGTAGTTTTTCCACAAAGGTCAGAAACTGGTGTAATAAACATCCTCGAAATAAGGAGTCCTGCTTCTTTGGCGTTACTCCAAGTCAAACTGATTATCTTCGGGGTCCAGACCGATGAAACTGAGCCATTTGAAAAGATTACCTCGGACTCGGAGAAACTAGGACAGTGAGTTTTGTGATTAATCCAGAAAATGATCTGCTGATAAACAGAAAACTACAGAACGACTGGTCACAGCAGGGACAAACACACCACTGTCCCTCTGTCAATAATCAGTTTATGCAGTTATAAGAGGTCACAGGATGAAAACAGAAGCATTAAACAGGCGTCACCCTCACAAAGCAAATAAACATCTCCTCTATAAAGTGAGCTGTCATGTAAGTATATAGTGGAGGATACTTTGGGTAAGCATGATCATTGTGATTAAATGAACTCCTGCTGCACAAACAGGCCAAAACACACAACCCTCACACGTTCTATATCTAATGCGTAACCTCAAACCAGACCTTTATTTTAAACACTGACATTAAAGACGTTTGTTTTAGAGTTATAACTCACACTAAGTCAACTTAAGGTTCCTTTAACATTTATAAACCACTGAGGCTTCATGCATATAGAAGTTAAAGCCTGCACCTGCATGGGCGCGTACAGACGGGTGGCCAGGGGTGGCACAGCCCTCCCTTGAGATATGATTGGCCGCTTCAAGTGCCATCCAGAAATCCTGCACTATGATTAGCTATTTACCTTCTCAGAGGCGGACTTGGGTTAGAAACAGTTTAAGCGGTGCTGCAACAGGCGGCTGGTACTTTTCTTTGCTTGTTTTATTTAAAAGTGTAGAAAACGACATGCACATATGTTTCATAATCCAGGACTTCCACCAGATCCATCTCCGGTCCATCTTGATCCGCTACAGTCCGAAGCAGGACCACCAGACAGCTGGAGTCATGTGACCAAGGTTTTCCCGCTGTAATCACTGAATCAAGGATTCTCCTCCTCATCTCCTCATCCATGTTGTCTTTCTGGTCCTCTGAAAACCTCTGACCTGTTGACTCCAGGCCTGGCTCCACTCATCATGACAGTTTGTTGTTGTAGTTAAGTGAAATACGATCTGGTGATAACACAGAGTGTTTTATTCTGAAAATTAACCGGATGTTTTCATTTTGTTTTGGTGCCTGACTTCCTGTCCCGCTCCATCTGCTCTGTTGAGATTGATGCGTCGTGCTCCGGCATCCAGCAGAAATAGAAGTCTTGTGTATCTGATCCAGAGGACTCCGACCTGCCGGATCAGATACACAGCCGGAATGCAACAGGGCGGATCCAGTGGAAGTTAACACATTTACTAGAATGGAAACCTATCAGATCCGGTGCTGTGACGGATCGGAGATAGACCAGACACAGATCTGGTAGAAGTCCTGGGTTATGAAACAGATGTGCAAAGTATTTCTTTACACTTTTAGATACAAACAGAAGAAAATACTTCTTTTAAATGCAAAGAAAAGTACTGCATCCTGTTGCTGCACTGCTTAAATCGTTTTAAACACAAGTTCTGCCTCAGAGAGATCTCATAGCCAATCGTAGTGTAAGATTTCTGGATGGCACCTGAGGTTGCCAATTGGATCTCAAGGGAGGGCCCTGCCACCCCATGCTCCCCGTCTTGAAACACACATGCAGGTGCAAGCTTTAGCTTTTATATGCATGAAGCCTCAGTGGTTTATAAATCTGGCTGTTAGACAATGTGAAAGAATTTGCATGCATTTTTTTAAGTAACTAATATATTTACTTTGGTCAAACATTTCCTTTTAAGACCTTCTTTTCTGTTAAAGTAAAAAAAAGACTATGCACAAACACGAGTGTAACATCTGTTTGAATCATTAAGCTGAGGTAAGCGGAGACGGACAGACTAAATAGATGATATTCATTTTAGGGTGTGTGCACATACCTCATGCCACCCCTGCATGAGTCAGAGCCCCCCCTGTTTTAAAGTCTGGATCCGCCCCTGCGCACCCAGCAGGGTCTGTTTGGAACAGAAAGGCTGATCGCAGACGTGAGGGCAGAAAAGCAGAGAAACAGGACGTGTTGAAGTTATACAGGATTGAAATGAGCGACGAATATCTTGTAAAAACCCTCCCTTTTAAAATCAATGCACAGTAACATTAAAGGTGTGTAACCTGAGTGTGTTTGTGGATAATCTGTGCAGGTGTGTGTGCTGTTTGGTGAGGCACGTAACGGTGCTGTGTGTCAACACACACCTCCAGCTAATTATATCAATCTATGTTGGATGTATTGATTTGGATGTGATTTTCCACCACTGACAGCACGCTCGTTGTTATGTAACACACATTAAAACAGGACTAGGAGCCTGAAGAACGAGAGTAAAACGACGTTTATCGGTGATTCAGATCCTGCTTTCTGAAAATGTGAGTTTAATTGTCGCAGCTTAAGGAGAGGAGAGAGGAGATATTACGACGTTAAAAACCCACCTAATGCTGCGGATCCGACGCAGGAGACTCCGGTCTGTCCCTCAGAGTGTCTCCACAGAATCCAGCGTGAAGATCCGGACTGTCCTGCCGGCCTCAGGTCTCACTTTCCGGGCATTATGTGTCCGCGTCGCAGGCTCTGTGAACGGGCTCGCTGCTCGACTGGAGGTGAATCCAACAGACTGATACTAGTCACTGCTCAGGCGGGGTGAGAGGGGAGCTCTGATTGGTGGAGGATTCAGAGAGCGAGTGTGTGTCGGAGCAGCTGATTGGTCCACACAGAGGAGGGCGGGCTGTTATGGATTTAAATGCACAGTACGTTCAAGTCGACTTTTATATCAGGATCAGCAGCCAGAGATCAATTAAAGATCAATTAAACCTCTTCAATTACATGGAATATATCGATTTGGACATATCTCATATCTCCTTCCCTCTTTAACATCCTTGTATCTTTTTATTATCTTAATTTACAGCTCTTTTCCCATAACTAATTCTAACTATTCTGCGCTTCTATACATACTTATATTCTTCTTAATCGTATTTACACATAATTTTTGTCCTATTTTATTCATATTTTATTTGTATATATAACTTTTTCTATTTTTATCTTATTGGTATTTATATCTTATTTTATTTTTTATTTCATTCATATTTATATCTTATTGAATCATATTTATATCTTATTTTATTTCTATTTCATTCATATTTATATCTTATTGAATCATATTTATATCTTATTTTATTTCTATTTCATTCATATTTATATCTTATTGAATCATATTTGTATCTTATTTTATTCGTATTTCTGTCTCATTTTATTTTTATCTTATTGGTACTGATATCTTATTTTATTCCTTTTTTTCAATTTATATCTTACTTTATTTTTATTTTATTGTTATTTATATCTTATTGAATCATATTTTTATTGACATTTTATCCATATTTATATATTATCTTATTCCTTCTTTCTATTAATTTTTTTGACTTTCTTATATACTATGTATAAGAGTTTACTGTAATAACTGAATTTCCCCACCAGGTCAAATAAAGTATTTCTGATTCTGATTCTGAAATGAGGTATAATTAAAATGCTGAATTATGCCTCAATTTTTTATCCTAACTAGGAAGTTTGAGATCACTTAGTTTTGTTTACTCCAAAAATGCAAAATAGATGAGCAAATTTTTCTGACAATAATACAAAAAGGGAACTAAAAGAGTCTCTAAACCGAAGAGGGTTGTAGACGTGTAATCAAAATAGAACAGTTAGAGTTTTGCGTGTCTGAGTTTAGCCTATAGTGTTCCTCTTTTAAACACGACAGTGGAAAATTCGTCATCTTGACAAGCGTCAGAGGATTTATGAAACTGAAACTTCCTTATAATGACAGAAAATATATCATATGAGCAAAAGCACCTATGAGACCATATAAAATGAGTTTTGTTGGTTTATATCTATTTTTAATTAATGGTAATGGTCAAGTCATAGTGTCAATGACAAGTTAGCAGAGATATAATTTCACTCCTATTGAGCATTCTCATAGTGTGGAATCTGGATTATGCCCACTCTGACCACTTTTTTTCCTTTAAGTGCCTTTAAATTATTATTATTATTATTATTATTATTATTATTATTATTATTATTATTATTATTATAAGAATAGTTTGAACTACATTTACATCTAAATTTATTAATCATATTTATTTATTTACCAATCTATTTATTTCCTTGTTTATATCTGATCCTTTTAACTTTAACTGATTTTTAATTTTGCTTTCTACTCTTACATATTTAATACATTTTACTGTATGTATTTTATTGTATTTTCAAGTATTTTATTTATGATTTTGTATTTAATTTTTCTACCATTTCTATTGTTTTCTGTCTCTCTGTTCTTTTGTGAATATATATATATATATATGTGTGTGTGTGTGTGTGTGTGTGTGTGTGTGTGTGTGTGTGTGTGTGTGTGTGTGTGTGTGTGTGTGTGTGTGTGTGTGTGTGTGTGTGTGTGTGTGTGTGTATTGAAAGGTGCCATAGAAATAAAGTTGAGTTCATTTTAAAGAAATGCGATCCTCTGTTATTTAGGGTCTAGACTTCAACAGTAGATGGCACCACTCATGTGTAAAGCAACTGTAACTTTTATAGCTGAGGCCAGCTGTCGCTCACAACCTCAGCAGCAGGGGGATGTAAGATGGAGAGAAACAGTGATAGTCCAGAAAAGAGACCCAAAAGTAGGCAGAGTTATGATGCTGATTTCAAGATAATGGTTATGAATGCAGCAGAGACATTAAACAGCTGATAATGAGCGAAATATGGAGTCAGAGAGATTTATGTGGAAAGTTGGCAGGCTCCAAAAGAAAACCTAAAAGTGCTAACAGTCAGAGAAAAACTTACCGTGGACTCTTCGAAGATACGCACAGGAAAGAGTGAGAGTGTGTTTCTGAAGAACAGATTGAAGGTACACCCGTTACCAGAGCTGTCATCCAGCTGGAGGTCTTGGACATCACCATACAGGTTGTTTTTTTTAACTGAGACTGAGTTGTGGATTATAATGTATACCACAAGTGTTTCATTTACATGTGTTTACATTTATAATTTGATGTAAATGTAACTTTTCAATCCAAAAAATACTGAGAACAACATTAAAACAACATTTGGTCTTTAAAAAATAATTTTCTCACAAATTAAACTTGTAAAGAGAGAAAATTCCTGAACTTTTCAATGAAAAACATCCTCATAATCAGCTAAATAAAACATCTCTCTGTGTGAGTGAAGCAGCCACTGCAGCACTGAGGCAGGAAAAGACACATTATCTTGTTCCTGAAGGTCTGAGGAAAACTCAGTCATGAGGGCAAATCGAGGGCAGATCAGGCCTCTCAGCAAGATAAAGATTGCTTTTTTTCCTGCTGCTGAAATACTTCTCATGGTAGTGAAAGCTTTGAGGGGGGAAAAAAATTGCCCATGATCAATGATGCCATTATAGTGGCCGCTCTGGTTTCAGTCACAGTGAACGGTCAGCAGAGACGAGCACTCAGCATCTCCTGCAGAGTTCAAAAGTGCTGATAACTGATACGAGCAGACGCAGAGGAAACGGAGAGATAACAGAAGCTTCGAACAACACGCAGGGTTTTTAAAGGAGGATAGTCTTTAAATAAATTAGCAACAATTCAGCATAAAGTTTTGGTTTTCTTTCAAATGTCCTCTTTCACAGAAAACTAAACATTTTTCTTAATAAGTTGCTTTATTTTAATGCTTATTGTTGATGCTATGTGCGTTTAAATATCTGTGTTAAATATGTGCATTCATTGTTTTGATTTATTTTGTTTTACTCATTTATATAAATGATCCTAAAAAAGACCAAAACATCAAATAAACACTTTAAATAAACATGGCCTTGCAGCCATGCTCATGCAGGAACCTCCTTCATATCAGATGACTGGATATCGGATAGTTTGTTAAATATTTAAACATGTATTGATCCATCCTGACTTAATATCAGCACAGTCAATGAACAGTTGACACCTCCAGGCCTCTAAAGAAGATGCTCAGTATCATTAAGTGTTGATTACAACAACACCTTGTGGTTTGATATGATGATATGGTTTTGTCACCTCTCGAATTTCCCACGAGGTTCATGAACAACGGAGCAGAAACAATGCACAGACAGGAAATAAGCGCAGACCTTTGTCATGTGGGTTTCTGCTCCTGAATGTGACAATCCCCTCATCTGAGGGGGTAGACCTCATGATGAAGTAAAGGACTGGAGTTGGTGGCAGAAATAGCCGCTGCCACAATGCCCTCCCTGTAGACTTTTACTCAGGGGTACGCAGGAGTGTGAGAACGGAACAAAGGAGGAAATGTGTCTCCAACAATGCCCATCTCCTCTGGGAGGAGGTGCAAAGGCCGAAGTGTTGAGGTAAGAGATAACTTTCTGAACAACACAGACAAACTAGGAACATACATGTTTTTGTAGTGAAGAAGAAAGTGGTGATACTACATGCATCACAGGAGCTTCTTGTCCTCAGAGGCCACCATAGCTTCACTGACAGGAGGGGTGAGCAAGGAGGGATTCAATCTAGAAACCAACCTGCTAGATATCACTAAATATTTACATTTCTATACACTGTACCTTTAAATATTGTAACAAATAGTTACAGTTATAACAACAGGGGTTTTCCATAAGATAAGATAAGATATACTTTATTTGTCCCCCGTTTGGGGAAATTTCTTTTGTTACAGCAGCTTACAACACGGGACAGGGGAATACAACAACGTACTAACATAGTTAAAAGATATAATAACAGTAATAATAGCAATGACAAGGGTAAAATAAAATAAAATAAAATAAAAAATAAAAAAAATAAAAAAAAATAAAAATAGAATAACATAGAATAAAATAAAATAGAATAAAATAAAATAAAGTAAAAATAAAATAAAATATGGCAACTATTACAGATATATACACACTATGTACACTTCTATCTGATCAATATATAAGGTAAGTTATTGCATGATAAAAATTGCACCAGGTTATTTAAAAACAAACATACACAGTATGAAGAACAGTGCGATTCAGATGGATACAGTAGTTATTTGTGAATGTCTCAAGTCACATAGTAACTTCCATGTAGTGGAATGAAAGATGAGAGCAGATGATTAACGGGACACAGCAGTGCTGGTGTTAAACAGTCTGATTGCAGATGGGATGAAGGACCTGCGGTAGCGCTCCGTCCTGCAGGGTGGGAGTCTCAGTCTGCTGCTGAAGGAGCTGCTCAGGGACCCCACAGTCTCATGCAGGGGGTGAGAGGGATTGTCCATGATGGATGTCAGCTTGGCTAACATCCTCCTCTCACCCACCTCCTCTATGGAGTCCAGAGGACAACCCAGGACAGAACTGGCCCTCCTGACCAGTCTGTTAAGTCTTTTCCTGTCCCTGTCTGTGCTCCCTGCTCCCCAGCAGACCACTGCATAGGAGAAAGCAGACGCTACCACAGTGTCATAAAATGTCCGTAACAGAGTCCTGCACACTCCGAAGGACCTCAGTCTTCTCAGCAGGTGCAGACGACTTTGGCCCTTCTTGTACAGGATGTTGGTGTTATAACGAGACGTAGTGTAATAAGAAGCAACGTGACGAGACACAATGTTACCATGCGCAACCTGATGAGACGCAGCGTGACGAGCCGCAGCGTTAAAATAACGTAATATAATGTAACTAAATGTTTTATAACGCGATGCCACATAAAATAATGCAACTCAGCGTTTTTTCTCAAGTGTTGCTAAATGGGCATTCAGACTGAAAGGTTCAGGATGTAAGTTAGCTTGTTTTTGAACTCTCAGAGAGGAACACAGAGAGTGTTCAGGTCATATGTGTAAGTCCATTATCCTGACTGTAGTTTTTTAAAGCTGGGCGGGGTGTTGCACTCAGTAAGTTGATGCATTGTTCAAAGCTTTCTCCACCTCGGAGCAATCAGCCTGTTTCCAAAAAACGTTGACTGACAGATTTGTTTCCCGGCCTCGCCCTGAGAGAATCAGTGTTAGTGGTTCAGATTTCACTCGGCAGAGATCCAAACAAGTAGCACGCTACGCTGCACTTCTTTAAAAGTTTGTCTGTGTTTAATGCCGTGAACTCAGACTTAGTTGCACAACAACACCACAATGGACACAGGCCCTTATGATTTTGCAGCTCATGCCGTTAATGTTGCAGCACATTTTTCACTTGCAGCTAACCCTGTAGTTGCACTCCTGGAGAGGGAACTGTTGCAGCATCTTTTCATCTACTCCATAAAAAGGAGATGATCCCATTTCTGAGCACTATCATTCCTTTTAGCGTCCAACTAGCACCTCAGAATGATCCTGAGTAAACGATCTTTGCTGACTTCCCTTTATGTGTAACTTGAGAAGCAAATAAAGTTGTCAGAGAGTACAAAGACAGGGTGAACAGAGACAGAGGCTCCAGCATGGACAAAGCCTTTGATCCTGAGATTCATGTGGTATCAGTGCTATCATCTGTCTCCACGTCTTCCTGGCAGATCCAACAGAACCAGAGCTGCAGCACAATTTTAGGCACAAGAAGAACAAAGCCAGCTCCGACACGCATGAGCTGCGAACGAGACAACAGCCAAGATACCGTCCAACTCACTGTCCCAGGAGAAGTTACGACTGATGAGGGAATCCAAGATAATTACCTCAGCTGACTTATCCCTGCTGCACTCAATGTTCTCGCAGTTTCTCAGTCGTATATTAAAGTCTAGAAGCTTAACGGTCTTGAAAACATCACACTTACTATGAAAAAGATGGGATCATCTGATGTGGTGAAGAAAAGGAAAAGGAACTTCCAGAAACTGATGGACTCTGTGAAGCTTTGACTTGTGCAACAATAGAAATACTTCAGCAGAGAAACTCAGATTTGAGAAGTTGATTTATTCCTCCCAACGGATTGCAGAAAGAAATCTGGCTGAACGAAACCACATGGAAGTTTTTTGGTCTCCATCTCCATCTGTAGTCTCAAGTCCCTGACAATACATCATGATGTCCTTCTCACAAACGATGGTCCCATTTCAATAAATACATGCAAAAGCTTGAGATGAGCGACTAAGATGGAGACATAATGAAGCATAGCCAACCATAGACCAAATGTCATCATCTCTCTCCATCCAAAACATCCACTACAGCCAAAATGCCAAACTCAAAGCTTCAAAAAGGGATTCACGATCCAATTAGTGATGCCAAAGTGGCTGCATCCATTTCTTAAAGTCTGTGACAAAAACCTTAGGCCCGGTTGTTTAAAAGGTTTAATCTGGGAAGAATGACCCAGATTGTGGAATACACTCTTTTGCTCTAACTTTTCAGACATCAGTATGATAAGAACTGCCCATGCTCCATCTGTTTGGATGGAGTAGGCGGGGTTTAACCAATACAACAACCGGTCACCAGGGGGAGCTGTAAATGTTTTGGTTTCACTCTGGTTAGCTGTTATTCTCTCTCTTCTTTTAAACAGTCAATGGATTTTATCAAACCTCAGATCAGTGGAGCTCTAAATGGGACTACATGTTTTGTCCACAGGGGGTGCAAAAGTTCACACTAATGAGAGATCCTAACAGAAGCTTTTAATTGAATTTTTAATTGATAATGAGTCTAATTCTTAATATTTTAAGATGTTACTACTATGTCATGATAGCAAACAGTTCAAGCTCAAAGGCTGACTGAAAACTTCAGAACAAGTCAAACTAGATGATTTATTTAGATGAGAACAACGATTTAATTACCTTATTTGTTTATGTACACGATGTGAAAAGAAGGCTGTGATGTGATGATGTAAGGACACACAAGACCCAAGAGAATAATACAAGAATGGATTATTATTTTATCACCTGAAAAGGAACAAAGCAGACGAGCTACAGGTGTTGAGAGATTGAACATCTCTTCATCCAGGTTAGACCACAAAACAGCGACCAACCAGTGACTGTTTGTCTAATGTTGGTTAGTCTTTCTTACCCAGAGAGCCAAACAGGTGCCATCCTCCCCTCATGGTGTCACTTCTCCTTGACTTCTAAAAGTTAGAGTGAATCATTTCCAATAACTGTGTCACATCCTCATTCTTCTTCTGCACACTGAAGTGCAGCGTCATTAAAATCATACATGAATGAAAGAGAAACACAGAGAGGCCTTGCACTGTCTGAGCCGTCTGACCAGAGTTGCATGTCTGAAGTTGTGTTTCCTTCCTCTGGAGCCCCTGAGGCTTTTCTGTCCCAATTAGTGGCTCTGCATCTGTGCTGATTAGTCAACAGCTTTACAACCCCTGCCAGCAAAGGAAGCCAAAAACTGGGAGAAGGAGCTCTTGGCCTAGATACAGGACAATTCAGAGTCCTAACAAGGTGAAGTGGCATGCATAAAATACAAAGACTAAATCTGGGGACAAAGGAGGAGGACAAACAGATTCAATCCGCACTACTTCCTCTCTCATTCAGCTGGAGGACAACAGACTGGGTTTAAGTCCAGGTGGGTTGGATCAGTTGTGACATTAACTTTGTCGATGTTTAAAGATGTGTCAACGTCAAAGCTCTGAGAAGGGATTCAATAAGCATTTTTTTGACATTGTAACATGGAGCTTTATGGGGATTTACTCTCTTTTGGAGACAGCCTCAAGTGGCCACCAGAGGAACTGCAGCTTTTGGCACTTTGTTTTGGGCCTTTTACAGCCCTGAATGTTTCCGCTTGCTCAGATTATTTTTTTAATGAGTTAAGAAAATAAATACACACACACACACACTCTCTCTCTCTCTCTCTCTCTCTCTCTCTCTCTCTCTCTCTCTCTCTCTCACACACACACACACACATACACACACACACACACACACACACACACACACACACACACACACACACACACACACAAACACACACCTCCATTTTCAGAGCAGCTGTATTGGTGCAAGAAATAAACTACCATGAGAAGTGAGTCCAGAGTTAAAATGTTATTTCAAAACACAGAACATTCATCTGGATCAAAGGAGCTCAACCAAGCATGTTACTTTGGGGACTTTGCAAAATGTCCCCAGAAAAAAAGAATGTCCCCAAAAGAGAGATAGCCCATCAAGGGTCGGAGACAGAGACAAAGACACACACACACACACACACACACACACACACACACACACACACACACAAACACACACACACACACACACACACACACACACACACACACACACACACACACACACACACACACACACACACACACACACACACACACACTCTCTCTCTCTCTCTCTCTCACACAGACGGGGAATTAGCAGGCTATCCTGGTGGGGTAACAGAGAGGCTTGTGAGTCTGGTCAGGTTTTATCCAGCAGTAAGCCGATGGTCAGGGGTCTGCCTGTTCTCGGGGCAGATGGTGGAGCGGGGGAGGGGTGCTGTGGGAATGTGGGACCCCATTAAAGGACAAAGATTAACTACCATTGGATAATAATCTTAAACTGAGAGTATTCCAGTTATTAAATCCGTCCTTCATACTGTGAATAAAGAAGAGTTATTCAGTTCACACCTTCTCTGAAACACTGACTGAATGTTTTGCAATGTTTGCTGTGATAACCACAGTTTCCTGTTTCAGAACTGATAAAGTACATCTACAATGTAAATGAGCACAGGTGACAGATGTAGTCTGGTTGCACGGCAGGGTTTTTGTCAGTATGTTGATCTAGCGATGAGGAACCAACACAGGCATGCGGATTTGAACCTGCAAGAAGGACTGAAGGCTGGTGGTGCTAGCTCTGCTAGTATTAGACACTCTGCAAACCAATGTGACGTAGTTCACCTGCAGACTCTGAACATGATGCTGTGTTCAGCCTTGTTTAAAAATTCATGCTTCATGTGTTTTCTGAGTGTTTTCTTACTGATCGAGAAGTTTCAGTTAGTCAGAAATTTAATTTCAATTACAAAAGATGATATTAGTCATCTTGGAAAATCCCTAAATCTTACATAAATAACAAAGCAAGTGTGTTTCTAATTATTTGTCTGCACATTTTGAGACAGACATTGAACTTTCAGATTGATGAGTAAGTTTGAAGTTTCTGTGACAAACTTTGCATCAGGTGGCTCCCCCTATATACAAATATTTTAGATGTTTTTCATCAGGAATCTGAATCAGCTTTACAACAAACAAAACTTGGAAGTGGAAGTTTTTGCTGTGGAGAAAGAAGTCTGTCTCTGCAGTGTGTTGTTAATCGCTTCTTCAGGCCTCTAAACAAAATACTCAATCTAATGCTGATGGTCTTGTTTGCTTTCGGAGGGCGTAAAGAGGAATCTCTTTCAGTTTCAGTCTGTTTCATAAACAGATGCAGCTCCTCACAAGAACTCAAAGCTGGCAAAGTATTATTCAGGAATATAATGAATAAAGAAATGAGGATTTGAGAAAGCATAAATGAAACAGAAGAACTAAAAGGAACACAACACAAGCAGCAGCTACAATATCTGCAACTTGTTGACAAAGACGTGCACATAAATAAATCAAATGTTTACAGTTCTAGTCATGTTTTAGAAAAGATCTCTTCTGGTAATGGCCGTCCTCCTCCTCCTCCTCCTCCTCCTCCTCCTCCTCCTCCTCCTCTGGCTCAGACCACCACTCACATCACTGTCAACAGCCTGATTGTTCCTTGTTTGGATGCTGACGTGTCTGCTCTGAAATATGTGTCAAGCAGCCCCTGATGATGCATTATTAACGAGCAGTGTTATATAACTAACCGGGGCTGACGCACTCTCTCACAACAGCACCATCCTCTGAACCTTCAGAGCCCGGTCTGAACCGTTCTGCCGGATCTTTGATGGACGCTCTCACATAACCACCGTGCATGCACCAAGGTCAATCACAATCACTTTATAGAGTTCAAGTAAGTCGGCACACTGAGCAGCTGTTTGATCTTACAATAACTCCTGCTTTTTAATGAATGCATGAGGAAACAGTCTGCTTCTTTCTTGCTTTGCTTGTTAAGCTGATGATGTGAGGAGCCGACCCACCACAGCTCCGTTCATCTCTGCAGAAAGCACACTAATGCTTCTCCTAATTAGCCTGTCAGTTCTCAGTGGTGATACTCCCCTCCATAACTGTGATAAGAGCGCATTTCTCTCTAATGCATCTGTCACACATTAACCCCACATCACACAGAAGAGAGCTTTTCAACTTCTGAAACTGCATGCAGAACAAAACACATTATGGTTTGCAGCCCTGTGCAGACGTAGACCACGTTTGTTTTCTGCATGTTTTTAAAACCAAATGTGGTTAACCTAAATGTTATTCTGAAGGGACATATCATGAGAGCAGCCTGAACTAGAACAGCAAACATAAAGCATCGTGTGAAATTATACTCATGAACAGGTTTCACAAATCAGCACCACAGAATCAGGACTCTGAATCCACTGTGCAAGAAACCGTCTGTTTTTAAAAAGGGTCAGGCTTACAACGGATATCCACTAATCCGTGTCCAGGACCGCCGGACAGCTGGAGTCATGTGACCGAGGTTTTCCTCCTCCTCTCCTCATCCATGTTGTCTTTCTGGTCCTCTGAAAACCTCTGACCTGTTGACTCCAGGCCTGGCTCCGCTCATCATGACTTTGGTTTGTTGTTGCAGTTCAGTGAAATACGATCTGGTGATAACACAGAGTGTTTTATTCGGAAAATTAACCGGATGTTTTCATTTTGTTTTGGTGCCTGACTTCCTGTCCCGCTCCATCTGCTCTGTCGAGATTGATGCGTCGTGCTCCGGCATCCGGCAACAAATAGAAGTCTTGTGTATCTGATCTGGAGGGGATCCAGTGGAAGTTAACACATTGACTAGAATAGAAACCTATCAGATCCGGAGACGGACGGGACATGGATCTGGTGGAATGTGGTCGTGACATGCAGCTTCTGCAGCCGCTGTTTGTCCTCAGCTGTTGAATTTAACTTCACAAGATGATCCATGGTCTTCATTTTAGTACAGGCAGCTCTCTGCTCTTCTGAAATCCCCCTATGTGTTGTTATGCTACAAATAGATTGACCTCATCCTAAGATTACAACCTGTGCTACTTTATTCTCGGAATCTTCCTTCAACATTATTCTAAAATGAAGATGGATCAATCATTAATCCCTCTGTGTGTTTGCAGACCGCATGGTGACGTTGTTGGTAGCTTGTTGGCGTTGCAGTAACAGGATGTGAAGGCACACTTCCTGGTGTTGTAAAAGGTTTCATCATGACCTTATTACATCAATGCTTCACTGCAGAGTGAAACAACAGCTGTATCCACAATGACATAATAATTAATGTCACATGCTGCAGCAAACAAACTCTTTCAAATCGGGTCGTGAAGGGTGTTTTTCAGTTTCAAAAGGCGCGCAGGGCTTAGACGGCTACATCCTGCAGGACCAGGCCCATCCAGGTTAAGACTTCCTGTCCATTTGTCTCTTCTGGTGCAGAGACAGTGGGATGCTATCTCCTTAGTTTTGGAGACACTGATTGAGATTTGATCACATGCCGACTCTGATGTTGATTTGGTGCATAAAACAAATAAAAGCGGAGAGAGGACGCAGCCCTTTGTTCAAATAAAGCACAGCTAACGCTCACACCCTGTGATCTATTTGTTATAAAGTCCATCAGCCGTCTTATAAGACACTGATCAATGTTGCAGATGCCTACAAAACTGCAGAAAAATCAATAAAGAGCAATCACACACAAGTTTGTGATGTGTTAGAAGAAGGGGGGCAATCCCCTTCTTAATACCCCTGGCAGGCCGGTCTGCAGGCTGAAGCAGGTCTCAGTCTGCAGGAGGGCGTCGTGATGTTCAGGCTCTGGTTAAAAACAGAAATCTGGCGTAAGATTAGGCAGCTTTGGATGAGACGGAGAGAATGACCATACTTATGGTTAAAAACGGCAACAATAATTGATGGTCTGAAGGCTGGACCGGCTCACACCCATCCAGCATCACAACATCAGGAGCCTCTCACTTCTGTGTCTGTAGGAGAGAGCTCACTGCTGGGAATGCTGCATAACAATACGATACAAGCACAATTTAAAGAGATGATTTCTGTCAAAACACGACCCTCAGGCTTCCAAATGCTCGATCTTTAAAAGTCTGAACTTGTGGTTTATTTCACCGGTGTTATAAATGATTTTGAAGACAATGAAAACCAGGAACTTTTTTGCCCTTCCACCAAACCAAAGAGCAGCTGTGTGAAGTTATTTCTGAGTTTAATACAGCAGTAAACAAAGTAGATTAAAGAGCTGAACTTTGGATCAGGCTTTCAGAAGGATTCGAGGGCGAAACTGTGAATACTGAAACCCAAAAAGCGACAGACTGATGGTGTTTTCTGCACGCTCTTTGGTTTAGGGTGCACGTATTTTACCTTTAGTTTCTGAGAACTAATTTAAATCATTTTAAACAATTTCCCCGCTGCTTTTCAGATAAGCTTATAGTTAGAGCTGGCTCAGGCTTGGACCAGCTCTTAGTTATGCTGCTATAGACTTAGACTGACACACTGGGATCCTGCCTCTCCCTCTCTCTCCTCTCTCTGCCTGTCTCTTACTTTAACTCTCCCTGTCCCATTAAAGTTACTAACCATAGACCTTTCTGGAGTCCCTGAGCTCCCTTGTCTCGTAGGTTCCTCTTGATCTCTGCTGTAGATTCCTTTTTTGGGTCAGTTATTCATTCCTTTGATTTTTTCTCTTTCATTCCTTCTTTCTGTCTTTCTTTTTTCTTCTTTCTTTTGTTCTTTCTTTCTTTTATTCATTTGTCCTTACATTCCTTTCTGCTTTCTTTCTTTCTCTCTCTCTTTGTTCTCTCCATGTTTCTTCATCCTTTATGTCTCCTTTTCTTGTCCCGCCCTTCCATTCTAAATTTATTCCACTCTTTTTCTTTCTTCTCATCTCCCTCACTTTTCTCTTTTCATAGACCTTTCTGGAGTCCCTGAGCTCCCTTGTCTCGTAGGTTCCTCTGGATCTCTGCTGCTGTGGACGTGCCAGACTCCAGCTGCTACAACTACTACTATCCGTCTCATCACTATCATCTCCTTGTCCTTGCCACTGTAACTTGCTAAATGCTGCAAAGTGCTCTGCTCATGGTGGATTAAGATGAGATCAGACTGAGGCCTGTCTGTAAGATGGGACTGGATCTTATCCTGTCTTGATGTTGGGTCTTTGTTAATAATAGAACAGTACGGTCTAGACCTGCTCTGTTTGGAAAGAGTCTTCAGGTAACATTTGTTGGGATTTGGCGCTTTATAAATAAAGATTGATTGTTAAAAATATAAGTGAATGACCACGGTTTATTCCATAAACCTGGTGTATGCCCTAAACATGGCTTGAAAGTGGCGTGCACCATTTCCCGTGCAAAACTCTTTGATCCTTCAAATTAAAATCGAGTTAAAAATCTATGAGACTTGCTGAAGTTGTTTACTTTTGAAGTTCCAATCCAATTTATTTTTTGAAAGCAGCATTTCGAGTTTTGCTCTCATGATTTTTTTTGTACTGCGTCGAGGTTCATTTCTTCTTCGAGGACTCGCGCCATATTAAAGTCATATTTATGATCAGTCTTTTATGGCGTGCCTGGATGTTTATCCGGGTGTTTAATCTATGAAATGTTTCAGTAATGGCTGACGATAGTGAAAGAGCGCTGCAGAGAACGGAGCCAGTTTTTCTCCCCATTAAACCACTCATCTTTCCGGAGCATCAACAGAGAGCTGGATTAATGGCTGTAATGGTCAGGGTGGAGTCTGACACACCAGGATTTATGTCCTGCATGTTACAGCACTTTCACATTATGCAAAAAGGGGCGGCAGCAACTTCCCAAGAACCCTTTACCTGCACACGAGCTAGCAGCGGGCGAGCTGCTCTTAATGCATTCATAGTTTAATTGGCTCTGACACTTTATTGTATTTTCTTACCACTTTGCTGATTCCCCCGGGAGCTCTGGCCCCGGCTGGTGCCTCATTGGCGAAACTTGAGCTCAATCAAGACGATAGACTCCTCCAGTAAGGACCTCCTGATTGTGCCATGTCAGAGATTCCTCCTCAAAGTCGGCTCTCTGAGTGGGGGAGAAAGTCGAATATGTCGTCCTGACGCGCTCATTTACTCGGACAGGGCCACCGCTAATCACATCTCTGGATGACGCTGCAGTAACTGATAGCCGGAGAGAGAAAGGCCGATTTTACAACCGCTCAGACATCTTCCTCTGTAGCAAATTAACGTTTGTGGAGGCAGCTCTGTAGACAAACAGAGTTGTATTGTCATGTAGATATTCATACACCTCAGAGGAATGGACTGACATCAGCTGCTTACATGTCATTTGGAATATGCTCATAGCAGAGTCTGGTTTTCGTACGCTCTTTGAATTTGTCTGTTTGTTTTTGTCGCACATTTCTGCAGCACCCTTGGGATTCTCAATCACCATCGCTTCTCTCTGAATGTGCACATACTTCTTCAAACACAAACTTCCAAATGTCTGTTTCAAACTTCTCTCTAAGTTTTCAAGCAAAACATTATTCACTATGTGGACTTGCCTCCTTGTTTCTTCCTGCTCTGAAGTCTCGGACACACGTTGATTCAAACTGTGTGAAAGCTGAAACAGGAACTAAAAGTACGACACAGAGCTGGTGAAGTGTGAGTCAGATATTTAGAAACCACCCAGCCAAATGTGAATATTTCCATCACTATGCCCTGCAGTGTGCGAGGCTCACACACAAGAAACGGCTTGTCAAAGTGTTGTGCAACACGTGTGCAAACCAGTGCAGGCACGAGAGTGAGACTCTCATCTGCTGGATCTGCAACATTAAAGACATCTCAGTGAGCGTTTCTCTCAAAGGATGATAAACATCTATACCCCACGCTGTAAAGGTGTCATAATATTCATGACACTTTCATGTACTATTTGTACAGTGCTGAAGAGCGAGGGAGACGCAGGCATGAAACCACAGATGAACCTAGTTCAGTATTGTTTCATTTTTATGACTGTAAACAATTTGACATTTCAGACAGCGCAGAGAGCTCGTGTGGCGTGACCCTCCAGAATCAGGAGGAAGATCTCAGCGAGGGGTCACATGCTGGAGGAGGACACATGCTCACCTTAGACGGTATAAAACACAGACAGAGGCCCAATCTCAATGTCCTCACTGAGCCCTTCTTGACTTAACTGACATCAGCTGGAAAGTGACTGAGGGCAGGAGGCTGTCCAGGCTCTAACTGTAGAACTGGAATGGGACAGCACTTTGAGACTTCTCACATGACCTGCATGACGTCACCAGCTCACCTTAGTGATATTAGGAATGTTTATTTCACAATTCTTACTTTCCCAAATTCAGGGCACTTAAGCGACTACCATGTGATCCAGGGTCTTACTGTACAGACTGCTTAAACCACAACATTTAAAATATATAAATAGGCTATATAACTATAAATATATAAATTATACTGTATACACATCTGTTTGAAGATAGATAGATTAAGGCTGTTTTATATATTCAAACTTTTTTGCCTGTAAATTTCATTGTAACTTTCATGCGAGTGTTTGAGTATCGACATTGAGATTGGGCCTCAGATTGTCATTGACTTCTGGAGAGGCATTAATGAAGCCAAACGATGGTGGCCGCCATGTTGGAAATACTGACTCGTCCTAACTTCCGTTCGGCCCAGCAAGAGGCGGAGCTGAGGTGAACCTTTGACATCCTGGAAAACAGCAACAACATTCCTGCCTGTCAGTCAACGAAGCCACATCAGAAGTTATGCAATTTTATGTGTAACAGTCCTTGTACCAGGCTGTAAACATGTTTCACTGCGGTACAAATGGGCATTTCAACCCAGGTGTTAATTTTTGCAGAAAGCCTCAAGTGGACACTCTAGGAACTGCATTTTCTTGCACTTCTGCATTGGCTGCATGTTTCCACACTTGGCGTTGCTGCTTTGTCCTCTCTGATGCTGCTGCACAGACACAGAGATACAGTCAATGCTATGCACAGTGTCGGATTAACTTAAGGAGTGATGTACAACCTTGCCTCTGTTGACACTCTCTTGTCTGGGAGGGGGTTGTGAGTCTTATTCCTCATTTTGAAGAAGACTGTCGGGAGAGTGATGCAAAACGTTTGCACCATATTGTGCAGACATCAATTTTCAAAACTCCAAAGTTTGGCAAGATTCAACAAAAGTTTCCCACCAAAAAACGCTCCTGCACTGATCTGTAGTCTCTGTATTTAGTTTGGCAGTATTTTCTGGTTTCTTGTAAGCCCTTTTTCTTTTCTATGAATATTATTAACGCATGACAAAATAATAAAACCATCCCTAATGAAGCGTGTAAGTTTCTAAGATATCCGTATCAAACCACAAAACTGTTTCAGAGTTTAATCTCTCTGCTCATCCGAACTTGGACTGAACTCCTGTTGAAAAGAGAAATAGCTCAGGGATTAGTCGACGGTGCAGCAGCTTTATAAACTGTCACAACAGTTTCTCAACAGGAAACAAGTGAGGCGCACAGAACAGACAGAGAGCTGCAGAAATATGACAACAGTATGATGATTCAGTGTGGACTCAGGAATCGAGCGTCGGCACACTCACAAATGTCTCGAATGCGGGAAACAAAGAAGTTAATTAAGCATGAGATGTTGGTGTGAGTCACTGCCGGTGGGCGTGCGGCGATCGCGAGGAAAACAGCTTCAGTCACAAAAATAACCCCGGACTGAAACCGAAATTCAGACAGGAGGAAGAATTTGAGGATGTATTCCAGGTTTCTGCCTCCACGGCATCCATCTGAAAGCTGCTGCAGCACTGAAGGATACATCAGGATGATTTGTCAAGTCACTGAGCTAATTGTTAGCCTCCTTCTCGTTTTCGCGCTTGAAACCCCGCCTCTTTCATGTTAACAGATGGAGCATGGGTCACACTATAAAACCTAAATGCATGCAAATACTTTTTATTCTTTCATCATAGTTGAAGTTATAGTTCTGTGCATGCCTGGAGTTAACCTGCAGAACATGTCGAATCCATTCTGTATACAGACAGCTGAAGAGAGGAGATCTTGATCAACTACTACCTGAACTTCCTGTTGATGCAGCTTGAAGTACATCAAAGAGACGATGAACGCTTCCTCTTCAGCAGTCAGAACGTAAAAACTCTGCCTTTTGACCTTCCTATCATCATTCCTCATTAGCCATGCATCAACCTGACCCCTGACCCCCAGTAAGAGGCCGTGTGTGAAGGGCTGTTTCCGAAACCGCCTGCTACATACTACTTACTTATGTAGTAGGCAGTAGGTATTGCTTACTACATACTGCGTTTGAATTAAGTCTGTAGTATGACTGCTCTGTTGGATCTGTGTTGCAGTACGCTGGGCCAGACGTCACTAGATTTCCGGTTTTGGAAAGTGGAAGTAAACAACGGCGAAGCCGATAGAGAAACTGCTTCTTTAGAATCCACTTATGATTTAGAAAGTTAGGAAGTGGTTTATATGGAATTCAATAACCTTCACGGCACCGGAAAACAGATTTCCTCCCGTCAAGAAAGAAGGAAAAAGAAAAAGCGGAACGAGAGCTGTGCATTGTGGGAAACAGTACGCGATGCAGACTGGTCCGATGCAGACTGAGAATGTTTCCTGAATCAGTAGACATCCGGGGAGTTTTGGCATACTGCAGATTTTGCTCTTGTTCACTTACTACACACTACTTACTGAATTTTGGCCAAATCAGTACGTACTGCTAGTACAGTAGGCGGTTTCGGAAACAGCCAAGGTCTCACTAGCTGCTAAAGCTAGCTATCCAACCAGCTAATCAGTCCCCAAAAAACTCCACCACAAAGTTGCTAATGTAACGGGTATTGTGTTGCATATTCTCCCACTTGCTTTCGTATGTAATGGTTTGATACATGTACTTGTGGCTCTAGAGCGCCCCCTCTCCAAGGTATATATTCGCTGTGCAGCTCTCGTGCCGTGCCAGTGTGTGTACAGTCATGGCCAAAAGTTTTGAGAATGACATAAATATTAAATTTTCACAAAGTCTGCTGCTTCAGGGTTTTTAGGTGTTTTTGTCAGATGTTTCTATGGTATAATGAAATACAATTAGAAGCATTTCATAAGTATCAAAAGCTTTTATTGAGAATTACACAGAATTCATGCAATAAGTCAATATTTGCAGTGTTGACCCTTCTTTTTCAAGACCTCTGCAATTCTCCCTGGCATGCTGTCAATCAACTTCTTGACCAAATCCTGACTGATGGCAGTCCATTCTTGCATAATCAATGCTTGGAGTTTGTCAGAATTTGTGGGTTTTTGATTGTCCACCCGCCTCTTGAGGATTGACCACAAGTTCTCAATGGGATTAAGATCTGGGGAGTTTCCTGGCCAAGGGCCCAAAATCTTAATGTTTTGTTCCCCGAGCCTCTTTGTTATGACTTTTGCTTTATGGCAAGGTGCTCCATCATGCTGGAAAAGGCATTCTTCATCACCAAACTGCCCTTGGATGGTTGGGAGAAGTTGCTCTCGGAGGACGTTCTGGTACCATTCTTTATTCATGGCTGTGTTTTTAGGCAAGATTGTGAGAGAGCCCACTCCCTTGACCGAAAAGCAACCCCACACATGAATGGTCTCAGGATGCTTCACTGTTGGCAAGAGACAGGACTGATGGTAGCGCTCACCTCGTCTTCTCCGAACAAGCCTTCCTCCAGATGCCCCAAACAATGGGAAAGGGGATTCATCAGAGAAAATGACTTTACCCCAGTCCTCAGCAGTCCAGTCCCTGTACCTTCTGCAGAATATCAGTCTGTCCCTGATGTTTTTACTGGAGAGAAGTGGCTTCTTTGCTGCCCTCCTTGACACCAGGCCTTCCTCCAAAAGTCTTCGCCTCACTGTGCGTGCAGATGCACTCACACCTGCCTGCTGCCATTCCTGAGCAAGCTCTGCACTGGTGGTGGCCCGATCCCGCAGCTGTAACACCTTCAGGAGACGGTCCTGGCGCTTGCTGGACTTTCTTGGGCGCCCTGGAGCCTGTTTGGCAACAATTGAACCTCTCTCCTTGAAGTTCTTGATAATTGGATAGACGGTTGACTGAGGTGCAATCTTACTCGCTGCTATAAACTTCCCTGTTAGGCCCTTTTTGTGCAATGCAATGATGGCTGCACGTGTTTCCTTGCAGGTAACCATAGCTAACAGATGAGGAACAATGGTGTCATGCACCATCTTCCTTTTAAAGTGTCCAGTCACTCAATCATGACAGATTGATCGCCAGCCTTGTCCTCATCAACACCCACACCTGTGTTAATGTGTGTGACACCTGTGTGTCATTGAAATGATGTTAGCTGGTCCTTTTGTGGCAGGGCTGAAATGCAGTGGAAATGTGTTTTTGGTGATAAAGTTCATTTTCAAGGCAAAGAGGGACTTTGCAATTAATTGCAGTTGAGCTGATCACTCCTCATAACATTCTGGAGTATATGCAAATTGCCATTATAAAAACTGAAACAGCAGACTTTGTGAAAATGAATAGTTGTGTCGTTCTCAAAACTTTTGGCCATGACTGTAGACCTGCCGAAGGTGAGTGTCAGAACGCAGCACCGTGTACATTTAGAATTAAGCTAGCAAGCTAGTAGCTAACCATGTCATTGTTCTTTGTAGTGTGCTGTATGAAACACTGAACGAGCCACTGTGCAGCTGACCAGCATTTGTTATGTCCTTCCCTGTTCTGATATAAAGTGTTGGTCTGGATACTCTATCAAGCCTCCTTCATCCTTTGAAAACACAACGCAGAGTTTATTGAACCATCCAGCTGCAGTAAAGTGCAGTTGACCATGGTTACACTAACTTTCATGAAGACTTCTCAGGTTCTCTTTTAGTGAAACTGAAAACAAAAAACAAATGACCTTATTAACAAAAACAATAATTCAGTTGACTATGCATATCGACATGTTAAACATTGCTCTAGGGTGCAGACTTAAACCTGATTTATACTTCTGCATCGAATCGTACCTATCACACATCAGCCTTGTATTTCTCCTCCTCTCTATTCTTCATGTAATCATGTCTGTATGATAAACAGCAACATGTATCAGCTGTAGATTAACAGAACACGCTTTGAATCTATGTGGAAAACATAGACTGTATAAAATATGGACGTAGTATCCGTGAAGTCACCGATCTGTTCCTGAGAGCTGTTTTGAAGCCAATCGACGGCGGCAGCCATATTGGAGATGCGGAACTCAACCAGGCAGAGTGTGACGTAGTGTGAGCCTCTTAGCCAACAGCTATGTGTTCCCGACCGGGAGTCACATCAGTCATGTCCTTATTTGGGCAAAAACTGGTAATCTTAATATCTTCTGAACCGTCACGTTAGAAAAAAATCACCCCTGTACAGTGTGTGTTGATAGAGAGATTAGCTTCATAGGGCCAAGACGTTTTTTAAACCAGGCTGTAAACATGTTTATTAATGCTGCAAAGATCGTCCTTTTCCCATTCATGTCTATGTGGTGTCCGGTGTTTCTGCAGCCAACCTCAAGCGGATTCATGATGTATTGCAGTTTAGATCACTTCCGCATGGGCTTCATCGTTTGAGAACTGAGGTTGCCACTTGGTGGAAAAGTAAACAGATTGGGGCCGGAAGGAGGCGACCGGCTATCAGAGAGACCACACTGCCCTCAAGTGTTTCGGCGGAGAATCGCTGCGCGACACAGACACATCAACGCACTAGTATGTGGTACTCGTGTCCATGTCAGCCTCTGCTGCATAGGGGAGACGCAGAAGTATAAATCAGCCTTTATCCTGATGGTTAAGATGCATGCCCATGTAGCGGGTGGCCCGGGTCTGGATCCAGCCTGCGGCCTCTTTCCTGCATGTCATTCCCCCCACTCTCTCCCAGATTCCTGTGCTATCCACTGTCCTCTCCTCTATAATTAAAGGTGTAAAAGCCCCAAAAATATTTTAAAAAACCCACAAAAAAACAAAATCATTGCTCTAATGTCGCCACATGCTGCTAGCATTTAGCAACTCAATACAAGTGTATGACGAAATTAGCACTAGCTTAGGGATTATAAGGGACAGTCTAGCTTTGCGTTGGGTCTTGCCTCTTTTTTGATATCACTACCTGCTTCAAGGACTGTAACCTCAGCACAATTTAACCACCCAGCAGAACCTCAGAGTTTGTAAAGTTTAGTCTGAAGATAGAGAGCAGATGAGGCCGTGTGCAGGTACTCCTCCTCTCTCCCTGATTCAAACAGAGCTCTGAGTCCTCCTGAGTCTTGTAAATATGACTCAGTAAACACACAGATGTGTTTACACTGTCGCTGACATCAGAGCAGCTAATGGAAACAGAAAATCCCCTCCTCAGGAAATCGCGGATGTTTTACTGTTTGCAGAACTGTAATCTCAGCGAGTCGATGCTCTAATGAGAACAGATGAGTGACAGAGGCTCCGTCTGCGTGCGTGGCTGGTAATGACTTACAGCTCTGACGGATGGTACACAATGACCAACCTTCAGAGGAATCAATACTGCAGGCCCAAATGCATCCTCAGTACACACATGGAACATTTTGATATTGACAAACTATCAGCGGACAAAGATGAACCCACATTAACATATGTGCACAAACATTGACAGAGATAGGAGATGATGAAGCTAATGGAGCATGATGGCTTTAAGAGTGCTCTTTTATAATGTTCTTTGTCTTCATGCATCCATATTAAAATGTGTATTCCTGGTTTAACATTTATTCTGACAGACAGTCTGTGTCTGCAGTCTGAACCTCTTTGCAGTTTCCCTCTCATGGACTTATTGGTTTGTGGACTCAATGTTTTGGTGGTCGAGTTACAAACCACCAGGCAGAGAGCATCAAACTGAGCGTGACGGAAATGTTCATTAGATTATGAGCAAAGTCAGACAGAAAATTATGACTTGAATTGTTTTCAGTATTAAAGCTCCAATGAGCAACTTTTGGTTTGGGTTGATTTTGGCGCCTCCTGTGGTCAAAACAGGAACTTTTTGTTGATTTTCTCAGATTTATTTTTTTAAAATCATCCTGCTTTCTTTTAACAGTAAAATACATCTCTTATTTAGACTCTGCTGTGGAAGTGTACATCAAGGTTGTTTCTCTTTCTGTAATCTCTTTCTGTGAGTTCAGTCACACAGGGTTTGTTTTCATCTACTTTAACTGATAAATTGGCTATAAATCATTTAAAAATAAATACAGAAATATAATAAAATATATTTAGTATATAAGACCCACCTTTGATACAGTTTTAATCAGCAAAAAAATTAACATTGGTGTGACCAATTCCCAAGAATAAAACACACAGGTATTTAATACATTATTTTAATTTATCATTTAAACGTCAGTTTATATTTAATTAGATATTCTATTTTCTTTCTTTATTATTTAATTACTAATTTTTCGATATTTTTTGTGCTTTTATTTATCTTCAACTTTTATCTTTACCTTTTTTAATTGTCTTAATGTTTTATCTTTTATTTACTCATTTCTTAAATATGTCCCTTTATTCATATACATTTTATTGCAATTTTTGTGCATTAGTCTCTACTTCTAAATCCATTTCTGTTTAATATTAAGTCGTGATATATATATATATATATATATATATATATATATATATATATATACATATATAACTTATAGTTAGAGCTGGATCAGGCTTGGACCAGGTCTTAGTTATGCTGGCATAGGCTTAGACTGACACAATGGGATCCTGTCTTTCCCTCTCTCTCCTCTCTCTGCCTGTCTCTAACTTTAACTCTTCCTGTCCCATTAAAGTTACTAACCATAGACCTTTCTGGAGTCCCTGAGCTCCCTTGTCTCGTAGGTTCCTCTGGATCTCTGCTGTAGATTCCTTTTTTGGGTCAGTTATTCATTCCTTTGATTTTTTCTCTTTCATTCCTTCTTTCTGTCTTTCTTTTTTCTTCTTTCTTTTGTTCTTTCTTTCTTTTATTCCTTGGTCCTTTCATTCATTTCTGCTTTCTTTCTTTCCTCCTTTTCTGTTCTTTCTTTCTTCTCCTATTTATATCTTTCTTTCTCTCTCTCTTTGTTCTCTCCATGTTTCTTCATCCTTTATGTCTCCTTTTCTTGTCCTGTCCTTCCCTTCTAAATTTATTCTACTCTTTTTCTTTCTTTTCATCTCCCTCACTTTTCTCTTTTCATAGACCTTTCTGGAGTCCCTGAGCTCCCTTGTCTTGTAGGTTCCTCTGGATCTCTGCTGCAATTATTGCAATTTTTGTGCATTAGTCTCTACTTCTAAATCCATTTCTGTTTAATATTAAGTCGTGATATACATATATATATATATATATATATATATATATAATTTTTTTTGTAATTTTCACCGCTGTAAAGCACTTTGAATTGCATTTGATTTGAATGAAAGTTTCTCTATTACTAAAGCTTGATTGATTAAATCCCCCTTCTGACAATAGTAAGCAAAGACCTGATTATCCGATTGTTCTTAAGGTTATCCTGCCAGACCCTCCTGAAGTGTGAGGTGTGTTTAGAGTCATTCTCTTTCCCCCTATTTGCTCGGATTTAAATATTAAACATGTTGAATATTAGGGGTCAGACTCTCTTGTGTGGAGGGAACCCTGAGGATGGCTGAGCACGCACTCTGTGGATTGGGGGAAGCACAACAAACTCATCCTGGCAACAATGGTCGACGTGAAGAATAAACTTCCAACAGAAATAGAGAAGCCACTTGTTGATTTGTGGCAACAACACGAGTGTTTACACAACGTGTTCGGTAAAAGATACCACAACAACCCAAACAAGAGGAGGACAGAAATGTATACTGCAATAAATGTACCAGAAAGCTATGCAGCTTGCAACAGTTGTTCCTGTTGTCCGCCATGTTTGTTTACTTTAAAGTCACATTTGACCGCAAGATTTGTTTTGAGAGTTTGCGCCGGGGATTTTGGTAGCTGGTGAAGTAAATCTTTGGGGTTTGTGGTCACTATGATGGAGATCTAATTAGATTTTCAATCTACACCAAATCAAAAGTAAACGCTCCATATTTTAGTTAATCATCCCTGAATCAGATCGTCTCATTAAAGACAAACTCACACACCTGATTCTTATAAAAAGCAGAGAGATGCTAAGCTAAATTGCTAAGCTAGATGTGTGTGCTTCTGCAGAGACAGGCTGAAGAGCTGGGCCTCTTTTTTTAATCTGCAGATCTATAAGAAGCATGCAGACACTGGAGGTATCACAGCGGGTCCTGAGCCACATGTGCTGCTGAGAACCAGCCTCTCCAGCTGTGAGGAGGAGGGGGAGGAGGAGGAGGAGGAGGAGTGTGGGCGAGATGAAAGACTCACACACCGCACAGATGCTGCTGTATAAACACTGAAATGCAAAATTAAAATCCAGCTTGTTGTTTGTATTTTGAATCTGCACATGCAGCACACGGTGACGCAGAGAAGAGCCGTGTTTCTGAAGTCTCAGCCCTGGAGGACAAATCCTGATAATCATACGCCAAATGTAAAAGTTATTTTCTGATTCCGATCTGACAGGATGTAGAACAGCTGCTCGGTGATCTACAGTGAAGTGTTTCCATGAATAAGCGCTCACGAAACACAAACAGAGCATAAAAATACCTCGCCCTGACTCATTCTGTCAACAATGTGGGCTCCAGCGTGAGGCAGAAACCCTGAGATGATTTGATTTGATCTGAACTCCTGCAGCGCTCAAACATCAGGAGGAGGAAAACAAGTTCAATTACAACCCCAGCTCGGCCCTCTTGGCCCTCTTGGATCTGAAACCAGGACTGTTATTGTTCATTTCTGCAGGATCAGAGTCTTTACTGTCCTCAGCAGCTCAGAGGAGGAAGGATTTCCGCTCGTGCTGAAGTCAAAACCCGGAGTGAATCAGCAGCATGTTGGGACAAGCTTCAGCGTGAGACAGTGAGAGACAGAAAGGAGGTCACCATCAGCACGGGTCTGCTTTCACACGAGACAGATAACGAATACATCTCAAACTGAGGAGTGAGATCAGACCTCCGCCTTCTTCTGTCGAGGGATGTGAAGAAACATGTAGCTACTGTGTTAGCTCTACTGCTGCAGGCTACAGACACCTCTCTCTCATCAGGCCATCACTAGACTTCATCAAAGCTATATCTTTGTTTTTTGTTTCTTGCAGGCTCTTTGGAAAATGTGCTTTCTGCACACTGAAAGTTCATGTTCACGCTGCCCTACACGCAGTGCCATAAATAGGCTGAACTTGACTCTCCAAACTGAACAGTAAACCGAACATCCTGTCATCCTCCACACCTGAATGCCAGTAGTCTGGCGTCACCAGACCCATCTGTCATTTCCTCCCGACTTAAGATAAGCTTATAGTTAGAGCTGGAT
Organism: Notolabrus celidotus; assembly: GCF_009762535.1. Taxonomy (NCBI): domain Eukaryota; kingdom Metazoa; phylum Chordata; class Actinopteri; order Labriformes; family Labridae; genus Notolabrus; species Notolabrus celidotus. The sequence continues at coordinate 2,862,179 of NC_048285.1, read as the reverse complement.
CAGGCTTGGACCAGCTCTTAGTTATGCTGCCATAGGCTTAGACTGACACACTGATATCCTGTCTTTCCCTCTCTCTCCTCTCTCTGCCTGTCTCTTACTTTAACTCTTCCTGTCCCATTAAAGTTACTAACCATAGACCTTTCTGGAGTCCCTGAACTCTCTTGTCTCGTAGGTTCCTCTGGATCTCTGCTGTAGATTCCTTTTTTGGGTCAGTTATTCATTCCTTTGATTTTTTCTCTTTCATTCCTTCTTTCTGTCTTTTATTCATTTGTCCTTTCATTCCTTTCTTTCTTTCTTTCTTTCCCTATTTCTATCTTTCTTTCTTTCTCTCTCTCTTTGTTCTCTCCATGTTTCTTCATCCTTTATGTCTCCTTTTCTTGTCCCGCCCTTCCATTCTAAATTTATTCCACTCTTTTTCTTTCTTCTCATCTCCCTCACTTTTCTCTTTTCATAGACCTTTCTGGAGTCCCTGAGCTCCCTTGTCTCGTAGGTTCCTCTGGATCTCTGCTGCTGTGGACTTGCCAGACTCCAGCTGCTACAACTACTACTATCCATCTCACCACTATCATCTCTCTCTCTCTCTTCATCTCCCTCTATCCCTCTCTCCAACACGGTGTCAGCAGATGTGTGTCTAACATGAGTCTGGTCCTGCTGGAGGTTTCTGCCTGTTAAAGGAAGTTTGTCCTTGCCACTGTAACTTGCTAAATGCTACAAAGTGCTCTGCTCATGGTGGATTAAGATGAGATCAGACCGAGTCCTGTCTTGATGTTGGGTCTTTGTCAATAATAGAACATAGAGGACGGTCTAGACCGGCTCTGGTTTTGAGTTTGGGAGGATGACAGATTTTCTGAAAAGGTAAGATGTAAAAGCTTTTATTTTTATTCCTTATAAAACACATCATCTGTTTTACTTTTCAGTGTCTGACAGGTGTCCAGGTTCATCTAGGGAAGTGACACTCTGCTCCGATGACAGCGCTCTGACTCCTCGTGATGCCTCCTCTGCTCGACTCTCTGGGTTCGTAGACCAGCGTGAAGGCGTAAATAAAGGCGTCATCCGTCATCTGAGTAGAAACAAAGACTGCTTTAAAATCTGATCAACATCACCCGACTCAAACAACAGTGACACAAATAAATAAACATCATACCACGAGTCTGCTGTTACAGCCGTGCAGCTCACTTTCAAACACCAGCACGTGAGAGGAGTCGTCCACCTCTGTGGCTGAACAACCACCAAGTGTGAGCTCCTCTGGTTTGATCCTCCTGCCGAGACCCAGCAGGTCCTGGCTCACCTCCACCTGAATCCTGCTCTCCCCACACCTCACAGCGACTCGCTCTTTCTTCTTCAGCGGCCTGGCTTCGATCCGAACAGGAGCTTTGACCTCAGGCTCCACTGAATGCTCTGGAAACCTCCAAGTGAGCGGTTCAATCTGAGGCCAGATCCTCTTCTGGTAGACCCCGTCAGCTAGTCGTGCAGCCTCCCTGGAGTTCCCTCTCTCAGGTTCAGCCTCCACCTCTGCAGGCCTCTGCTCCTCCGTCCCCCGGTGCGTTGGCTCTCTCACACCGAGGACTCGAGCGTCACTCAGACTGAAACATGCTAGCATCAAGGCGACCACGAGGAGCTGCAGGGACCACATGTTCACACGCAGGCTGCTCGCTCTGCAGCTTCCTCAAGAAGACAAAGAGACGACTCCGCCCTCTGCCTGATTACCTGGAGCTCAGGTGTGGACCTCTCTCACTGATTAGTCTGGATGTGTTCCTGTGCTCCACATATGCAGATTTTATTTATCTAAAGAGATTATATTTAAAGATTGTACTGCAAACATTAAATCATTCAAACTTTTAAATATTTTTAAAGATAACAGAGTTTTCTGGTTCTTCTTCTTCTCTCATTTTAATCGCAGATTGCAAACCGACTTTTAATGTTGCATACCGCCACCTACTGACAGCATGCACAGTATTTACACCGGCTTCCTGCATGTTTTAGAATGATTTTAAGATTTCACTGATTCCTTTTAAAGCTCTCCACTTTAACGACCCTCTTTGGTGTCACCTGCGTCCTGTGTCCACACCTGTAGCTTGTTTAGTCTCTGTGTTCTTTATGATTCTCCTTCTCGTGTTCCCCGATGTTTTCATTTGGACATTATTTCGTTTTATCTTTTGCGTTTTTGTTCTTTTAATAATTCCTCACATCTCTGCACACGAGTCCTCCTCCTTTGTTTGCAGCACAAAGTGACACCTGCTCCAGCTTTGATGCAGAACGATACAGTTTAACTGTGCATGAATAATTTCTCTCTCTGTGTGTTTGAAGAGAATTAGATAGTCTCATAACAATAATTTAATGCAAATAATGCAAAAATGCATGACGTTGACCTTGAACGTCCTCCTCTCTCCCGTTCAAACTGTACCCACGTTTGGCTCAAAGGTCGCTCTCTTGTTTCCTTCACCTAGCCTTTGAAACGTCACCTCAAGGAGACAAAGATTTTAAGATATAACATCATTCATTTTCTCTTTGTTTTGCATGCATCAGTTTTTTATTTTGATGTTCGAGCACAAGTAATGTGTCTGCATGGACCTCCAAAAACCTGATTGATTCTTCAGCCTCCAAACCAGAAGTTTAGACATGTTTTAAAAGCATGCAGGCGTGTGTTAAGCTTCACACCTGATCCAGATTTACAACTTTTATATTCCAAATGAAAATGTTGCATAAATCAAAAGATCAAAGTTCAAATAAAAACAAGAGACGTGAGAAATATTGACCCTCACATGAAGCATCCTCAAGCCAAAAGTCAGCAGGATAGAATGTGTGTGTGCAGGGATATCTTCTGTTTAAAGATGCAGTGTGCGTGTTAGTGACTGTGTGTGTGACTGTGTGTGTGTGTGTGAGAGAGAGGCTCGCTGCCAGCAGAGTTCAGTCAACCAGCTGCTGCGTTGACGGCTCTTTGGCAGGGTGTGTTTTCTGCAGAGAGGACAAATGAGGGCAAATATCTGCAAAAGTAAACTTTGAGATCCTGCAGAAAGGAAGAGAGGACTCTCCTGCAGAGCGTGAGTCATCCGACAACTGGGAGGAGAAACCCCGACAGGAGGTCAGAGACACGGAGGAATGTCAGATCCTGCTGCTTTACCCGTCAGAGTGAAAGTCGAGTGTCAACAAAGTTCTTCTGAAAATATTTAACTCGAATGAACCTCGGTCTATGGAGGGGGATGAGAAAATTTAAATACCTGAGCTCCAGTTTTAGATCAGCTGTCCAACTTTTGATCCACTGAGCATTACAATTCATGACCAAACCTTCATGGATCAAATACAAGGAGCATCGATAAGAGCTCTGCTTTATTTATGTTATTAACCCTTTGCTTCTCTTTGACCGTGAACCAACGTCTGGCTGCAAAAACAAGATCACAGCTGCAGCAAACGTCAAACCACAGAACGTTTCACGATCTGAGAGTGCAGATTGTTCCCTCAGTGATCTGTGACCTTTCCCTGATGCTCAGTAACCTGTGGGAGCTGCAGCAGCACTGACAGCATCAATCTGTCCTGAGTGACAGACAGTTTCTGACACAAACAAGGTGGCGTCCACACTGCAGGTTCATTACAGCAGATCCAGTCAGGAGAGACTGAAGCTGAAGTAATAAACGTCTGTTTTAAGTCCTGATGCTGACAGCTGTGAGAGGACGTCTGGTGTTCCTTAACCTGGGCTCTATTGGGGTGTAAACGTCCGATAAGGAGGATCTGAAAGTCACACATTGTTACTTTAAGTGACATTTCAGGAGGATCCTTACACAGACAGACGCTTCTTCTAAACTCGAAACAGGCGCTGTAAACATACACGGGATAGACGGAGATCTGCTCATGCACAACAAACAGCCTCCCTGCACTGCGGTACTCAGCAGGTCTTCAGACCTCCAGGAGCTCACTGAGAAAACTGATCCCAGGCTGTTAGAGCTGAAACAGGGTGCCGGGATGTCAGCTGTTTCCTGCTGCTGGTCTTTACAAGCTGAATCCCTGAAACGCAGAGAACTATTAAGTGATAAAACCCTCTGTTTGCAGCTTAGCAGCATCTCAGAGGAGCAGGGAGGGCCTGATGCTAATGGGGCGCTCGCTAACTCGACTCAGAGAGGCTTAAGTGCACTTTGGGACGGACTGCAGCTCAGTCAATTTGTCAGATGTTATTTGGATGCCTGAGTTTGGGAAGTCAGGGCTGAGAGTTTGTCTTTCTGCTGCTGAAACCAAGATTTCTTGTTGTTGAATTTCAAATTAAACCAATAAGATGAAACTGGATCTTTAAAATCATGTAAACAAATGCTAATAAATCTAAAGAATCTTGATCTGTTGTTAATTTGAGCTCTAAAATCTCTTCTGTAGCTCTCTGCTGCCCCCTGTTGCTCGCTCACGGTACAGTAAAAGGTGTCATCATGATTTCTGAGCCCTGTAAAAAGACCACATCGTAGATCATCAAATGTGGTGTTTTTCTTTTTATTTTATTTCTCAATTTGTTTCTGGTATTATAATTATTACTATTATTATTATTATTTATTTAATTATTCATTTGTATTTTGTTTATTGTTATTCTTATTGGTAATAAAGGTTAATTTAACATATTTATCTTATTGTAGTTTCACTATTTTTTATTTTCCTTTCTATTTATTTATCTTTTATTGTAAATGATCATTTATTATCATTGGTTGCTTTTTCGTTCATTCACTTATTGTGTGTCTTGTACAAAAAACATCACTTGCTTTATTTGTTTACATTTATCTTTTGTATGTAATGAGTAAAAATTCAAATAAACAGATCTTTGAAAAAGAATAAAAATAAAGCCCACATTGTCCATTGTGCTTAAGATCCATTTAAAGCTTTAAATTAAGACACATTTGGTGTTTGATTTTTCTGTATGAATGCGGCGATATACCCTAAACTTAAGGAGACAGAATTAAGACTCTTCTGCAGTTTAATTTAAGAAAGAATGAATAAACATTTCTGATATTTGAGTTATTTTGAGGCGTTAAGCATGTTAATATTTAACATTTTCTTTAGGCAGTCTAGACTACTGTAACGGGGTCTTTACAGGACTCCCTAAAAAGTCCATCAGACGGCTGCAGCTCATCCAGAATGCTGCTGCTCGAGTCCTAACAAGGACCAACAAAGTAGACCACATCACTCCAGTTCTTAGATCTCTACATTGGCTTCCTGTCTGTCAGAGAATAGACTTTAAAATCCTGCTGATGGTTTATAAAGCACTGAATGGTTTAGGCCCAAAATACATTGCTGATCTGCTGCTACTTTATGAACCACCTCGACCTCTGAGGTCATCAGGTACTGGTCTGCTTTCAGTCCCTAGAGTCAGAAGGAAACATGGTGAAGCAGCGTTTAGTCATTGTGCACCACATATCTAGAACACACTCCCTGAAAGCTGTAGGTCTGCTCCAACTCTCAAAGACTAAGACCTTTTTATTTAACACTGCCTTCCTATCTTAGATTATTTTAACCCACTTTAAATTAAAATTTTAATGTGATTTTTAATATATTTCTAATTTTCCTTTTCTTTTCTGTTTAATTATATTTGTCATTTTAATTGTGTTCTTCTTTTATGCTTGTCTGAATGTCTCCAATGCTTTTAATGTTTTAATGTAAAGCACATTGAGTTGCCCTCGTGTATGAAATGCGCTATACAAATAAAGCTGCCTTGCCTTGCCTAATAAAATTAGATATCTCATGGTGCAGTCAGATCATTAATTTATTTGACTTTTTAACTAGTTTAAGTCTCCAGCCTTATTCTTTTTTTTACTCATTCTACACAGAAATAAAGGTGAATAGTGAAATATGTTCACTTGTTCAGTCGGTTATATTTTTATTCGGACAGCTGAGACTCTGAGAGGGAAAAAGTAAAGAAAACCTTTGTATTTTTATTTTATTTATTATCTTTGAGGGAGTTTCTGTGAATATGTGATCTAATATATGATGCTTTCTTATCTTTCAAGGGTTTTATCTGTAGATTAGAGGCTGCAGCTGGTTTATAAACAATAAATAATGTGTCGTTTTGGTCACACAAGCTGTTAAATGTGTACAGTACTATAAATCAAAGGCAACCAGTGACCTCTAGTGGTCACTTTGTGAACAACAGTCTAAGTTTTGACAGCATTTGAAACCTTTTTGGGGCTGTGTCGTTTACTTTTATTTACAGCCTATAGTTGTTTAATGTGAAGACTTTGGCTGAAGATAAATTTAATGTCTTATTTTGTATTTTCCAGGCCAACAAGTTTAGAGTTTATATCCATCTAAAGCTTTCTAAAACTTTAATAAATATAACTATAACAATAATTTAAAATCTAAAGGATGGAATCGTCTTAGATGTTTATTCTGATTTGAAACTTACATTAAGTCTTCACTTGAAGTTCTCTTTCCTGCCTCTTTATCTGCTGAAACACACGGCAGATACATCTCATGTTATATTTGATGTGGTGGTAAATAAAAGTAGAAGAGAACATCTCAACAAATCTTTAATTGTGGACAAACGATAATAAAATACAAACATGTCTCTGGTGTCAGCTGTTTCTGTCTGCTGATGCTTCACCAGTAGTAGTTATAGATGCCTCTCCAGTACCAGCAGGTGCAGTTGAGTCCTGCAGCGATGAGGAGGATGACCAGCAGGGTGACAAAGAGGCCGAAGCCGATGATGGTGGCGGTGACGGCCCAGATGAGCGTCCTCTTCGACATGTCGATGAGCGAGGACTTGAGCACCCTCCGCACCCTGCGCGCCCGCTGCCGGTCCTGGGGCGGGTACCGGGACAGATTGAGGCTCTCCATGCCCAGAGAGCGGACCAGGCACGCCTTCTGGTGGCTCAGCTGGTCGAAGGAGTGTTTGCCGTGGTATCGACCCATCCCGCTCTGACCTGAAAAAAGATGGAGGTGGAAATAAACTATGCTGATGAGTCACCTTTTTGACTCTTCAGAACCAGAGTAAGACGAGGAAGAGATGAGAAGTTAAACAATATTACTCTCTAATATTAGTCTCTGACTCTTACCTACTCCACCAAAAGGGAGCGAGCTCAGCGTGTAATGCATCAGAACATCGTTGACCGTCACTCCTCCGCTTGTTGTTTCCTCGATCATCTTTTTAATCGCCTTGAGAGAGAGAGAGAGAGAGAGAGAGAGAGAGAGAGAGAAGAGAGAGAGAGAGAAAGAGAGAGAGAGAGAGAGAGAGAGAGAGAGAGAGAGAGAGAGAGAGAGAGAGAGAGAGAGAGGAGGGAACATAAGTGAAGGTTTGAACTTGTGTGAACCTTGATGCTGCTGCTGTTGCTCAGTCTCACCTTCTTGTCTTTGCAGAAGATGTAGAGAGCCAGTGGCTTCTCTCTCTCGTTGACGAAGCGGATGGCGTCGTCCATGTCGCTCACGGTGACGATGGGCAGCAGGGGGCCGAAGATCTCCTCCTGCATGAGTCTGGAGTGGGGGGGCACGTCTTTGAGCACTGTGGGGGCTGCAGGGAGATATCAATAAGAACAGTCTGACTTATTTATTCCTCTGGTAAAGGTCAAAGAAGCTTAAATGCTGATAAGAGAGATCCAGATTTGAAAAGTCTGTTTTTTGCTATCCAGGATCAGATAATCCAGCTCCCTGAGTCCTTTAATCATCCTGATCCAGATACAGACTGTTAAGAAATACCAAATCTGGATTATAAGAGCTCTTAATTTAATTTGATACTACATACTTTGTCCACAAGGGGGCGCCACAATCCAGATTAACTAAAAGATCCTTACTCACTTTAAATTTAATATCTTATTTTTGACATAAACAGCATTTTAAGGAGGAAAGAACCCATCTTTTTCATAACTTTAATAACTATCTCATCTAAAAAATATCTATAAAAATTAACCACTTTGTAGAAATGTTGTATTATTTGATCAATTTAAAGGTTTTCTGACGTTTAGTTCCTCTAATCCAGCGTCAATCCAGCTCTCAGCTGCAGCTAGACTTTGATTTGGATCAAAGTTTAATCTTATCCTCCTCAGAAGTTTAAATGACACAAACTAAAGGTTTTATCTGAGTCAAAAACAGAAGATAGGAGTACCTGATCTTAGCAGGTTTAGTTTCCTTTTTTAAAATCTAATAACCTGTATTTAATCCACTTTCCTCAGACTGAGATTAGTGCCTAATAAAGTGACTTTCTGACAGAAATATAAAGGTTTGAAAAATCTGTAATGTTGGATGTTTGGGTTTGACTTTCTCTGACAAGTCTCTCAACAATGGGGCCGAGCTGACCCGGATCCCCTGTGATTAATATACTTACTATGACCAGTACCTCAAACATCCCTTTAAGCTAAAGTAACCGGCCTCTTTTAAAAATGTAAGGACTGTAAAGTTCAGATGTTTGTGTCACTATTAACCAAGATAAATTACAAGTTTTCAGAAACATGAAAGCTCTTAAAGTTTGTGTTTCTTTACGTCCACGTACCGATGTACCGCTGTGAGGCGTCGCTCTGTCCTCCAATCACAGGAGTGTAACCCTCCATCAGACCCAGGATCCTGATGAAGTGACGCTGGTTGATGATTCGGCCAAAGTCTGGGGAGCATTTAGGATCGGCGCCGTAAAATTCCTGAGACGTTTGGAAGGAGTCGGTGAAACTACAAACTGTGTTTATTTAAAACAAAGATGGAGGAATCAGCAGGTTTAAAGGAGAGTGGTACCAGAAGAGTTTGTCGGATGCACTCCACCACGCGGCCCTGGATGCACGGCTCACACAGGATGTAGTCTGGAGCGATGCACGTCTGTCCGCAGTTTACAAACTTTCCCCACGTGATGCGACTGCACACAGAACGAAGAAACCCCTGAACATTTGTTTCACCTGCTTTCTTCAATTTTCAGAAGTTACGTTTTCAACTCTGTTTTTAATGCAGAATGACACAACCTGCAGTCCACACCACGTTTATTCATCAACACACACTGTGTGAGCTTCTGAAAGGAGGATTGTTGTGATGCGTGTTGTGCTGAGTCATGTCTTACCGGCAGGCGATCCTGATGTCACAGTCCTTGTCAATGTAGCAGGGACTCTTCCCTCCCAGCTCCAGGGTGACTGGGGTCAAGTGTCGAGCCGCAGCCTCCATCACCTGTTTGCCCACCGTGCTGTTCCCCGTGTAGAAGATGTGATCGAAGCGGAGCCTCAGCAGATCCTGAGTCTCTGACACGCCGCCTGTCACAACCGGGTACAGGTCCTGGAAACAAACAAGGATGATCAACTCTGCTGTGATCCAACAGATCCATCATAAGAGCTTTATTTGGATATTCAAACGTAGTGTGGGTATTCATTGACACTCCTAAGAGTTACGGAGAATGATTGTGCTGTAGTGCCGTTTCCTTTTGGAGTCAAACAAGTGTGTGGTGCACTGTTCCCTGCTGGTGCAAGGCTTTGACGTTGCACCAGCCAGCTCTTTCCCTCAACAATAGCTCCGGTGTTCTGACCTTGTCGAGATAGCGAGGCAGCAGAGCCCGGAGGAGGAGGGAGGAGCACTCGCTGAGCTCTGACGGCTTCACCACAGCTGCGTTCCCTGCACAGAGAGAACACAGGTTCCTGTGAATGGAGTGAGATCACTGAGTGACGGAGAGCGGTGAGTAGGACGCTGAGAATGCACGGTGGACCCTGAGCCAACAACAGGAGGATTCTGTATTCTCCTTGCTCATCTGAGGTTCGACTGAATGTCCTGGTATAACTTCTGCTGTGTGACCAAACTTACTTCAAAAAACAGCATAAACCTGACTGCCCTCAACCTTCACCAACTTTAAAATGATTGATACAGTCCATACTGCAGGACTTTCCAAGTGCATCTTACCTCAGTCTGTTGGATTCTGCTTTAATATAAGGAGTTATTTAGTGATATATTTTACCAGCGGCGATGGCTCCGACCAGCGGCTGCAGGGTCACGGCCCAGGGATAGTTCCAGGCCCCGATGATGAGCACCACTCCCAGAGGCTCAGGCTGGATGTAAACCTCGTCCTTTAAGGTGAACAGGTTCCTCTCCACCGACCGAGGAGCCGCCCAGTCTGACAGCTTATCTATGGCCAGCTTGATCTCGTTCTCGATGCCAATCAGCTCCAGGAGCGGCGTGTCGTACTGACTCTGAGAGAAAACAGCAGAGGAAACGTTTCATGCAGACGACAAAGAAACGCTGATGTGACTTGTTGTAATTAGATCTGAGCTTTATGCTGTGTTGCACACATTTTGAAACTGAGGCCTCCGTCTGCACTCACCCTGTTGATGTCCTGTTTGAGAGCAGTGGAGATCTCCGTCTCCTTCTCGGTGATCATCTTCTGCAGAGCGTGAAGCTGCTGCAGTCTGAACTCCACCGGTCGGGTCCTGCCGCTCAGGAAGGCCTCTCGGGCCCGCCTCACCGCTTGTCTCTCCATGCAGACCGTTGCGGGACGAGTCTCTGGAGCTGCAGAGACAATTATTGAGGATGGAAAACAAAGTGACCAATTTATTATTTAAGCTACAAATGAAGAGCATTGTTTAACATCACCTGTTATCATTTTATGGAGATGATACATGGTACATCTCTGTTCTTTGTGTTGTTGTCATAATTGTGTTTTAGTGAAGCCCTGGGCTGCTTGTTTGCCTAAAAAACTGCTTTATAAATCAAGATGGTGGGATGCTGGTGGCCTAGCAGTCTAAGTGCGCCCCATGTACAGAGAGAACCTAAAAAAAAATAATGATAACAAATAAATCAAGATGACTGAGGTTGAGTATTCTGAATTAAAAGCAGTTAAAAGACTGTTTCTGGTCTGTTTTTTTTTTGTTAAACTATATACGTCATTTCAATGCCATTATTATGATAAATATTATTATTGTAATGTATAGTGATCTGGTTGTTAAACCGGATTGGAATTCAGACCCTGAAGGGATTTCTCTGTTATAACAACCTGCTCAGTCCAGTATAGGGGAGAATACTGTGATTGTGGATAATAAATAAACTACAAGAATATAAAATAATGATATCACAATATTTGATCCACTGAAATACCCCTAAAATGTTAAATGTAAGATTAATGTTAAACTAGTGCTGCCTCGTGAAGTCATAGTGAGGGATGAAATTAGAAGTATTATTTTCTAAATTAAAATATCGATATTTAACTGTGTCAAGAGAAAAAACAACGGTGTATCTCATATCCATGTAATAACCGACCGTTATATTTAGTGATTTGAAAAACCGTTGAAAGTAGTCCGTTGAATCTGCTTCCATATCAGCCAAACAGATCACTCCGCAGCCTTCTAACTAGCTTAATGAGCTGTCAATGTTTTTTTTTTAAATCAAACTGTCTTTAAATTATCTAACATAGCTGTTAAAACTCACATTAAACTGAACATTTCCACTGATAGTGAAGTAAAACGAGGCGAACATGACACCGTGAATCTGCGTAGCACCTGACCTGAGAGACATTTTCTGCCTCGTCATTGTGGAGTCTTTTCCATGTATCAGTCCTCAAGCACCGCCAAATCACACAAGGTGATACTGGCTTCATGTGTCGTCTTCAAAGTTGAACATTTTAATAGTCCAGAGTTTGTACTTTTTTATAGTCCTCCGCCATTCCTGTTTGGGTCTCGTTTTCTTGGTTTTCCCGCCATACACGTCAAATTAACCAGACTTCTTTCCGCGCATTGATTCGACACAGTTTGTCCTTCAGAGTGTGTGTCAAAAATAATAACAGACCAGTTCTATGGTGTATTGACCAATCAGAATCAAGTATGCACCTTATATATCATGTAGTTTATTTTTATAATCATTTTGATCTTGTGTTATATCATCTGTTTTAAATTTTACATTTATATGCATTCTGTTGGAATATTAAACATTATTATTTTTTTAATCAAACTGACGTTAAAAATCTCAAATCTTTATCCAGCTTTTTTTTTTTTTACTATTATGTAAAAACTAATTCTACAATAACAAAACAATCATTTAATAAAGCTACTATAAGTAAGTTTACTTTGAGCCTCTTGTTGACATGTGGAAGTTGTGTTGTTTTTTTTTTTACCAGAAGTCTCATTCTACTTTCTTAAAATATCACCCCAAAAGAGGCTAACTGGTAACTCATCTAACACTTACCTACCGCACCGTTATCAGGCATTAAGAATAACTGTATAGCAATAATGAGTTGTTATGTTGATGGTCTTCTTTGCTAAATGTTCTGCTCATAACAAGGCATCAGTATCCAAACTCCACACCAAGTTAGGCCAGCATTTATTCTGCTGGGAGAACAATCTGATGCCAGCTACTGCAAACATTTTTTATGGGCCCTTCAGAATCATCCTAACTTTCCTCCCTCATACGTCATCCCTCCTCTTCACTGAGTTTGACCTGAATAGTCCTCTTGTCATGTGAAATGCTTCAAAATATCAACATTTTCTGTTGCAAGGTAAAGAGTTGAACAGATTGAAGAATATGCATGATCAGATTTGTTCTAGTTTGAGTTTGAAAGAAGTCTTCACCACCCAAAAATTAGGAGTAAGATATTTGTTTTAAGTCTATGCATTAAAAGGTCAAAGCAAACATCTGAGACTATGAATGTGAAACTAGAAGTCTGATTTTATAACTTCTGCATTTTCAAGAAATAGCTATTTTTTAGATTTTTAATTGAAGTCAAAAATGTATAAGAAGTTGACTCACCTGAGGTCAGGTAAACCAGCATCCAGCAGATTATGTGTACAATAAAAAGGTGAAATACTGGGTCACAGATCTGATCTGAAAGCGGTTCAGATGTCCGACACGCTGCAGACTCTCTCACTGACTGACTGACCTTATTGTGCAGAGTTCAGCCTACAGGCTGCTCCAGGATCAGTTTACAGAGGAGATTACTCACTGAGACCAGCAGCTTCATTCAGACCGCCTCAAACACTGAGAGCACTGATAACAGCAGACCCCACCTCCACACACACGCACACACACACACACACACACACACACACACACACACACACACACACACACACACACACAAAGACGATTCATTCAAGGCAACACGTTTGAATTAAAGATTTATACCTTCAGATGAAGCTCGTTGGTGATTATTCTCAGGTTTTAAATGATGGAATAATTATTTCATTTCTGATCCGACTGTGAAGTTTAATAATCAAAATAAAATGACTATAACTGTTCCTCAGAGAGTTCACTCTCTCTTATAAATTACAGTAATATTTGGAGCTTATCAATAATATCTTAGTGTTCAGGTAAATATCTTTTCTAAAGGCAAATTGATGTAAAGACAAGAGAAAGATTTTTTGGCTTTTTTTTTAATGATGCTGATAAAAAGGTAAAAATTTTAAAAAAAAATGTAAAGAATAATGTTGACACTAAATTGAAATTAAAGAGATATGAAAAAAAAATTGATATTCTTATGGTAAAGTGAAAATATTGAGAGCAGAGAATGGTACGAATCTGGACAGAAATGTAAACATTGGAGTCAAACTGTGCAGAACGTCTCAAAATATCCAGACTGAATTACAAATAGTGAGAATAAAGTTGAAAGAGTGAAAAAGACAAGACTAATGAAGATATTTTTAGAATTAAGTGGAAATTTAAGAATAAAAAATGGAATTGTAATTAAGTACAACGCTGAAACATAAATACAGGAAATAATTAGAATAAGGTTGAAATATATTTGAAAAGCAGAAATAAAGACAATACAGTTGACATTTTGAGAGTAAAGTACAAATGCTGAGAATTAAGTTTTAAAATAATGTGAAAATGAAGTCAACGATGTGATAATTAAGTCCAAATTTGCAGTGATCGGTCAAAAATGTCTGAATTAAAGTAAAATATTGAGTGTAATATATAACAGTCAGAAACAGAGTCAAATGTGAGGCTACAATTGGGAATACGATAAATAAAGCAAATTTTGATTGTTTCAATGTTAGAATATTAAGAATTATAATTGCAATTCAAACAATTAAATTGAAATAAGCTGAGTCAAAAAGTCAAAACTTAAACCCAGAGAATAATGTTGAAATATTGAGAACAAAATAGTTTTCAGAGATGAAGTAAATAATTGGGGGTAAGTAATATTAATAAAATATGTAGTGTTGGGTTATTATATTGTTCAGAATTCATTGAAGATGCTGAGAATAAAATGTAAAAGTAGTGGATAAGGAGTAAACATTTCTGATTCATGCAACTTGTAAAATTTTGCCTGAGATTATAAATGTTATTTTCTGAACATTAAACTGGCCTCTGAATGAAATGAATAAAAGAAAAATATGAGAATGAAATAAACAGAAATAAAATAAAGATAAAAAGGTAAGAAAATCAAAAGGAACAAAAAAATGGAATAGAAGTAAAATGGGAGGAGAAAAATATTTAATATAAGGAAATATAGAAAAAGAAACCCATAGAGAAATAATCAAAGAGAGAAGTAAACAATGATTTAAATTATGCTCCTCCATTAAACTGATTACCACAAAGTGAAAACACCGGACAGACAGATCAGCTGTTTCAGTGGAAGTTTATGTTTAATAACAGAAAGTGTGAACTACAATGAAAGATGACGAAAGATTTTAAAACATCTTACAGTGATTATCTTACAGGTTGTTGTGCGTGCTTTGATTTTCTGTCTGTACAATGAATCATCAGAAACAGCTCGCTCCCTCAGCAGAGGAAGCTTCTTAGAATCTTAAATCATGTTTTATATTCAGATAAATGTAAATATTATACATTACTGTGCATTAAATTCATGTTAAACAATACAAACTAGGACAACAGGATATTTTGTAAAATAAATGAAATGTTAAAGACGTTTTTTAAAAGATATAAATAAGATACAAATATTTTTATGATTAGAAATGATATGGACGGTGATATAGGGTAGTGTCGCCTCCACCTGCACAGGTATCACCTCAGGCCTTCAGCTCCTCCTCCTCCTCCTCCTCACCTGAGAAATCTCTGAGAGAAACACGACACAGACTCAAAGTTATCAAACAGAAACACAACAGATAGTTAAAGTGTTCCCAGGAGCAAAACAAGAGCTGCACGTCAACAAAGGTGGTGGGGTGGACCACAACAAAAG
This sequence comes from Notolabrus celidotus, assembly GCF_009762535.1. NCBI lineage: Eukaryota > Metazoa > Chordata > Actinopteri > Labriformes > Labridae > Notolabrus > Notolabrus celidotus. Next base: position 2,847,136 of record NC_048285.1, on the reverse strand, counting down.
GAGCCATTTAGCAGAGGACAGTGAAGCATGCTGGGTAATTAAAGGGAGGGTAGATGAGGGGGCGTTATGAGGCTAGATTTCCTGGACAACATCGCACATTGTCTGCAGCAGACAAAGCCATTGTTGTGTGAAGGACCGGGTCTGTAGGACTGAGGGTATGTGGGTGGGAGGAGGACTCAGATCTGGCTCTCCTGGAAAAAATGTATTTGTCTTTATTTAAAAATCTGTAAACATGCGTCACACAAACGTGTTGCTGTTATAAAACCACACATCTCTCTGAAAAATCTAACTGTTACGTAAAACATCAATGTAGATTCAACTTCTGAGGAGATGTTAAAGGGACAGGATGCTTTTTTAAGTGTCGATCCCAGGCAGAAAGGGTTAATTTCCCACATAAATTAGCTGAATCTAAGTCCTACGCAAACAGTCATCACGGAGTAAGGTGCATGCTAAGTTTAGTTGTCTTTCAGAGCTTCACTTTGCTGCAAGAAACCCACTTGCAGATGCACCCGAGTTCCCCATCCTTTAGGGTTCCTGTCCTCACTTATTGCCTCTGTTTCACTCACAGACTGACACGCAGTGATAAATGAAATTGCAGGCGATCCTCAACCTACACAAATTTTACTTCTGCATCTTCACAAGAAGTCACACAACTCGACCTGTGAGTTTGCCTGTCTGTGTGAGAGCTGCAGGTGTGACAGAGAGCAGAGCAGAACACACACAGCGGGCAGTTTGAAGAGCAGCCGTATGAAAGCTCTTTCTTGTCTAGTTGTGTGGAGCTGTGGATGTTTGTTAGCTCTTTATAATGTAACTGATGTGAAATGCAAGAGGGGTCCAGCTGCAGACCTCCACAGCCAGGCCCCTACCTTTGCAGATCTCTCCAGTGATGCACCTCTGTGTTCGGGTCCTGAAGTGGTATCATTTGTTGTAGTGATTACGTCTGGAGACAACGGTAGGTGTCTATTGTTAAGAATCCAAAACAGTGAAAAGATAAGCCTTTATTTTTGAGCTTGGTTCAAAAGTTCTGTAAGGAGGGTTTGCAGTCTAAAAAGATTTAAAGTTTGTAATAAAGATGAATACTTAGACTGACGCTCTGACCGTAAGGACAAAATGTGAACTGAAGCAGCACAAAAAGACTTTGCTGTGCTGCAGGATTGAATCCTGATTAACCAGAACTTCGTTTACCAGGCGGATTAGACTTATTACAGTATTTCTGTCTGTTGTAGATTCATCATTCCATCACTTCATGAAGCTCAAAGCCTGCAGCCGAATGCTGCAAAAGATGGTGTAACCTGTGTGCCCTAAATGAAAACCCACAGAGTGTCTGAGACGTTATGGGTCCCTCATGATGTTTAAGGCTGGCAAGGGTCATAATACATTTCCTTAATAAAGAGCCCCTTTGTTTTCAGTCTGTGTGTTTGCTTTTCTAAAGTGAAGCACTTAAAGGCACTATGAGGAGTTTTGAACTGGCTGAGAAACAGACTGAAACTGATACTGATGCCTCTTTATGACCCTCAAAAGCAAACAAGACCATCTACAACAACCCTGATACCTTCTCTGTAGTCATTTTAATGTCTAAAACTGCTCTGAGGGGGTAGGTGTCAGAACAGATGATTGACGTCTCGCTTTAGAAACACCCTTTTTTGGCTGTTTTCATTACAAATAATCACATTGTAAGATAAGTCTAAATGTTAAAAGACAACAGGAGGAGGTTATTGTCTGAAGACAATTATTTTGCATGTACAGGACAAGAGATAACAGGTATCACTTTGTCCACAAGGGGGTGCCATAATAATCCAAGTTTTACTTTATGTAGAGTTTGCAGCAGGTAGTGTTGTACTGTCTCAGAATAAAATGAGAGTAAAGAGGTAACAACATAAGAACTTTCAGTAGAGATCATTTTCCATTCTTACTTTATAAATCAGTTGCAGGTGTAAATGAGAAATGATAAGTTATCAAAATAAATGACTAAAACCTTTAACCCGGAAGTGAACACAAGATTTTATTTTCCAATTAATTGCATACTTTTTTTTTATGGATTAGAGGAAAAAATTGACTGAGATGTTAAACCGGAAGGTCAACACGGTTTTATGTTGAAACTTTTAGCATGTGTTTCCGGCCTTGACTGTGGAGGTGCATCACTGCGGAGGTCTGCAGAGGTCAGGACCTTAGTGCGGAGGTCTGCAGCCAGACTGTCTCTTTTCCCCTCTGAGAACACAGCTCACTCTGCTCATTGCAGTTTCAGAATGAAGGAGCCAACTTAGGAGTCAAACGGCGCCACCGACATGCACGGAGGTCCTGAGATCAAGGGAATTTAAGGAAAGTTTAAATACTTTAAAAAGACATTTAATGTTTCCAATCCAAGGGCCAAGAAAACAAACAATGCAGCACTTTACTGGATGTTGTCCTGAAATTATCCAGCGAATGTGCATTAAAGGAGCAGTGACCATTTTTACTTCAGTTTTACCTTCAATGGATCTACTCTCTACAACTACCGGTGAGAGAGGCACTTTACTGGATAGGATGAAGAGTCCAAAGTTGCGTTTTTAAACCTGAAACATTCATACATCCCTCCTTTTAAAACCACCAGACTCCACTGAAGAAAACAATATTTCCATCCGAAAAAAAAATGCAGTTTCATGTCCCCCATTGACACAATTTGCTGCGTATGTTTGTGTTTTTAATCGAGCTGTAACTTCCCAAAAATGAAGTGGTTTGTATCTGTAAATTTAGAGCTCGCTAACTTGCAAGAAGGGGAATCAGTCTATGTGCAGTTGAGTTATCTGCAAGCTTAATATTGAAGTGTAAAATTAAAGAATCACATATCTTTAATTTCTTTACCTGAATCACAAACGCTGCTAGACCAGCCAACGCGGTGAGCATGAACATGCGCCGCAGCCTGCATATGTTCAGCCTCTTCAGCAGGAAGAACCGAGCCCAGCCCAGCTTCTTGTCTGTGTGAGGAGGGTAACGCATAACGTTCACACCCTCCATCTTCAGCTGCTTGATCAGACAGCTGCGCAGGTGGCTGAGCTGGTCGAAGCTGTGCCGGCCGTGGTAGCAGCCCATGCCGCTGTTCCCTGAACGAGAGAGGGAGAAGGAGAGAGGTCAGCTGTGAAGGATGAATCTCTGGAGATTGATTTAGACGCTCGAACACTCACCCACTCCTCCGAACGGCAGAGCGTTGACGGTGAAGTGGACCAAACAGTCGTTAGCCAGCAGAGCTCCGCTGGATGTCTCAGCGATCACTCTTTTGATGAGCTGATCATCAGAGAGGAAGAGAACAGAGGATTGTGGGTACACTTTTTAAACATGATGGTCAGTTTTTGTGGATCCAGGAGCTTGAAAACATATTGCATGTTTCAAAGGCAGGTGATGTGTTTACCTTGTTGTCATGAGAGAACACGTACACCACCAGAGGTTTCTCTCTCTCACTGATGAACTGGATGGCCTCGTCCACCCCGCTCACTGAGATGATCGGGAGCAACGGACCGAAGATCTCCTCCCGCATCACTTTGGATTCTCCCGTCACGTCCTGCAGCACGGTGGGACCTAGGAGGACGAGAACACAGAGGTACTGACTGATATCACAGGTAGAATGTCTCTGACGTTTGATTTTATGGACAGCTCCTCGTACCGATGTAGCACTCAGTTTCATCGTTGTCTCCCCCGACTGCCACCGTGCTCCCCTCCATCAGAGACATGACCCTCTTAAAGTGTCGCTGGTTGATGATTCGCCCGTAGTCCTCAAAGGTTTTTGGGTTTTCCGTGTAAAACTCCTGCAAAGAAATCAAAGATCCATGAGGCTCAGATTGTTTCTGGAGACACGTTCCCTTCAAACTCTGAACTCTGAAGGTCCCACCTTGATGCACTTCTTGATCTCGTCCACCACTCTGCTCTGGATGCACGGCTCACACAGGATGTAGTCCGGAGCGATGCAGGTCTGACCGCAGTTTACAAACTTCCCCCACGTGATGCGTCTGTGAAGAGTCAAAACAGAGCACAACGGTTTTCATAAGAGACTCATGCACACAAAAAAATACTCCGTCTGAGGGCTGGTTTGGAGCCAGTGCCTAATCTGGACCTAGCCTAAGCCAGAAAACCTGGTTTCAGAGTAGCACCAGCTCCTACCCTGTACGAGAGGGAAGACAGAGGTTTGTTTTTCATGTTTGACTGACCGACACGCCACCGTGATGTCACAGCTCTTGTCGATGAAGCAGGGACTCTTCCCCCCAAGCTCCAGTGTGACAGGAGTCAGGTGTCGGGCCGCGGCCTCCATCACCAGCTTGCCCACCGTGCTGTTTCCCGTGTAGAAGACGTGATCGAACCTCTGCCTCAGCAGCTCCTGAGTCTCTGACACGCCACCCGTCACCACCGGGTACAGATCCTACAGAGAGAGAAGATAAAGACATTAACACCTCCAGCAGTGAAGCTGAGAGAGAAGAAAGGATGAATCATAATGAAAAGATAAAGGAGGCTCACTTTGTTGAGGTACTGAGGCAGGAGTTCCTCCATGACCTTCGCAGAGTGAGAGCTGACCTCTGACGGCTTTATCACGGCTGCATTACCTGAAGAAGGAGAGAGAAACACACAAGGACGCATCATATCAATCAGTCTGATAAATCATCTGATAGGTAATTCAATTAACATGTGAGATGAAGCATTTAAGTCCAACACAAACACTACAGTGCGGCTAAGAGTGCATTTTGAAGGACTTTTCATTTTGACTGACTTTATTTCTCATCCATGATACGCTCCTGCAGCAAACCTGACATTTCCAAAGAGCGCCTGTGTGTGATTACAGTTTTTCTCTATTTATACACATAAAAAAGTGCAATGCACACAACTCTGAAAACTTGAAACACAATCGTCTCACTCGAATGTCGTTCTAAATTAAAGTTTTGCACAAACATACAGTGAGGCAAAAAAGTATTTAGTCAGCCACTGATTTTGCAAGTTCTCCCACTTAGAAAGATGAGAGAGGTCTGTAATTTTCATCAGAGGTACACTTCAACTATGAGAGACAAAATGAGAAAAAAAATCCAAGAAATCACATTGTAGGATTTTTAAAGAATTTATTTGTAAATGATGGTGGAAAATAAGTATTTGATCACCCACAAACAAGCAAGATTTCTGTCTCTCACAGACCTGTAACTTCTTCTTTAAGAAGCTCTTCTGTCCTCCACTCGTTACCTGTATTAATGGCACCTGTTTGAACTGGTTATCTGTATAAAAGACACCTGTCCACAGCCTCAAACAGTCAGACTCCAAACTCAACCATGGCCAAGACCAAAGAGCTGTCCAAGGACACCAGGAAGAAAATTGTGGACCTGCACCAGGCTGGGAAGAGTGAATCTACAATAGGCAAGCAGGTTGGTGTGAATAAATCAACTGTGGGAGCAATTGTAAGAAAATGGAAGACATACAAGACCATTGATAATCTCCCTCGATCTGGGGCCCCACGCAAGATCTCATCCCGTGGGGTCAAAATGATCATGAGAACGGTGAGCAAAAATCCCAGAACTACACGGAGGGACCTGATGAATGACCTGCAGAGAGCTGGGACCAAAGTAACAAAGGCTACCATCAGTAACACACTACGCCGAGAGGGACTCAAATCCTGCAGCGCCAGGCGTGTCCCCCTGCTTAAGCCAGTACATGTCCAGGCCCGTCTGAAGTTTGCCAGAGAGCATATGGATGATCCAGAAGAGGATTGGGAGAATATCATGTGGTCAGATGAAACCAAAATAGAACTTTTTGATAAAAACTCAACTTGTCGTGTTTGGAGGAAGAAGAATGAGTTGCATCCCAAGAACACCATACCTACTGTGAAGCATGGGGGTGGAAACCTCATGATTTGGGGCTGTTTTTCTGCAAAGGGGACAGGACGACTGATCCGTGTTAAGGGAAGAATGAACGGGGCCATGTATCGTGAGATTTTAAGCCAAAACCTCCTTCCATCAGTGAGAGCATTGAAGATGGAACGTGGCTGGGTCTTCCAGCATGACAATGATCCCAAACACACCGCTCGGGCAACGAAGGAGTGGCTCCGTAAAAAGCATTTCAAGGTCCTGGAGTGGCCTAGCCAGTCTCCAGACCTCAACCCCATAGAACATTTGTGGAGGGAGTTGAAAGTCCGCGTTGCCCAGCGACAGCCCCAAAACATCACTGCTCTAGAGGAGATCTGCATGGAGGAATGGGCCAAAATACCAGCTACAGTGTGTGCAAACCTGGTGAAGACTTACAGGAAACGTTTGACCTCTGTCATTGCCAACAAAGGTTATGTTACAAAGTATTGAGTTGAACTTTTGTTATTGACCAAATACTTATTTTCCACCATAATTTACAAATAAATTCTTTAAAAATCCTACAATGTGATTTCCTGGATTATTTTTTTCTCTTTTTGTCTCTCATAGTTGAAGTGTACCTCTGATGAAAATTAAAGACCTCTCTCATCTTTCTAAGTGGGAGAACTTGCAAAATCAGTGGCTGACTAAATACTTTTTTGCCCCACTGTACATCCTAGGAGCACCGGACTTCCAAATGCAGCACCCTGAATGTTACCTCCTCATGTTGCTCCTGAAGGACACTTCAGTCATGAGTCAGAGTGTAAAAGAGGCCTCAGGTGACTTATACTGATGACGTAGGCAAGACCAAGAAGCAATATGGCAGCCAAAACAAGAAAGAGGAAACTTATTTCCAACAGGAGTAGTTCTGAGGAAGTAGTAAACTCTTTTCAGTTGGTGTTTAGAGTTCTGAGAAACAGCTGAACTTCTACTCCTTTGTCCTTAAATGACAATACTTCAAATTCTGATTCAAACTAGTTTCAAAAAGTTTACAAGATGAGCTCCATTGTACAAAAGTCGTCTGGTCAAATTATAGCAACTGGACTGGATTTAATCTTCAAATCTTTAAAACGGGTTGTTCCAAATGTAAAGAGTAGGATTATGTTATCAGATCAAATCAGGTGACCCTATCTTGTTTTTAATCCCTCCAGTTTGTGTGGTTCAAACATTTGAGCGGGATCAGGATGAATTTGATCCAAAGAATCAGAATAATCCTGATCCCTGCAGAACGCTGAATTCAGGCTGGATTACAGGAACTGAATGAAATAAAACTTTAAATCAAAGCAAATAAATTAACATTAGTACAAAGTTGATGCTTTAGAAATATTTGAAGTATTTTGCTCTTCCTCTTTATGCTGACAGAGTAAATTAAGAAGACATCTGAAGAGTCAAAAAAAAGAAAGGATTGAAATATTTTACCAAAACAAAGCATTTGACTGGATGTAAACATGAGGATCTCTCAGTTTAGATGGACTTTGGCGCCCCCCTGTGGACAATGTGTGCACTCTGAAGACTCATTTAAAGAGATTCAGTCATCTTTTAAAGTTTTTATCAGGATGAAGTCAATCAAATCCAGATTTTCTTTGTGAATCCTGAAACATGTTAGACAAGTTTCCTAACTTGAAAAAGATTCAGACCCTTCTGGTCCAGGTTAAACCGGTCCCTGAAGATAATGTACAAAAACCCAAATTACACAGAGAGAAGACGTGTCAGGATTAAGGGGAATCTATGCTTGCAGCCTTCACTGTGACGTGCTTTCCCAGCATGTATGAGTGAATATGACTTCACATCGGTGTGGATGTGTTCAGTACCCGCTGCGATGGCTCCGACCAGCGGCTGCAGGGTCACGGCCCACGGGTAGTTCCAGGCCCCGATGATGAGCACCACTCCCAGAGGTTCGGGCTGCACGTAAACCTCATCTGCTATGGTGAGGAAGTTCTTCTCCACGGGGCGAGGAGCCGCCCACTCTGACAGCTTCTCCACAGCCAGCTCGATCTCCCCCTCCAGACCAATGGTCTCGAACAGCTCGGTCCCCTTCTCGCTCTGCAGGATTCAGATCGAATAAAAGTTCATGTTTATTCAAAGAAACATAAATCACCTTTACTTTAAAAACACTGCATGTACAAGCTTCTTTTAAACTGGTTTACAGTGACTCTGTGCTGCAATGACAGATGAAATGTACAGCTGCTGAATCAGTGTAAGCAGCAATACTGGAAATTCAGGTAGTGAGATTCCCCTCAGCGGACCAATCACAGGGCTTGTGATGTGCATTGTTTCAACGTGTGGTCACATTTTTGAGGAGGTACATGTCAGCCCTCTGCAAAAGTACAGAGCTACTCGCACTTACAGTGCAAACTTTAACTTAAACTTCAGTGTTGTCGTTAAAGATCCTGTGAGGAGCTTTCTGTCTGTGTTGATTTTGGCGCCCCCTGTTGACAAAAGTGATACCTCTTATTTCTTTGCTGACTTTGCCCATTTATTTATTTTAAATTACTGCACAATTTATGTTGTTTAGATTAAATATTTATAATACAAGGACAATAAGACATAGCTTCATGTTTCAGGAACATTATTACGGACTTTAAGGCTTCTTCATGCAGAAAAAAAACTACGGAAATATTTTATTTTTACATAAATGTGACCTACTTCAATAATTTATCCTCAAATCCTCCAAAGAAAGCACTTAAATGTGCTTAAAACGTGTTTGATTATTTAAAATGAGTCACCTCGTGTTTTAAAACTTAAATATTTACACACTCAAGTCAAAGACAAACTTCTGCCTTATGTACACAAACAGAAAAAAGCACATTATATTCTACTATTCTCTATTTTATTCTACATTAACACCAAAGATTTACCATTATCGAACCAACATAATAATAATAATAAAATATAATAAATTAACATTATTTTAAGAAAAAAATCACTGCAATAAGATGATGAGATACAATAAATAAATAAATAATTAATTAACAATAAATTCATAAATTAAAAAGAAATCTGAATAAATAATGCATACGTATACAAGATAATAAATAAACAAATAAAGTAAGGTCCCCAGACGTGGGCAATTTTTGGTCTTAAATCTCAAATCTGACAAATAAGAAGAAACAAAACCATTAAGAGATTTAAAAACCAATAAAATCAACTTTAAATTAATTCCAAAAGATAATGGTGGCCGATGCAGAGACTAAGTTATTCCCATTTATTTTATAATTTATTCTATAAATAATCTCAGTGACATTGTGTTCTGTTTACACATTTTTTGGACGTAACTGCTTTAGTAATTTAAATATGTTGCTGATGGAATTTTTAAGGCAGAATTTAAAGTATCATAAACTCTCAGGTGAGGTTAGAAGATCATGTTTCACCTTCAGAGATAAATGCAACACACATGCATATCTTTGTTACTCTTATTCTTAAGTTTGTTTCACTAAATTCTGCTATTCTTAATTATTGTTATCTTTGTTTCATGCATGTAATAAGTGTGTGTACATGAATGCAATACCCACACTGAACACTAGGGTGACCCTTGATTTAATGCCACATATGACTCTTTAATTTGACTTCGTATGTGAAGTAGTGATGTTACGAGATGTGCCGAAGCTTCGAAGCGTGTCGAGTAATGGAGGGGGTGTTTCCGAGAAGCGCGTATCGACCATAGGTATTGCTTCATTGAGGGGAGGAGCTGAAAATGATCGGAAGCCTCGCTGCCCGGCTGTACCACGTGACTGCTTCGGCAAGTGGTTCAGATCTTGCTGCGAGGTTTGACAGCAATATAAACCCCTCAGGTACCATTCAAGATGTGGGTGTTTGATGGAGAGTTGAGGTCAGTTCAGAGTTCGGATAGAGTTTTGATAGTTTGGATATTAGAGTTTGGATAGCGTGGACATGGTTTGGAGAGTTTAGAGAGAGAAAGAGAGAGAGATGGTTTGAAGATTTAGGAGTGAGGAGAGGACAGGTAAGACGGACTTTAAAGACTTGTCCAAAACCAGCTCGCTATCCAGCCCTCCCTGGTTTTTAGACCACACTGGTTTCCTTTAAATAAGTCACAACGCAGTATTCAAATCAAACGTGTGTTACCTTTAATATTACGTATTGTTTTGTACCTTTCCGAGGTCTTTTTTAACTGAATCTGCGATGTCCCCTCGTCTCTCTGTGATGAAGCGCTTCAGGCACTTCAGCTGGTGGATCCTGAACTCCAGAGGTTTGGTCTTCCCGGTCAGGAAGGACTTCCTCGCCCGCTGCACGACCAGCTCCTCCCGAGACATCTTGAACAGTAGAAATGAATAAGAATCAAGTCCTCATAGGTGCAGACACCCTTTCACAAACAAAGGGGATCTCAGGTGTACACAGATGTGCAGGGGGGGCCAGGTGGGCCCTTGTGGCCACGCCCCTTGTGACCACGCCCTTTTGGACGCGCCCCTGCCTTATCTAATGTCATTATCAAAACAGCATGAATATGAGGTCACAGGTAAGTTTCAGTGCATATTAATACAGCAGACTTTTCTTTAATAGCTCAGACTAACTTATCAGCCTTAAAAAAAACATCCTCTGTTATAATTAATACAAAGTTAATCAAAGTAATGGATCAAATCAAAGTCAGTCAAACTTTACTTTAGCTCCCTGTCATCCTTACATTCTCTCATTCACCTACACTTCGGCCTGATATTGGTGCTAACCACATAATATCAGTGAGAATTGTCATTAGATAACAAAGTATATCAAATATACCAACAAGGACAAACTATGCATCAAATTAGACTCTGAAAACAACCGACAACACCTTAGAGTTTCACCTTTCAGAGCAGCTGGGTCGCTTTAGCCTGATGGTAACGCTGGCAGCTAGCAGTGGAGTGGTGCTGCGTTCAAGTACTCCTCGGAAGATCCGTTTTCATTGGCGTAATCGAGAGTTAAATTGTTAAATGAGTAAAATACTACCCCTGAGGGGAGAGGAATAACTGCCCAAACTAATTTAGGTAAGAGTTTGTGGATTTCAACTTACACATATAACCTGATATGAAGTTATTATTTAAATTAACTTAAAAAATGTAAACAATACCAAAGTTTGGCTGCCCTTTTCTTCCCTATAATGACGTGATGTCTTGTAACTCACTATGTTTCCTATAAACATGCTCCCTTTGCTTTTTAAGATGTTGTTCAGATTTAAAGGAGCATTTTGTGATGTTCTTTTACACTTGGAAGTTCATTTATTCGATTTTCCTGCTACGTCACGTATACACGGTCATACACGCGTCAGCAACTGGTCTGGTTTCACGTCAATCAAAGCAAGAACCAATCAGCTGCGGAAGAGAGTATGAGCTCCTCCCCCTAATGTGGCAATAACAAAAACACCTCCGCAGGGAGCATTTCAGGCAGTCTAAGTGTTTCAGGTAATTAAGCCTTTGATGTCCTGACTTTAATAGCTGGATAAGTGATCATTTGATGTGTAAGGAATGCTGTCACACAATACCAACATGGGATTTGAGGTTATATTAATATGATGATCTAATTACGTTCAAAATAATGATGAAATAACAAAAACAAGGCTGGCAAGAACATTTTTCTGAACAATGATTAAATAAAAAAGAGGTTCTATGAAGAAATAAAGACAGAAACAGTTTTTTTTTTTGTTAACAAAACACCTAAAACTAATAAAAAATATATACATGAGCAAACTGTCTTAGAAAAATCTTTAGGGTTTGTCTTTTGATTTTCATCTCTTGTATTTGTTAACATTTTGAGATTCTAAGTTTTCATTGTTCATTACATGATACTTTTTCTGCTTCATTACAGGTGTCATCTCTGAGAAACAAAAAAATGATAAAACTTAAATTGAAAACAAATAATTGGAACCTTGTGATAACGTTTCCTATCACAATTGATATTATTGAACTGTTAAATATTGTCTCACTAAGTCTGTTTGAATTAAACTGATTGAGTAAAACAGTTGCAGTTCTTTCAAATGATCAACAGACTTATCATTCTAGTTTTTAATCAACTTCCTTGCTGCAGATAGATTATAATCCTAGTTGCACATTTACTAGACCCCTGTTTTCTTTTGACCTGGACTTGTTCCTGCAGCTGTCCTCAGAAGAGTCTCGTCTTGTTGTTGTGACTTGTCCGTCAGCTGACTCACAGGTGTGGTCCGACAGTCTGAGGACAACATCCCAGGTGTGTGACATCATGTTTGCCCACTCCCTCATCCTGGTTTTACGCCCTCTGTGCTCGCTTCCTGGTCTCTACAGCCTCCATTATCCAATGCGGGTATCTGTCACTCTGAGAGGATGACCTCGGTCTTTTCCTAGTTCATGATGTGACTTTCTCTCTTGCAGGGGTCTGGTTTTAAGTTTTTCATGGTGCACTTTTTGCTTCACTGCACATGTGAATGATAGTTCTCCCTCACATTATTTTCTGCGTTCACTTTTTCATGTGCAAAACATCCTGACAGAGAAACCTCCTCAATTTCTTGTGTTTTTCAGACTCGTCATGTTTACAAGAAACAAATGTGGCTCAAAACACAGAAAATTCTAAAAGAACCACCCAGAGACATGTTTATTTTTCTCTTTTTAATAACAAAGACTGTATTTGTGTTCCATAAAGAACAAAGAGAGACACCTCTTTGTGAGAGACACAACATTGACATTTCTCTTTGAAACATCGGTGCTTGGAAAGTGTTGCATTTTCAGGGTCGAAGACTGACGGCGGGGTTTCTTCAAAATGCATTCAGAACAAGCTGGAGAGGCGTAAAACGACAGGGTACATACATTCAATAATCTAGAGGTTCTACAGGGTCAAATGCAGACTCGGTTGGTACCCATGCTTTTTATTAAAACAGTCCATGGAACATGAGCGAGGACTCGGGTGAGGTTCTCCGTCAGACTTCCCTCTTCACTCTGTGTGCAGTAAAAGGCTTCGTGTGGTTCAGAGTGCTCATGGCGAGGACGAGGGGAACTTAAAAACCTGGATATGTGTAGGAAAAGGACAGTACGTCGGAGAGGAGCAGGCTGCCGGCCGCCTGTGAATGCATCTGTACACTGAAAAAGAATGTATTCACACCTGTACAGAGGAGTAGGCCCACGTCTGCTCTCGTGAGAAGAAGGCACCTCCTTTTTCCACCGTTAACCGTTACTACTGGCCTTAATGCACACCTGGCAAGTGCTCATGTGTATATTTTATACATAAATACACACCCATACATACATAAATACAGTACATACACTGTTAGGAGCACAGCAGACTGAGGGAGGCAGAGGGACAGAGTGGACGTTAGGCAGTGCAGATTTGACGAATCGAGTCTGAGTATTCGATGAGACGACGTCACGCTCGTCTCAGGGAATTCAGTCAGACTCACGGAACAGATAAGTGTGTGTTGATCTCAACAGTCCTGGTAGAAAGGTTTTCTGGAAAGTTTTGAAGCTGCCACGAGTTGTATTTTATTTGAGCACACTCCTGTTGTGCCAAAAAAAGTCTCATCCTTATCAAACCCCCTTGGCAGACATGAATAAAACGTATCAAAGTCATTTCTGTACATATAAAGATTTGTGCTCTTTGACTGACAGGCTGACGGCTTCATCAGCACCCCCAAAAAAAAACTCTGATCCCACACACACGCGCACACACTCCTCCTCCCGAAAAGAGGAGGAGGGACTCATCACATGCACCACATATTTATAAATATATACAAGTTTGCAAACATCAAGTCTGGTTAAAAAAAGGAGCTACAGATACTGACAGAACGAAAACAGCTGTAGTATTTTAGTCAAATGAAACTTATTCAGGTAACTTGTCAAGTTGAGCTGAAGCCAAAGAGTCTTGGCTGTCCGAGTTTCCCTGGTCGCTCGGCCTTATGGGAAATGTATGCATTCTGATTACCTGTTGATCATGCACACAGAGCGGGTGAGTTTTGAGGGTTGGAGAGGAGTGATTTGGAAACCCTTCCCCCCTCCGCCTTCACATTTCGACCTTCTCTCAGATCTCCACAAATGGCGATAAAGTGCTTCGGCTGACAACAAAAATAAAAACAAAGCATCTACAGGTTCCTGCTCCGCCTGCCGTCTGTAACAGGAGTTCATGTTTTCATGTAAGCGTTCATAATGTTTCTTCCTTTTCCTTCCACTCTGATACTCGAGGTTTTCAAGACAGGCAGGAGACTCCAACATCCGTGTTCTTCTGAACCAATAAATAAGAACAATAACAACTTAAACACAGAGTAAATAACCACTGATATCACACAGAGAGAGCAGAGATTAAAAAAGAGGAACTGCTTCATGTGGAGCTGCAGACTCGTGAAGCTCAGAGCGTCTGATCATCGTCTTTATCTGGTAAAAAACAAACAAACGTATCCTGAATGATGGATGTGAGTTTTTGTGTTCGTGTCGATCAGATCCTCCGTTAAAGTGTAAGAAAACAAACGTATGTCCACGTCCAGTTTCAGCTTCAGTCTCTGGATCTGTTCGTCATCTTTGGTTGGAAGTTTGAGCATCAGTCAGTCTGTGATGCGGCCAGAGAAAAGAAACTGACAGATGATAAATACAGATGAAGGAAAAGTGCTTGGACTGCTACAGGAGGGACCAGCGGCTCTGTGAGGGGGAGGGGGGCAGGCGGCGGTCTCAGGTTGCGGTCCCTCCGTGTGGTGTGGTTGTGTGAGCGCTGCTACTCGTACAGTGTGACGGTGCAGTAGCAGAGGGCTGAGATCCTGCGGTCCACGCTCGCCTTGTCTGCGGGGACGAGACACAAACGAGAGCGAGTCAGAAACAAACACTGAGACACAAATATGAGACTACAGGCGTTAGGGAGGCGCTCCTTACATTCCTGGAATAATCCACACGAAACTAAACACACGAGCACGCCTTTAAACTCCCTCTCAAGGGGCGGAGTCTGTACTCACACTTGACCACGTTCTCGATGTCGGTGGGGTCCTGCAGGATCTTGGAGAGGCCGTCCAGCAGCATGGCGGCCTTGCTGTAGCGGTAGGCGATGTCTTCAGTCTGCTTGAACATCTCATCCAGAGCGGCCGACTGAACCTGACACACACAGACACAACACAGCGTCGGGTTAGGACGAGCAGCACGGATTATAGCAGCACTTTAGTGAAGACTGCATCAGAGGAATGTGGTCAAAAGCATCAGAGAGGATGCTACAGGCGTCTCAACACGTAGGGAATTAAGATGCATGAATGAGGTCCAGGATTGAAGAGGTTAACTACATATACAAATAAAAGCTGTTTGTATGACATGCATGAGTTTGTTTCTGCTTGGATTCAGCGTGACTTCATTTACGACTCAACGTGTCAGAAAACAGAATCCAAAAAGCTTGTCTTCTGCAGAGTGGAAGCATGTTTAAATCTGGGAATGATTTCTATCCATGTCACATTAAAATCAGTGGATCAGCTCCTGACGTACCATCTCCACGGCGTGATTGTAGATGAGTTTCTCGGCTGTCACGCTGTTGATCTCGTCCACGAAGCGCTGCTTGTCAGAGAAGAAGTGGTTCAGTTTGTCGGTCAGCCGCCGGCAGAGCGAGATGCAGCTTTTGTAGCGGTCGTTCAGACTCTTCACCACTGAGAGAAGAAGAAGAAGAGAGGGATGAAATACATGCATTATCTGACTATCAGGTAAATCCAGATGTTTTCACACACAAAGAACACTCCTAGAAACCTCTGGAAACTTTTTGAGGTGAGCTGCAATCAAATGAAACTTCCAGCTGACTTTTTGCAGATGTCTAGTAAAATTTCTGCAAGTCAGGGTGTCATCATTGTTGCAATATCATGCAACAGCTTTTGCATCTTGCTTCAGATGTCTCATCCTCTCATCCTTCACGCTACGAGGAACATGCATCAACTTGCAACTCTGGAAAAATGGGGGGCAGAGATCCTGCAAATTGCTAGAACGCCTCAGGAGTGTTTGTGAGACAGAGGCAGAAGAAGTGGTAACGTTAAGTCTCTGCCTCTATCTCTTTCAGGTAAACGTGATGAACAGATTCTTTATCTCCGTCGATCACTGAACTCCTCTTACCTTGCTTGACGGCCGTGGAGGGATTGAGTTTGGCTGATTTAATCTGAGCTTTAGCCAGATGCAGGGAGGACGCCAGGAGCTGTGCAGCCTTCATGTAGAGCACCAGCTGCTCCACCTGCCTGTAGGGGGCAGCACACGCACAGTTTAATACACAGACAGAGACGTTTAAAGACTGCATCACAGAACAAAGAGACTGCTCAGACCACACGAGGTCGGAGGGATTCACATGTTCATTCAGACTTTGGGACTCGAGACTCGGCCCGGGACCCTACAGGAGATCTGAGTCCAGTTCTACATTAAGTCTTACTTCTAGTTTCTCATATTTGACATGATAAACCTCAAAGTTTAATCAACAAACAAACAAGTGAGGAAAACTTGATTCTAAAAACTTTTTGCAGACACAAGAAACATTTTTCATAGTTTGAGTTTGAGCCTCAACATGAAGTCTCTCCTTACCCCCACTCTTTGCTGAGCTGGCTGATCTGGTCCACGACCACACTGTCCTGAGGAGGGTAAATGGAGGCAGCCGACACACCAAGCTCCGTCCCTCCAGCTCGGACTGCCGCCATCTCCAGGACGCAGTCGGTGAACGAGAGCATCATCCGCAGGTGCATCAGCGTGTCTGTGTGCTCACGCTGAAAAATAAAATAGAAAGACAAACTGTGAGTGACCTTTCATTCTTCTGTCAGTAAAAACATGACGGTTAGGCTCCATCAGCCCCTCACCTCCATGAGAGTCTCCTCCGGCAGCTCAGGAGCTTCAAACGTGATGAATCCCTCCAGGCTGGGAGGCGAGGTCCCGTAGGGGACGTATCGCAGGCTGCTGGGGGCCCCTTCAGCCCCGGTGAGGATCTGTCCGCCAAACCCTCCTGGAGGAGAGGTGCCCATGGCCATGCCCGGAGGAGAGCCCACGTAGACCCGCCCGCTGGTGGAGCACAGGGAGCCGGCCGAGCTGTTGGAGCCGACTGAGGGGAGAGCGAAGGATCGTGAGATAAATACGGCGGACAGGAAACTTCACCACGTCAGCTCGAGTAAGAGGAGGGTCTTTACCTGAGGTGGTGCGCGGTCGTGTGCCCAGGTGGCTGCAGGTGGGAGGAGTGCAGCTGTTGGGCGGGGATCCCACGGTGAAAAGGACGGTACGAGGACTCGCAGATCCTCCATGGATCAACCCGGTGGGACCTGCAGGGGCTATGAGAGGAGGACACTTAGATCTTAGAGCCTTAAAAATGAAGCACTGTGAGCATGCTTGGGTTTATTTTCAATGCATAATAAAAAAAGATATATATATAATCAAACACATTGTTTAAACTCTGAGCTCTGTGTGCAGCAGCGTGGGCGTACCTGTGTCCATGGGGCGCTCCGTGTTCAGGCTGTCATTGCTACCCTGATAGGCCTGTCCACCCAGAGTGATTCTGATTGGCTGCTCAGACAGACGACCTGTACTGACCGACCTGCAGGAGAACATCAAATAACGTCAGCGTGAAGTCAAACAGCAGGAAACATGACGACACATGGCGCAGGAGTTTGACTCTTCACTATGTTACGTCACTTTTACGGCATTCCAGTTTTCACATGCTTTCCTCTTAAAGCTGACGTACATGATCTTTAATCATAGACTTATCAGCAAGTAGGACATCTTATCATTACCTGCCGAAGGTCCTGCTGCCCTCAGGCGCAGCGGGGCGTCCGCTGAGGTAGGGGCTGCAGTGGTGAGCGCAGATCTCTCGTGCATCAGCCAGCGTCTTCATGGGCACGGGGCTGTCAGCGAGCGCCATCAGGTTACAGGACGCCTGCGTTTTAGGGATTTTGAACGGTGCAGAAATGGTCTGAAAGTGAACAAAGGAAACTTTAACTTCTATAACTTTGAATGATTTTACAAGGACAGCCTGCAGGTATGAACATAGCTGTGCTCACCTTCGTAGGAGATCCGATGATGGTGGGCAGCGGGGACTTCTGCAGCCAGTCGGACGTGCGCGGGGACGAGCCCAGGAGCTTGGTGGGGGACGAGCCCAGGTTGGCTGGTCTGCCGAGCTGTGGGGAGTGACTGCAGGAGGAGGAGGAGGAGGAGGGCTGGAGAGGGTCTGATAGCTGCTTGTGGAGCTTCTGCCGGGTCTGGTAGACGTCGGTCAGTGTCGGGGCGCTTTGAAGACGAGCTCCTAGGAGCTGAGAGGACGGGACGGGGGAACCTGGAGGAGGAGGAAGAGCTGGATTAGAATCAGGAGGATTGGGGGTTATACACCAAATTTAAAACAAGAGACGGGGAAGACATTGGGACAGAAGATGCACAAATGATGGCTCTTTAATTTAACACCTTTACATTATTAAGAGACACTTAGATGAATGATCTAAATGTAGATAACTTGTATTCAAATCATGTATACAAGTTATATCGTCATAATAGTTAATGTATCTACTATCTCATCGTGTGAGAATTTTGAAGGCATACATTAAATTTGACGAGGGTTTAATTTGCTCTTTATGTCTGAGTAAAAATATGAAACCTAAATATTGAGCTCAAACTGAAACGCCTACAAAGGAACATTGATAACAGCTTCAATTTAATTGATAATATATGTCAAAAAGCATGATACCCTAACTTTATAAAGCAGTATTTAAAGATTTTTCTGTTGCAAGTTCGCTTGATTTGCAGGGACAGCTTTTGAATCACTGAAAAGTCAAATTTGAGATCAAACTTTTGTATTTCATCTGACGATCATCAAATGTACCTGTGTAGTATTTATTTTACATCCACACAAATGCTACTAAATATATCATAAAAAAATCTGCCTGTTAGTGTTTTATTTACAGGAGCTCAACCTATACTTTAGAGCAATATAAGCGATGTCTACCTTTTGTTTTAATCTGGTGTGAATTCTGAGTGGCGCTGTAGTTTCACGCCCTTATTTGGGCATAGAAAATTCTGCAGTTAAAGAGTAGGGTCATAGATCTACCTTAGACTTTACCTTCTCAAGAACAAATGAAAAGAATAACTGAGGAAGACTTTGGTGAAAGAGGCTCCATGTTTTTCTTTTAACCAGAAACACAAACAGTGGAAGCTCTCTTCAAAGCAACCAGACAGCATTTAAAAAGTGTAATTTTATCCCATAGAGCATGGGGTTTACTCTTTATTGTTATAGTTTGTTTGATTTTGGTTTATTCCAAAAGTAAACTGACTAAAGTTTAAGAAAACAAACAAACCAGAAACTCATGTGGCCGCAAAAGAGAGCGATGTAACGGCTGTTTCAGGTCATTAAAACGATCCTACAATCTTCCTTTCTTGGTCGGGATGATTTCTTAATGTTGGCAGAATCTTAGAATAATTATCTGATTATGTCAGGGTCAGACATTAACGCCCTGGACTTCCACTGATGAAGAGCCTTGGCCCAATTAGATAATAATGCAGCCAATACAGCAGAACTAGAGCCATTCATCCTGTTTCTGAACCTCCAGACTCAAAAATGTGTCAAAATAGAAGATCTTTGAATCAGGATTCCCCTCAAACATCCTCAGAGTACATCAGGGATCATAAAGAGCTTGTGACGTATGAATAGATTGATCATGAACTCCTTTAATGATCTGATTTATGTCAGAGGAGACATAACTCTATGACTCATTTGTCCGGGAGCAGTAAATAGCAGCAGGGAGAGATGCCACTTGTGACACTTTCATAACATTGCTGCGACTTCTCACACAGACTCCACCTCGCTCCTAAAACCAGCCTGTTTGTGTGGGACAGTGAGAGCTGCTCACGGTCAGACACTGTGAGCTCTGTCGCTTCCCTCTTTTAAAACAGGATCACCATGACAGCAGATCTCTGCACACAAACAGCGTCTGAGGATCTGTCAGACGTCTGAGGAGCTCATGTAACGACGACGGCGTCATTATAAAGGGCCGTGACTCACGCTGACTCATGCTCTGTCAATAATAAAGTCAGGAATCAAAACAAAGCCGTGTGCCTGCAGCTCGTTCCCGTCATGCCAGAGTTCTCAGCTTAACGTTAGTGAACTAGTTGGCTCGGTGAGATGTGGGTTAACCTCGCTTTGTGTGAACTGACCTCCTGATGAGCTGCGGCTGCGGGGCTCGTGGTTCTGCAGATGACAGCAGCAGTGACCCAGCTGCTCGGGGATCGTCCCGACTGCAAACACAAAACACGAGTTATATCCAATCACGTCTGGGCGGTGTTATTATAAAAAGGTCAGGGACAAGTCTGGACATGTTCTTACCCAGAGGAGAGGGAGAGTACGGACGAGAGCTGCCGGTGGAAAGACGACGGCTGACCGTCTGGGGGACGTCTGCGGAGCTGGGAGACCCTGAGCCGACCTTTGGGAACCCCATGGGACTGGTGTTTGAGCGCCTCACTGTACCAGATCTAGTAAACAAAAAGACAAAGTGTGAACACAAGAGAGGAAGATGGAAAGCAGGTGTAGTGATGATAAAACCGGGCTGCCTGTGCATCTTTCAGCCGGAGAGTCAAAGCAGCGATGCTTCTCGTTTTATTGGACCAAAAACTAACACTGACGTAAAAAGCTCAATCCTGCTCTTTAAAAACATTCCTTCCCTCCTTCTTTCCATCCTCTGTCCCCTCCGTCTCTAAAAATGCCTCGAGGAGCTTTTAACTGAGACTCTTTATGACCTCTGAAAGCAAACCAGACCAGCAGGCAGAGCTTTATCTCCATTAACTGTGCCACCAGGTAGGACTCAGACTGGGAGATAAACACGCTGGAGGAGCCTAAAACTGCAGATTACACACCGACATGAACACTGGAGAGTTTTTACACAGGACTAGACTCTGAGAGGAAAGGTTGAGGACAGGTCAAGAGATAGGATGCAGAGATATGTGGGACTCACACCCGTCTGGTGCAACTGCTTGTCCTTTACATGTATCCTGCAAAACATCTTGCTCTGCTTCATTTCAGCTGTCAGTGTGAGAGTCTGCAGGAACACATGTAAACAAAGCAGCTTCAAGCCTGCCTGTTGTTTCTTGTTGTCTTAATTCATCGCAGCAGGTCTGGTTAACTTTTGCAGCTCGTAAAAAGTCGGCAGCAATAAAAGGAGACTGTTAGATAACTTTTTAAAAACAGCTCAAAGTGCGTTTAAGCGTCTCCTCCCTGTTTCTTATGTTAGCAGGTTTTGTGGTTGTTTTGTTCCTGCTGCAAGTTCTGACACAGTTTTAAAGCACGCTGAAGTCAAACCTGTGTGGGAACATTTGCAGCACAGATTACTCAAATCATTTAAGATGCAAAGGAGCTGCAGTGTTGTGGGGATCTAAAGGGTCAAAGGGTGAAAGGGACACAGCGTCAGGGCTTTAATCCAGACTGATAACACAGGGATGGTGAACAAAGACCAGTACCTTTCCTCCTGGATCACCACAGGGGGGACTTAATGACAAATGAGCCCACACATGGAGCTGACACTGTGACTCTTTGCAGTCACAAACAATGAAGCCAACAGGAGTTCTCTCTCTACTTCTTCTTCCTGTAAAACAAGCTGCCACCCTTCCTTCTCTCCTCATCTGCCCTCCCTTCTTCTTTGTCTTCACATCAGGAAGACCCAAACTCCAGCTGATGTAACTTTAGTGAAACTTAATGGCTGATGAAACAAGAGTCTGAGTTGCAAAACCATCCTGACGATATTAGGGCTGAACATGACAACTGAAGCATGAGTCAGAGGATGATTCCCCGGCTTGTTTCAGGTGTCATCCTTTATACATAAATCACATATTGCAGAGTTAATCGCTCTTCTGTCAGTCTCACACATAGAAAGAGAAGCTCTTACCTGGGTGAGCTGTACTGGGTGGTGGTCGGGCTGCTGGAGAGGTTCTGCTTTATCCTCTGGTAGTTGCGGATCTGCGTGGGAACGGGTATCGGTGTGGTCTCGGCTCGTGGGGACACCATGGGGGTCTGTCCTGAGGTGGGCGGCGGCTGCCTGGAGGAGAAAATTGGGGAGACGAAGGCTGTTATCAGCTCTGCTCGAAGCTGCTGCTGCAGTTTCCACACGTGCAGGACATCCAGAGGTGTATCCACACCCATGACTACGAGTTAAAGTCTAAGAAGCGTGTGGAATACATTTAAAGTGACTCTAAAATGTGAGCTTGTCCCTGTAGCCTCCGGGTCTTTGTTTACTTCGCTGTAGCAGCAGGTTGAGGAACATAACTTTAGCTTTGCACAGGGCAGAGTCAGGGGGAGCAGAAAAAAAAAGGGGGCCGGGCTTCCATGTAAACACAGAAGCAGCACCAATCATCTCGCAGTGGGTGGGGCAAGAGGACGGGCCAGCCAAGGGCACGTGTGAGGCACGTCCTCCTGTGTCTGCTGAACACAGAAGGGGAAGTGCAGAGAGACACAGCTCATTTGCATTCTTTTGTTATTCCAGAGGAGACAAAATGTTCTCGATCGTCAAGAGTCATGACCGAGTCACCCACAGAAGCCTCCCACTCTAATGCAGAGAGACGAAAAGAGGAGGAGCGCAGGAAACGGCCGTTTAGAGAGCAGCACCAGTTGGAAACCACGATTATGTAATGATGTGAAGCCTGGGAGGGTCTACGGGGGAGAGAGTGAAGGACACGTGAGGCACAGACTAGTACAGACAAAGAGGCAGACAGCAGGTTCTTTGTTGGATTCTGAGATTAAAAAAACCTCATGCTCAGATTCTCCAGGAAAATATCTGATGGAGGAACACATGATAGAGCCTCTAGGTAGCTGAGAGCCTCATTGATCCAAGCAGAGGAGGATGGAGGAGCAGGCTGGTAAAGAGAGGGTTTGTAGGTCAGCTGCTTTTAAAGAGAGAGAAGAGATCCTCCACACTGACCTGGTTTAACAGACCAGGAGAGGGGGATGGGATCAAACCATACCAGCCTCTTTCTCTTTTATCATCTGCCACTTCTTATTTCTCCTCCTTCACTTCATCTACCTTCAGCTGAGGACACGCAGGGCGCTGAGGACAAACAGGGCTTTGATTTAGGAGAGAGAGCCGCGCCACTAAATTGCACAGGATGCCTCCTGTAATGAATAAAAAGACGGCTCCTCTTGTGTCAATTGGTGACTAATTTATGTGTGCAGTAAAAGAGTAAGTGCTGCGATGGGAGGAAGAGAAGTGCACAGTAGAGAGAGGGAGGGAGGGAGGGAGGGAGGGAGTGAGGCCGGCGGCGTTAACGGTTAGACGAGGACGAGACAGAACGGCAACAAAGGCCGAACTGAGCCGGTTGTCACGGGAAAAAGGAAACTGTTTTGCTCAAGGCGATGAAGCAAGAGGGGGAAGAGTCGAACGAGAGGGAGAGTAAAGGCTGACGGAGGGCAGGAAGTTTATATGTTTGACTCGAGTCCTGTAAAGCTTTTCAAAGCACAGGGAGTGTGAGACAGATCCAAACTGCTTCCTCTCTGATGGACAGACTTTTTTGCGTGGACATCCAAATCGTGTATTGTGAATTTGCTCTTGTTTCCAACATTTGAGTCGTTTTATGTTTGTTCATGCTTCCACCTACTCTCTCTGGCGGAGTGAAGGATGCTGCTTAGGATTTTTCCCACCAATGTTGGCCTGACAGCGGATGTGTTTTACAAAAGAGTATCAGAAATGTAAGGCTTTCCCAGTGGGCCATCGTGTGCCTCTTTCACGTCAGAACCCTCCCTCACAGCGTGAAGTTCTCCCCGTCAGACGGAGGAGGAGGAAGAGGAGTGTAATGTTTACAGTAAGACAGTGGAGGAAGCAAAACCTACGCTTTGATGACTTTGCACATCTCTGTGTTTACACTCAGCATTTATATAAACATCTTCACTGTTCCTGAAAATGATCCTCAATGTCAACCTCGGATGATTTTAAACATCCTGTCACGTGATACTCCTCCAGTTTTTAGACCAGTTGCATGATACTAATGTCATCACCCACTCCCACTCACTCACAGAGAATTATCCTGAATATTTCCTGCAAATCATCTCATCCATGACTCCAAAACCAAAATATTAAAGAGACTAAAGGAACAAATAATCTCATCCATGACTCCAAACCCAAAATATTAAAGAGACTAAAGGAACAAATCATCTCATCCATGACTCCAAAACCAAAATATTAAAGAGACTAAAGGAACAAATCATCTCATCCATGACTCCAAAACCAAAATATTAAAGAGACTAAAGGAACAAACCATCTCATCCATGACTCCAAAACCAAAATATTAAAGAGACTAAAGGAACAAATCATCTCATCCATGACTCCAAACCCAAAATATTAGAGACTAAAGGAACAAATCATCTCATCCATGACTCCAAAACCAAAATATTAAAGTGACTAAAGGAACAAATAATCTCATCCATGACTCCAAACCCAAAATATTAAAGAGACTAAAGGAACAAATCATCTCATCCATGACTCCAAAACCAAAATATTAAAGAGACTAAAGGAACAAATCATCTCATCCATGACTCCAAAACCAAAATATTAAAGAGACTAAAGGAACAAACCATCTCATCCATGACTCCAAAACCAAAATATTAAAGAGACTAAAGGAACAAATCATCTCATCCATGACTCCAAAACCAAAATATTAAAGAGACTAAAGGAACAAACCATCTCATCCATGACTCCAAAACCAAAATATTAAAGAGACTAAAGGAACAAATCATCTCATCCATGACTCCAAAACCAAAATATTAAAGAGACTAAAGGAACAAACCATCTCATCCATGACTCCAAAACCAAAATATTAAAGAGACTAAAGGAACAAACCATCTCATCCATGACTCCAAAACCAAAATATTAGAGACTGAAGGAACAAATCATCTCATCCATGACTCCAAAACCAAAATATTAAAGAGACTAAAGGAACAAATCATCTCATCCATGACTCCAAAACCAAAATATTAAGAGACTAAAGGAACAAATCATCTCATCCATGACTCCAAAACCAAAATATTAAAGAGACTAAAGGAACAAATCATCTCATCCATGACTCCAAAACCAAAATATTAAAGAGACTAAAGGAACAAATCATCTCATCCATGACTCCAAAACCAAAATATTAAAGAGACTAAAGGAACAAATCATCTCATCCATGACTCCAAACCAAAATATTAAAGAGACTAAAGGAACAAATCATCTCATCCATGACTCCAAAACCAA
The DNA here is from genome assembly GCF_009762535.1 of Notolabrus celidotus. Lineage (NCBI taxonomy): Eukaryota > Metazoa > Chordata > Actinopteri > Labriformes > Labridae > Notolabrus > Notolabrus celidotus. The sequence goes on along the minus strand of NC_048285.1, from coordinate 2,822,167 downwards.
AATATTAAAGAGACTAAAGGAACAAATCATCTCATCCATGACTCCAAAACCAAAATATTAAAGAGACTAAAGGAACAAATCATCTCATCCATGACTCCAAACCAAAATATTAAAGACTAAAGGAACAAATTATCTCAAATCATATAGGTGACTATCTGAGGGCAATTTAGTCTCAGTTTCACTGTTAATACTGAGAACAGAACAGATTGTTAGCTGCTCTTCATGCAGATATCTGTTTCTACAGAGAAATAAATTCCCCTCAGATTCATGTTATGTTGGATTGTGTTCCTCCTGCTTTTGCTCTCCATACAGACTGTTTTTCCTACAGACACCGGACTACAAACGTTCACTAGAACACCTGAAGTTTAACTATGTATTTAATATGTTGCATAGACTCTATTAACAGGACCAAACCTGCAGGTGCATGAATGCTGTCATGTGGATCATATGAGCGTGTACTCAGATCTCTTAAAGCACAGCTGAGGCTCACTAATAACACTCACTTTGTTATTGCACGCCAGTTTTAGCGTGCATATGTGTGTAAAGAGTCTATTCTTATCCTGCAGCCCTCGCTGGGTCAGGTGCTTTATTTAGCTCAGTTCCACCTTGTTGTTTAACTCTGCGTCTGAATCATGAGTGGCTCATCATGCAGATTTGAGGGTGGGTGGAAGGATCCACTCGTGACACACGGACAGAGACTGTGTGTGTGTGTGATTTCTGGCGTGGAGCTGAGGCGAGGGAGGTTTTGTCGGTGGTCAGAGAGACGAAAACAAATGAAGCCTTGTTGACATAAAAACACATGAAGAAGAGATGACATGACCTTATGCACACACACACACACGTGAACTCCAGGCTGTGTGTAGAGAGGAATCTGAGTCACAGCATCGTGTCACACTACAAGTGCAAAGTCAGTCTATTTTCTGCTCCTATAGCCGTCAACATCCACCTCATCCTCCATGAACTCTTCCTCTCAAAACATCCTCTAAATCCTCTTTTTAATGTCCTTCATACGTTTCTATATGATCACTTTATGATAATGCATATAACCATTTCACTAGCCTTCTACTATTTCATATATCCTGTCTGCAATCATAACCCCCAGCACTTTGTTTCCCCCTTTAACTGCACTTTATTCACCTTTTAATTGATCTTTATTTCTATTCATTTTATTTAAATGATTAATTTGAATTTATTTACTTGATTATTTATTGCATTATTGTTTCCTTTGTCATTTATAATTCAAATATTTTGAATCAATCTTTTTCTAATTCTCTGATGTGATGTCGTCTTCCTCTTCAAACCTTTTTATCTTCCTTTAATGCTTTAGTTTAAAAAAAAAATGTAAACCTCAATAACAATGATGAATTACTCAACTGTTTCATCACTACATTTATTGTTTTAGGAAATGTAATCTTTTCTTACAGCATACTTTTATCGTAGAGCCTTTACTGATTTTATCTGAATTTAATTTTATTTAATTTGACCATTTTAAGAAATATATTTTAAAATAATTGTATTCCTTCAGAGTTATTTAAGGGGATTCTTCTGTTTTTTAAAATATGTTGTATTGTATGTTTATATTTCCTCTTTATTTCTTTATCTACTTTGTAACTTGGTTTTTGAAAAGTGCTCTATACATAAAATTATTATTGTGAATTATGATTGAATCTATTCAATTTGTTTTCATTCTATTAAACCTTTTGTTTTGTATTTTGTTTTCTGCATTGTTAGACTTTTCTACACTCCTCTCTGTTAACGGTTTATTCTGCCATGCTTTGTTTTTAAAGCCCTTTGCAAAGGTGCTATATAACTAAAAGTTATCATTTAATTATTATTATTATTATTATTATTATTTGTATTATTATTATTATTATTATTATTTGAGGGGCTTCCTGAAACTGTTTTGTATTGTCTCCTCAAACATAACGCATAAATATTTCCTTTAATCCTCAAAGCCTGCAGACTGATGACTAATTCAGTGATTTCACTTCTCAGAAAACAGGGTTTAAAGTCGACTGCTTCTTCAACTGTTTGTTTCTTTGTGTGGTTGTGAGTTACACAAACACTGCGCAGGATTCAAGTTTAAGAATACAAGTTTAAACACCAAAATCACAAAACAACAAACTGATTGAGACAGAAATCATCCTGCAGGTCTCGTGTCCTGTAAGGCAGATGTATTTATAAAAACCTCTCTCCCGCCTGTTGGTCTTTCCAATCCCAAAATATTTATAGAAGGGTTCTTCAGTGTTTCCCACACTGAGACAGTACCTGGGCAGGCCGCCCAACTATATTTTCGGCCACCCAAGTATGTTCCCGATCATTTCCAGATTCCTCTGATTCGTATAACATCGTTGCCTGAGAGTGAACTACATCAGAGGTTCTTAATGTTTTTACACAGACCCATCCACAGACAGCTGTGTGAACCGTCAAGCAGGTATGAAACTCGCTCTGCTGCAGCCTGCAGGTGATCTGAGAGTGCATCCCTCCTTTTGAGACTCTGATTCAAGTGTGATGCCTCGTGTTAAATATGAACCATACCGTTTAAATGTTATGTGCAGCTCATTGTTTAAAAACACCTGAGATCCCCGTAAAACTATTTTCAGAGCGCCCATTCCTTTGATCTTTTAAAAACCTCCAAAGATGATTTCAAACAGTACAAAAGCTCAACATGCAGCATTTAAGTCTCCAGTGTTTGAGTTGTACTCACCCTCCACACATGAGGAACTCACTGGACGGCCGGCGGGCCACTCCCATTGGCTGATCGTCTGAAGAAGAGGAGGAAGAGGACAAAATGATGAAGCTCCAAACGGCAGCACTGATGTTTTAATCTGCAGTAACGAGTTGACTGAACGCCACTCAGGACGCCAGCTGACACTTCCAGTGCTCGCTTTTTGTTCTTTGTTGGACTGAAGGACGAGCAGGTGTGTGTGTGTGTGTGTGTGTGTGTGTGTGTGTGTGTGTGTGTGTGTGTGTGTGTGTGTGTGTGTGCATGTGCGTGTGCGTGTGCGTGTGCGTGTGCGTGTGTGCATGTCAATTGTGTGTGTGTGTGTGTGTGTGTGTGTGTGTGTGTGTGTGTGTGTGTGTGCAGCAGGTGCAGGGCAGGAGGGTTCAGTTTACCAGTCAATAGGCTAAGTGTGAGCGTCCTCAGTTTGTGGACTGATGTCTACGATTACAGCGTGAAATGGTGAGCAGCTGTCTCACTTACTGTCTGTGGATATGGTGACATGTGTCAGTGTGAGGGTGTGTGTGTGTGTGTGTGTGTGTGTGTGTGTGTGTGTGTGTGTGTGTGTGTGTGGATCATGGGCAGGTAGTGAATGTGACCTCTCTACATTTGTACTGTAGCCCCTCAGACATCTGCATGTCTCCATGTTCCCTCCTGTGTGCCCGGGTCATGTGGAGAACAGTGGAGATATATAAAGGAGCAAACATGTTACACATTTACTCCTGGGTATCTAAGTGCTACATTTTCAGAATTTATTAAACTATTTATTTTCTGTTTCTGCAAAAAAAGAGCCAGCACGTCTGCAAACTCGGACCTGATCAAACCTTGAAAAGCTTGAGGAAGCATCACCCTCCGAATGAAATCAACAGGAACTTCTCCTCAGCATGTTAACAGGTTTAAGTTCTTCATTTATCGGATTACATAACTGCTTCCAGACAGTCTGACATCCAGAGTGTAAGCCATCCGTCTACGAGTGTGCAGTTGTCTGAACAGCTGATTGTTTTGTACTTTGATGCTTCGTCACATGCACTAATGAAGTCTGTGAGTTTTAATAACAACAGAAACAAACTGCAGCAGAACATTTCAAGAGAATTAGGAACTCAAGAATCTGTCATAATCGAAACTGCAGCGATCAGATGTGTCGTAATATTTTCTTAAAAACAGGGCGAGTCACTTTGTACAAAGAGTTTCCCTTGAAGAGACAAAAGTGAAATAATTCTAACTTTCATTAGGGTTCAATTATTTGACAGGATTCTAGAAACAGATCCAATAACAGGATATAAATGTTTCTTAGGAGGCTAAACTCACAGATTTACACTGACATGACTTAAATTCTAACAAACTGGAGATAGTAATAATAAATATTACATTTTTTAGACTTATATAGCACTTCTGAAAATACTCAAACCGCTTTACATGAAGTGCTAAAAATAAAAAAATATTGTAAATAAAAAATATTATAAATAAAAATATTGTATAAATATGTATTGAAAAAAATACTGTACACTCCAGTGTTGTAAATAAAAATATTGTAAATAAAATATACTGTTAAAAAAATTATGTATTGTAAAAAAATATTGTAAATAAAAATATTGTAAATAAAAAATGTTGTAAATATAAATATTGCAAATTTAAAAAAAAATGTAAATGGTAAAAATATTGTTTTAGATGCATGTTTTTACTTTAAAAAGACTGAGGTACCTAAAAAGATGTGTGTTTTTGTAGTTTATTTACAGAGACAATAACAGCCTTCTCTTAAAGGCACAGGTCATCATTTTTGAATCTCAGCATCCGTCACATTAGGAGTTTCAGAAGCTTCCATCAGTGCGAAAGCTCTGTCTTCAGGTGCAGCTCAAACAGAAACAGCCATTGGCTTTTTAAACAAACTGTGACCACTGTGATCTAAGACAACGGTGTGTGTGTGTTTCTTGTTGTATCTGTGTAGCCTTCTGTCTGCAGAGAAATCTTCCCCACGGGGACGTTTAAGTCTTATTCTACTCTAAACTCTACTGTATTTATCTTTCCAGGTGATGTCTGTGAGCACTTCCGTTGTGAAGTCTGAGTTTGCAGCGTTTGTCTTTTGAAGTTGCTTCGTGGTTTCATGTGTGTATTGGCTTTGCGTGGTTTGAGTATGTGCAGATAGTTTGTTGCTGTTTCAACTTTTTGCAGCATGTTTTATATCACATGTTGGTTTGCTTTGAACTTTGGCAAGTGTTTCTGAGTTCCATTGAATTTGCAGTATGCTACTTTCAAAGGAGATCGTCTGCAAATGTCAGCTGGTGAACTTAAGGCTCTTTAAAATCAGCAGAAATGGAGATAAACTTCATATTGGATTGATATCAGGAGACATTTCTGCATTTTGCACAAAATAAATAAATGCAGATATTCTTTAAAGATATCCAGAGTTAACACCTGAGTTTATTAACGTGTGTTGTGTGTGTGCCGTATGTGTATTTGTGTCTGTGTGTGTTGAAACTCACAGCTGTCAGTGGAGATGTTGGGCACCAGAACAAAGTCGTCTGTGTCACAGGACGAGTTCTTGCTGCTCGTGCTTCCTGCAGACTCTTTAGAAAGCTGCAGGAAGTTGGGCGGGCCGAGTGGCGGGGACGACAGGCCGTCTTCTGCGAGTGTCTGCATGTCCGGGAGAGACTGTGCGTTCACAGACAGACAGAGGGAGAGATAGAGAGAGAGAGAGAGGGAGGGAAAACAGGATTAAATTGTGGTGTGCCTCCTGAGTGATGCAATTAAAGCTTCCAGGCAGGGCAGCGCTGACTGTCAAAGTAATGTAATCACATTGTTACAGAGGACTCTGACATCCTGGGAAATAGACTTGCCCTTCATTCCCAGTGCTGCTGCAAGACCAGATCTGCCACTGTGCAACAAATTGTTGCAACTAGCTGTGGACTTGTTAGTTCATACACCAGCTCACTCAGACGTCCTGCAGAAATTTGACTCGTGTGCTGGGAGGGAAAACTCTGCAGTACAAATCTGCATGTTTGAGAGGCTCTTGTTTTACTCTTAAGCACTATTTCTGTTCGTAGAAGAAGAAGGACAACAATGAGCACAACAGGGAGTCTTGATATTTTAATCCCTTTGTTGAAGTGTGAGTGTAATCCCTTCTGAATGAGGATTAATAAAGTAAATCAAACTCACAGGAGGGGAGTTGTAGCGGATGCACGGGGAGCTGCCACAGGAGCTGTCCGTCACTGCGTTGGAGGCGCTGGGGACCGGCACCGGACACGCTGAGAGGAGTAAACACACGATTAATCATGTGTCCGAGTTACAGTGAGTCATCTTGGACTGTTAGGTGTGTGAACGTACATTTTTTGATGGTGGATATCGGCTCCAGGAAAGGATGGCCGAAGAATGCATCTGCAGAGAGAAGAGATTAGAGATTAAACACTGATGAATATTTAAATCTGATGATAAAAAGTTGTTATTTTAATATCAGCTCACCAAAGTCCATCCTGTCTTTCTGGTTCCTCTGCAGCAGCCCGAGCAGAAGGTCGCTGAGCGGTGGGGACGTCTCCCTCGGGATGCTGGGTAACGAGAGCATGGGAACATTACCAACATTGTTTCACCGCGCGTCACTTTGAGTGGTTTAATAAAGACTTGGGGAAGACGTGCGTCAGCTTTCCTACTAAAGTCAAGAGGCTTACATGGGCTGTAGATTCTTGTTCTTCTCGTAGAACATCCTCAGATCTTGGGGGCTGTTAGCCTGAAACAGAAACACAAACATTAGATCTTCAAACACGGATCTGTGAAGCAGTTTGTTACTCATCTGTTGTGCAGAATATTAACCTGGAACGGTGGCTTGCCGACCAGACACTGGTAGATAACAGTGCCTATGCTCCACAGGTCGGCCTTGGCATCGTAGTTCTGTGACATGATGACCTCTGGGGCCTGTGGAGGTCAAAGGTCAGGAGTAAAGATCCAGAGCAGGCAGGCAGAGTTATGCAACAGACTGCTGAGAAAGCTGACTGCTCGTTTTTAGAAACCACTGAGCTCAGCTGCACACACACACACACACACACACACATGCACAAAGTAAAACACACTGACCATGTACATGGGAGAGCCGCACAGAGTGGCTGCCATCATGTTGCTCTGGAGGTACCGTGCGAAGCCAAAGTCAGCTGCAGGATATAGAGGCAGAGCGGGTCAGTAAACACACCAGTTATTTTCACTGGTAACACTAACCACTATGAGCTGGACTCTGCAGGATGCCCGCGAGGCAAAACACTGAGAGCAAAAACACAAGCTGCGCTCACAACAGAGCCAAGACAGGGAGACAGGAAACAAACATCATCAGTGCTGTCAGAAAATCATGGACTGCTTTATTTCAGAGCCAGAACCTGATGTTTGAGCGAGGACAGGAGAGAGGATCTTCATCTGACAGTCGAGAAGATGAGCGTAGGAGACGACAAATAAATGAAACACATGCTGAGGTGCAGCAGCAGGACCAAACAGAAAGTTATGCTTTGACTCCCTCACCTATTTTGATGCGGATGCCGCTGATGTTGGACTTCTTGCGGCCGGCGTACGACAGCAGGATGTTTTGTGGTTTCAGGTCGCGGTGGATGATTCCTTTGCTGTTGAGGATCCGCATCGCAGCGGCGATCTGCTGCAGGAAAACCCTCAGCGTGTCTTCTCTCAGCGTCCCCTTAGCTAGAAGAAAGAGATAATTTGAAGACGATCAGCAAGGAATTAATGCAAGTGTTTTGTTCAGATCACATTCATTCATGTTGCTTTAATGTTCTTTTCCCTTATGTGTTTTAAAAAATGATGCTTTTGAGCCCTTCCACTAGGATGAAGTTGATCCTAAGGTTTTTATATGTTCCTGATTTGTTGTCGTGTGCATACACATCAAGTTTTAAGGTGTTTGAGCCTAGATATGAAATTCCTTCTTGCTCTTTATAAACCAGAAGAAGCTGCTGCTGTCCAAAACATTTGAAGTAGCACTCAGGACGGATGGATGGAGATTGAACGCTAGAGAGAGCTTCTCAATTACACATCTGTCAAAGGCGAACTGTTGATGCTGCACCTTTAAGTTCTTGAAGTTTCTAACCAAGGTAAAGAAATTGAATGTGATGCGTTTGCTTCCCTTACTGCACCAAAAACGAACCGTACATGCTTAACCTTGATTTCTGCACACTGCTGCACCCTATCCAGGTCCTATTCCTGAATCCATTACACATTTTACAAACACATCCATGCATGTAGAACATATGAAAACAACTAAGCTGCTTTTACAATTGCATCATAAGGCTCATTCATACTTAGATCTTAATCAAGATAGATTATGAATTATGCAAAAAGAAGAAGGTAAAAGACAGGTGGATGCACAGATGTGCCACTCTAAATCCCTGCAGGGTGAATTCCTCCATCAGGACTCTCTTAAAAACATCTCACACTTTTAGAAGAAACAGCTTTGCTAATGTTTTCTGAGAAATGTCGAGCACTTTAGACTTCAACAATACAGAAACTGCAGTCTGCAGAGTGACACTGAATGCAAACTTTACCAGGAAACTCCACCAGACACCTTAAAGGAAACCTGCACAGAAAGATGTGTGATCATGTTCCTGTGCAGCCGTCTCTAAAGCTGCACCAGTGATCTCATACCGGCCTCCTGCAGAGTCAAGATTTAATGCATTAAGTCGACTCTTCATCGTTTAGCTTCTCTTACAGCCGAAGTTAAAAAAGGAACCTCACGTCTTAGAGAAGTCCTCCTCCTCCATCTCATTCGATTTGAGCGAGTAATTAGCACCTTGTCGTCGTAATCCTGAAGTAAAGAGTGTAAACTGAAGCGATGGAGCTCCTCTTCTTTAGTAGTGAAATAAGTCTAATCCGATGTGATTCTAAGAGGATTCCTCTCTCTCTATCTTTCCCTCTCACTTCACTCTTCCTCCTCCTCCTCTCTTTATCAACTCATTGTGATTAAAGCGCGAGTGGAGATCAAACCAGTAAGCTTATCAACATTAATCTGGGATTTGAAGAGTTAGCTGCTCTCTGCCCACCGCAGCGGACTGACTGTAACATGAAAAGTTGTGTAAGTGGTGGAATCATTCACTAGTGAGATACTCTTACGTAAAGAGGGAGAGAGGGTCGTTTACCTACGCTGCGTTCAACGTGACGGACGCGGTTTGTGCAGAATAATGAAACACTGATGATTGTGACTGAAACCTGAAGTGTGAGACCGTCCCGAGTCCGACCGTGACCCAATCTGTGTGCAGTCAGTGTGGACATGTGGAGCAGGGACGTTATGCAAAAGTCCAGTGATAAGAGAGGAGCTGTTCTAACAGCACAATCAGTGTTTTTATGGAGCAGAGGTGTAAACACCTGCGGTTATCTAACAGATGTGTTGGCTAACTGGTTTGGGATTCTAGCAGCAGACCTGATTTTAACACTTTGAAACTTTCTAGAGCTGAAACATTAATATAATATATATTCACACATGCAAAAGACTTTTAAAGACTACGAGAAGTTTCAGGATGAGCTGCATGTGTGAATGTACACGGACAAAGTTTGCACCCTGACTTCATCTAGATCGTTTCCTGACGGCCTCTTAGTAATAAATTAAACGAGACATCAGGTAGAGTCGATGTGGAAACAGGAGGAATAAAAACCTCAGAGGCTGAAGAAGCAAGAGAAGAGAGAAGATGTCACATAGCATTGATATAAACGTAGAAACTGGGTACGTCTCTCTCTTACTTCGTCCACCATCATGCTGCAAACATCACACCGTGGCTTTCACAGAGTTATAACCAAGTCATGTCCTGCCTCCCCGGACTCATCTCCCCCTTGCTCAATAGCAAAGACTTCCCCCTGAGGAGACCCCCAAATTTGAGGACAGAGCTCCTGAAATTTTCCAAAGTGCGTGTGTGAAAGAGGCCACACTGTGAATGTTTGTGATTGTGATTTGAACTCTGAACTTCTGAGTCAAACGTGGTGAGTTTGGCATGCCCTAAAGCTTTAAGGTTAACTGTTCAGTTTAGCTTAAAAAAAAAAAAAGGTTGTGCAATGAAAAACAGGATCTTTTTGGAGTCATGTTGTCATGCATTAATTATCAAGAAAAAACTCCTGGAGACTGAAAACTCTCACAGTAGAAAGAAGAAACCACTGAATGCATCAAATGCAAGATGAACAAAAACATTTGCACACCATGAAGCAAAACTTCCTCAGGTGATTTATCAAATGTTTAAGCTGTGTTTTAATAAATCTATCACACATCAGAGATTACAACATTATTTCTATCACTCCTCAGATATCATAAAGATCAAAATACCTCTCGGCCTCAGGCCAACAAGGCGCGTGGATTTAAGAGTCTGTCTGGTATCGTTAAGAGTAAAAGCATAAACATGAAACTTGTAGTTCTGGTTTTCTTGCTCTCATCCTTAAATCACTGCTGTCAGAGGAGACACCCTGCACACACACACACGATGAGTCGCTGACCACAGAAAGGCGTCTGCATACCTGGGTAAAAAGTGATATTTGGTGTTGTAGACTATTAAGAATAAGTCTTTAAAACTAAACTACTTAGATGACACCCAGCTCTACCTCACCACTAACCCCTCGTCCACTCTCCCACCCACCTCCCTCACTGATTGTATCTCTGAAATAAAAACCTGGTTCACCCTAAATTTCCTTACATTAAACAGCAATAAAACCGAGGTTCTCCTCATTGGCACCAAATCCACTCTATCCAAATCCAATAGTTTCTCACTCACCATTGATAACTCCTCCGTCTCACCCTCCCCCCAGGTTAAGAGTCTGGGTGTCATCCTTGACAGCACATTATCCTTTCAATCACACATCAATAACATCACCCGGACTGCCTACTTCCATCTTCGTAGCATCAATCGTCTCCGCCCCTCCCTCACCCCCCACACTGCCGCCATCCTTGTCCACAGCCTTGTCACTTCCCGTCTGGACTACTGCAACTCTCTCCTCCTCGGCCTCCCTCACAAATCCCTCCATAAACTCCAACTGGTCCAGAATTCAGCTGCCCGTATCATTGCCCGAACCCCCTCCATCCACCACATCACTCCTGTCCTCTAACAGCTCCACTGGCTCCCTGTTCAGTTCCACATTCAGTTCAAAGTCCTTCTGTTGACATTCAAGACCATCCACAACCTCGCCCCCCCATATCTGTCCGACCTCCTCCATGTTCCCACTCCCTCCCGCTCCCTCAGATCCTCTTCCTCCATACACCTGTCTGTCCCCTCCGCCCGTCTCACCACTATGGGGAGCCGAGCATTCAGCCGCTCTGCTCCCCGTCTCTGGAACTCATGACCACCTCAACTCAGAAACACAGATTCTTTCCCCCATTTCAAATCACAACTCAAAACATATCTGTTCCAAACCGCCTACTCCGTCTGACTCCAATTGCACTGTCATTTTGTTATTGTTTCTATTTTTTTTCTTACCCCTTGTTAGTTTATATTGTTTTCATTTCTGACTCTGATTTTGTTTCCTTTAATGTGAATTCGTGTATATATATATTTCTATCTGTGCGGTGTCCTTGAGTGCCGAGAAAGGCGCCTTTAAATAAAATGTATTATTATTATTATTATTACTTTAATCTTACAGCTCTTAATATTTCTGTATTCCTACATATTTTGTTAACAATGACATCTGGACCCTGCTGATCAAAGTATGCCCATGAGAAGTGATAGTTTTTCAGTGATGTTCTTGTTGTATCACAGCATGATGGAAGGACAGCTGCAGAGATTCACCTCTTCTTTAAAGAGTAAGACGCTTCATCGAGTCAACACAGAGATGTTAACATAGCTCTATGATGCAGGGACAAACATGATGATTTCACCTTGCAAAAAACAGAAGTGAAGGCTGCATCGACTGACGTGATTGTTCGTGTAATTGTGCGCTATGAGTGTTTTGATCCAATGTAACATTTGTTAACACTCAATAATAGAAAATAGAACAATTTTTAGGAAGCGGTGAACCACGACTTCTGCAAAACGACTGATTTTAGAGCGGCTTTCTTAAAATGAAGCATCAGACTCTTAAAACACAATGTTCTTCTACTACAGGGATTCTTTCTGCAGCTTTGTGAGTAGTTTTTTCTCATGCTGAAACTATTTAAAGCTTCCCAAAGTGTCTGAATGTTGCATCAAATTTTACACAAAGTTTTTTCACTGCAAGCAAACGAAAAAGGAGGCAAGGGGGATGATGTTTCTATCATGCAACTGGTGCAAAAGCTAAAAATCGGGTCATGTAACAGGATGAATAAGGAGCATCAGAGGTAGAGGAAGGAGAAATGTTTTTGAGACATTTGTGAATGCAAATGCAAAAGTGCACCCAAAGTTTTTCCTAAGTTAAATTCACTGCAAGCAAGTGAGGAAGGATTCGGGGGGGATGACGTTTCTATCATGCAACTGGTGCAAAAGCAAAAAGAGGGTCGCTTATGAATACGGAACATCAGAGGTTGAGGAAGGAGAAATGCTTTCAAGACGAGAGCAGTGGGTTGTTTTTACTCATGCAGGAACTCTTAAAAGCTTCCCAAAATGTTTGAAGTGGGCATCATATGTGAATGCAAAAGCTAAATTTCATCTAACTTCACCCAAAGTTTTGTCCTCAATCCAGTCTGAGTACAGTTTATGTTAAATTCACCTCAAGCAAGCGAGGAAGGAGGCAGGTTGATGATGTTTCTGTCATGCAACTGGTGCACAAGCAAAAGAGGGTCGAGAGAATTTCTGTGCACATGTTTGAGAGGCTTTAGAATAACAATCTGTGTTTGTCAGAGTCAAAAACAAGAGGCGGAGCGGTCAACTGAAGTTTTAGCCAACAATATGCAGAACTACGACTCTGTTTTGAAAGCATCAGAGCGATCCTTTGAGCTGACTTGTTGCCTTCGAGCAGAAATGCTGACCTTTGTTGGAAAGTATCACAATAGCAGAAACAGTGTGCTGACTGACTCTGGACCAGAGAAGGAACCCTTTGTACCGAGCCGTGGTGACAAACATCCCCCACACAGAAACATGAAGACATACAGTCACTTACAGACACACACACACACACACACACACACACACACAAGATACAGACCTACTTTTCTCCACACACTCACCATTACTCATAAATAATAAACGCACAGTAGCGTGCACACATTCCCACACCTACACTCCTCACAGCTGCAGTCACATGGCTCTCCTCCTCTGCAGCATTAGTAACTTTGTTATGATGAACAATAATCTGTGTGTGTGCGTGTGTATATCTGTTTGTGTGTGTGTATGTGTGAGGGGTGCAGACAGATTAGCACAATGCTTACCTTGCAGATAGTCGGCTAGATCCCCTCCGTTGCAGTACTGCGTGTGGGGAAACAAACATCAGCAGCGTTAGCGTTCAGGTGCACAGATGGAAAGGTGTTACGACTGCTCATTAATGAATCTGCTGATTGACTCGATCGTTATCCGTGCTGACAACCTCGGCCGGAGAGCGGCGAGGTCTCCAGAGGGACCACAAACAGACGGATTACGTTGTTGTTGTTGCTGTGGGTTAAAAGACAGTGAAGTGCTGAGTGGATAAGCAAAGAGAAGAACGGTTGATTTAAGATGTAGTCTGCTGCAAAGCCTGAGGATTGCTCGGTGTAATCCTGCTGGACAAACGCAGCTGTTCTATCACAGAGCAGCGTTTCAGAGAACAGTGAAGAGTTAATGTCGTCTGTAAAAGAGGGGAAACTGGAGGAGTTAACGGTAATGAAAACAGCACTTAAGTTGAACCCCAGCTTTCTGCCAGAGCACCAGAAAAAGACCTTTCTCCTGTTTAAATCCACTGAGCCCCAAAAACAGGGTTCAGCTGATCTGCACGCTGCTGCGACGAACGCAGAGATACGCAGCGAGCTTTCTATCATGCGGCCGTGCTCATTGTTTTCATGCAACTCATCCGAGACTGATTCAAACTTCTCCTTCTACTGCAGTTTGGCAGAAAGCTGCAGAAACTGTTCCAAGTCAAACATCGAGTTTCCTCTGAAACATCGCTCCAACAAATTAATTGTGTTTTTAGCCTCCAGACTGAGTTTCCACCGCCAACAGACTTCTTTTGGTCGGGATTACACCTGGCTCACCGCGCTCTTATCTTTTATAACACCTTCATCTCACATTTCCAAAAGATATTTGGAGAAGATTAACTTTTCATGCTAAGAAAAACATGTGGGATGAGCGATGGCTGAGCCAGACGAAGCAACAAGGGAACGACCCACTCTGGGTTTCTTTTTCAAAACATTTTATTGTTAAGTCTGTTGATGTGAAGCAGCCTCCTTCCTTTACCTCCGCCACACTGATCCCCTCACATTAATGTAACGTGTCATCAACGGTTTAACAGGATAATTCATGTCGGCTACTGTAGACAAGTCTAAACATAGATCACAACAAGCTCCACCGGCCAAGGCTTTTGGGGAATATGATTCCTAGTAATCCGAGGGGTGTACTCTCGTTTGAGTAACAGGAGTTGCAGCCGTGGTTTGTTTTCTACCCTGCAGCCAGCTGAGAGCGCTGTGAAAGGAGCGCGGAAAGTAGGGGAGGATGCCGAGGCTGTCAGCGGAGCGGAGACGAGAAATGTGGACACGATGTGAAAGAAAACAAGAGAGGGGAACAGAGTCTGTGCATGAAATAATGTGTGTATGACTGTTCTTGTTTTGTTAAAGAAAGAATTTAAAGGGGAGGAGGACGAGGGTTGTGATTTATGAAATATTCATGCAGTCACGTTTCTCCACTCACCTCCATGACCAGGAAAACAGAGTTGGGTGTTTCCTAGAAGAGAAGAGAAGAGACACAGAGTCAGTTACAGAAGTCATTCCTCACGGAGCAGCTGACGGCTTCAGTATGACGCAGAAAACATAATCCAGAGTACAAAACGGCAGCAGCTGCTTTTTCTGACCGCCATGCTGTCTCTGAACGAGTCTCCTTTTTTAAACTTTTGATTAATGAACATTTAAAACACACAACACCAACAGCTTTCCAGTCTTTATATGCAGCAGAGTGTCCTGCTCCACCTCCTTTAGTTTTCCTTCTCTATCAAGTAACCATTCTGTTTTCCCAACAGATGATCTACGTATGTAGGGACAAGACTTTTTAATGATGTAGCTTTTTGAAACAATACAAAACTTAAAGTGCAGAACAACATATCCAGGAACCATCTGCACACAACTTTTAAAACAGCAGTATGAGAGGAGGTTCGTATTCAGCACACAAGAGGTTTCACCTACATGAGTCCATCAACAGGAGGGACACACTACTTGTACGTATGTGGGACTACAGCTAGAACTTGTTCAAACCTCCAAACAGGGTTTTAGATTGATGTACAGCTTGGCTAAATGAATCACAGCTTTTAAGTTGATCCGCTGTTAGCTGGTTAGTTCAGTTACCCAGGCAGCTAACGGTAGATTAAGCCTACTCTGCACCCGGTAAGGAATTGATTGACAGAAGTATGGCCGCCTACGCTACAGTGGATATCAGCTTTAAAGCTTTACCTTTCATACGAATTCTACGCTTCACTGTTCGAACAACAGAGTCCTGCTCTCTCCCTTGAGCTTATGGTGATATCAAAAGGCACATAACATCTATATTTATGCATTTATCCTGTTCTACTTCAAGGTCAAAGCCCGGCGAGGGAAATGTGGAGCATGTGCAGAACACCTGGGCCTGTTTGTGGTGGATTGAGGTTTATGCATGCACGAGAAAACCAATCCCTAACCCAGTTATCTCAGTTTGTTAGTCCGACTTTGAGACGTTAAACATAGTGTGATATCAGTCTGTATTCTAAAAGTCCAGTTTTAGTCTAAGTAAATCAAACATTGATTTTTTTTGATGTCATGTAAATGTACTGTAAACAATGATGTCCCAATCTGACGACAGAAGCCCAAAGATGGTGCCAGTCGCCATACTGGGAATGCAGCTAACTTCTGACTAGTCTAGAAACCTGTGAAGAAGTGGAGTTGAAGCCATACCCCTTGGAAAAATTTTAAAGAAATGTACTCTCCTGTTCAGCTTTAACATGAGAGTTAATGGGGTTTCTTTGGCTCTTGCAGCCAGCCTCTAGTGGACACTCAAGGAATTGCAGTTTGTTTGCATTCATTTTTAACACTGAAGGTTGTTGATGTTAATCACAGCCGGTCAGTAAAGGGAGCTTTAAACGTTTGGCTTTGCTTTAAGGTACTATACATGATGTCAGAGTAAAGGCAGGCATGTAAACGGGTCAATAAACATCTCCTGCCAACCACAACAACAAAACTCAGTCCAGTATTTCCACAGCCGCCTTACTGCTCCGCTTAAAAACAAATCCCGTGATGTGTTTAGTTCCTACAGCTCGGTGCTAACGTACGAGTCAACCTATGTATGACCTCATGTTAATGGGCTTGTGTGTTTGGTTGTTAAGTAGCTCAGTCGCTTTCAATCCGACACTGTGATTTCTCCAACTGGGGCAGGTGGTGACGGTGGGGGGATGGGCCACCAGTATCAGCTCTGACTGTATCAGTGGGAGAGTGTGTGCCGGGGCAGGGGGGCTACGAGGGGGATTACATAATGGGGATGTATTATGCAGCACAATCTGTAGGAGAGGGGGGATGGGAGTACAGTGTCAGGGTGCCGGAGGAGGAGGAGGAGGAGCGGGGGTAACTCCAACGTCACCTGCTCATAAACAAGGGAGTCGACGCTGGAGATGACTGGAGAACATTATTGCACAATGAGAGAAAGATATCAAGAAGCAGCAGAGTACTTCTAAGAAAAGCTGCCTGGAGAAATGTTTATTTTTCTGAGTGTGCGCTCTGGCAGCGTCACATGTTGTCGTCTCTCGTTGCCTCACTTTGGGTTGTTGCCTAATTGCTCAGAAGTGGAATGAATTTCAAGAGGCAGGTGGGGACAGCGGCACACAGGAGGCCTTTGTTTGTGACAGCTTAGAGGAAGTAGGGTGAGATTTGACCCGTTTAAACTGTTTACAGTGTTTCCTTGACCGCTCACATACTCAGCTGGAATAAAAACCAGTGGACTTTGGACATATTGATACGACTCCAAAACAATCTGTCCCAGCACAAAACATTCCCAAACAACGGTGGTAAAAATAGCTTCTCTGTCGTCCTATCTTTTAAAGCAGCAGCAGGACAGAGGGATGAAAAGAGTTTATTACCTTCAGATATGACTACACTTAAAAACACAATGCACTGCCAAGAGAGAGAGAGCCAAAATCAACACAGGGCCTGGTTAGTCGTTCAGTTATTGCGTCACGCTGCAACTCCAGGAGTACAAAGTTATGTAAGAATAAAAGGGGGGATGGGGTACCGATGGACTGGAGAGGGGTGGAGGTGGAGGTGGGGAGACGGTGGACAGCAGGCATGCTTTTGTCCCCTCAAGAGTCATTGGAGGAATTCTGAGTAAACTGAAGTAATGTGAGAGCAAAGTGTGCAAAATGACGGATGAGTGTGTCGCTGACAGCAGCAGCAGGAAAACACTAATTATGGCCGAGGACGAAAGGTCATGACTGTTGATGTTCAGAGAGTCTTACGCAAAGAGAGGAGGATGTTTGTTACTCTGCAGGTGTATGATCTTAAATTAAAGCAGAAAACAAAAACACTGCTGCTTGAGTCACGCCCGGACAGAACATGCCATCCCATGAAAACATGCTCTTATCTCGTCGTGGTGTAACAACTTGGTCTGTATTGATTTACATGGACACTGTCACACATGTTTATCTGATGATCGTCACAGAATTAGGAAAGGGCAGTTTTGGGACACTTCATCTGTTTGTTGCTGCTAAATGTTGTGATAGATAGAAAGTGTCTTAATAATGGAGCCTTAAAATAGATGTTTCTATATCTTATGAAAGAGGCATGAGTGAAAAATTATTCATCTTCAACAGCTGGAGAAAAAAATAGACATGAAATAGTGTCGGATGTTTTGTTTTTTAGGTGTCAAGGACAACTTTTTCCACAGTTGGTGTGCAGACTATTTGGCATTCTTTATCTTTATTCATATCTATAATGGCTTTTAAAATAGTGCATACACTTTCTGGACAACTCAGGGTTTTGTTTGTTTGTTTATCATTTTTTCCATTTGATTTAATATAATGTTGTTTTATTGCATTTATTGTATCTATTTCATTTCATTTCATTTTTATTTTTATTTAAACTAATTTATTTATTTGTCTTAGTAATTTATGTATCAATTTTAACTCTTATTTGTCTTGTTATGTTTCTATGATATAATATAATATGATGTTCATACTTTTATAAGTTATTAATTCTTAATGATTTTGATGTACAATTCTGCTTGTAAAATCAAAGAACATTTAACCACCAATAGTTATAAATGAGACCTGAATGTAAATCTGGAATGTATGTAACATAATTGACATCTGTGTGTATCTCGCCAGCAGCAAGCTCCTGCATAGACAGTAATATAAATTGGTGTACTTTCCGTGACATCGCCCATCTGTTTCTAAACCAATTTTAAATGAAATGCTAACTTCGGTCATTCTAGTGTGACGCAAAGAGGCGGCGTTAAGGCGGTCCTTTAGCCTCTTCGATAACAGCTACAGACAAGTCAGCTGTGCCTTTTATAAGGCAAAACTTGTAATCTTCACATCTTCTAAATTACTTATGCAGTTCCTCAAGCGTCCACTTGGGGCTTGCTCCAGAAGTACCGACAACCACATACACACCCATTCAAAAAGCTGATCTTTACAGAGTGTGCTGAGAGAAATGAGCTACTCAGACCTGAACAGTTCTTTGAACCAGGCTGTAAACATGTTTATTATTGCTGCTGTAATGATCTGCTCTTTGAATGGGTGTGTATGTGGTTTCCAGTACTTCTGACACCAGCCTCAAGTAGACACTCAAGGAACTGCAGTTTTTAACACTTCTGCATTTACTAATTTCTCACAGCTGGAGGCAACATTTTAAAATTGCAAAGAAAGAAATTATACAACACAAAATGATTTTATTCTTTTAGTTTGAGGTACATTTTGAACATTTTTGAATATGTCTTTTCATTATATATATATATTATTAGATATTTTAACACTACAATTTCTCAATTTGGCATTAAATTTCCCAGGGACCCACTCAGATAACTACCTCTGGGTTCCTGGGACTCACGACTTTGAAAAGCCATCAACATCACAGAGTAATGATGTCAGTTAATGGAGTAAGTCAATAATGAAAGGGCCCTCAAGACAGTCATTTTTCACTCACCTCCATGGCTTTGTTTGAGTTTACGCAGACAGAGTGTGTTTAGGAGAATGTGTACTTTAGTTCTACTCACCAGACTACCTCTTTAGTTCCTTTTAAAACAGGAGTTAATGAAGAACTTTATGAAACAACGACTGAAGGCAACAACAAGAGCACAGTCACAGTTTGGGATCAATAAGTACCTCTGCAGTACGATGATATTTCACAGTGAAAAGAACAGAACATCCTAAAAAAAGCACCTTCAACTTTCTCCTGTAGCGTGATGAGGACCATGTGTTATATAAGGGAGGCACATGTGTACTGGAGATCATGTGAGCGATCATCACATACGTTACACACTCAGCACATGCTCCAGATGACTTAGTGGTTATGTGTGTGTGTGTGTGTGTGTGTGTGTGTGTGTGTGTGTGTGTGTTAGTGCGTCAGTGAGCAGTAACTGTTTTTCCCCCTGGTTGGACGTCACTAAAGAAATGTTCTCTGCAGGAATTTGGACGGAGGCCAGCGAGGTTCACAGGATTTCTAGGAAAACCCTGCAAGCTCCAAAAAACCCTTGAAGTTACCCAAGAACATGTACAGCCCCTGCTTTCTTTTCAAGCCCCCCCCCCCCTTCTCTTTGTGTGAGTCCTGCTTCAATACTTTGTGTAATTAAAGCACACACTCACACTCACACACAATCCAGGCTAGGGGCCCCTGTCCCAGCTAGAACACAATGTTCCTCAGGAGCTACATCAGCTTTTGTACAGACCAGCCAATGACCCAGAACACTTCATAAACAAACCCTCATCCTCCTCTTCCTCTGTTTACATTTACACCAACTTATAGCCTGACTAATGTTTACTGTTACTGTCTCTTTAAGGCAAACATAAACATGTTATGTTGATGAGTCTTCCTTTTGACATAATGATTTAATCCTCTAAAGTTTGGCACACTATGTCTGATCAGTTGGGTCCAGTCCACAGCGTCACAGATCCTTGTATGGGTTTGAAGCAGACTTTCACAGTGATGGAAGGTTGAATGACTCTTGTGTTAGTGTTTGTTTCCTCTCACCGTTCCTCCTCTACTCTGATATCTGATAAAGAACGCTACAGGAGCTGTAATGGCTTCACTTTAAGGGAGATGTTGTGCTGTCCATCTTTTTATTCAGACTATGGTTGTGATGAAAAATCTGAAATAGATAGATCTTTCCACTAGGGAAGATCTCCCCCTGTCAAAACATTTTTGTATATTTCATCTTACTCCATGACAAGATTGGGAGTTTCCTCTTACCCCTATCTTCCTAGAGCAGAGTATTCTGTTCAAGTGTGAGAATGCAGGACTTCAGCTCACTGATAGACTATCTTCTGGTGTCAGAATAAAATCAGAAACACTTTGCTCTTGTTGGGATTCCTGTCACTGATTATTTGGTAAAAGATTCTCCTAAAAATTGGCCCATCTGTCATTTTTTAACTACCTGGGTGTAAACAAACACAGGAGACAGATGTTGTCTCGTAGCACCGCGTGGTTTGTCAGTATGTTGATCTAGGAAATGGAGATAAAGTTGCATGTAGGTTGTTTCTGGTTTAACTGACATACAACCCCTCCACCAGAGCAAAGAGGAACCAGCACAGGCATGTGATGGACTAAAGGCTGGTGGTGCTAGCTCTGCTAGTGGTTGCCACACTCTGCAAACCAATGTGACATTGTATACCCTCAGACTCTCTCGTTCTGCTCAGTTATGACTGTTTTCTGAGCATTTTCTCAACTTTGGACTAGTAGTTAGTCGGAATCAAAATTTCTGTTTCCAACTACAAGGAAATAAGTAACTTTGGATCCTTCCTAATTCTAATAAACAGCAAGTTAGGCATCGCTCACAGACATAGAAAGGGTAGGGGTGCCACTGGCCTAGTTGTCCAAAGTGTGCGCCCCATATAGAGAGGCTATAGTCCTCATTGCAGAGGTCACAGGTTCGACTCCTGGCCTCTATCAGCTTTCCTATCCAATAAAGGCAAAAATGCCAAAAAACATAATTTATACAAAGGCTGAATTTTCTGTGTTTGGCAGGTTGGGGTCATTTTGAATTCTGCCCACTTTCCTCGTTTGGATGAATGCAAAGATGTGAAATCAACACTTCCAGTTACTCTGTTGCCAGTTAACAGAAATCCAAACAGAAGCTGTCGCGTGTAACAAAAGTAAGAGAGAGAGAGAGAGAGAGAGAGGGAGGCACAGAGCCCTGACACAGGACACCTTATAATTAGACCCGTCTGCCTCACACGGCTGCAGCTTGCTTAACATTAACAGCTCATTGGAGGAGGACGGGGAGCCGCTCAGCTGTGTGCTTAAGACTGTCATTAAATGAAAAGGGCTCCTCTAAACTACAGCGGAGATAAAGGACCTGCAATCTGTCATGGGCGCACGTACTCCCACACCCAGCCCTGCAGTCTTCTGTTAATGCAGAGCTATTTGGAGAGGCAGGTAGTTCTTCAGCAAATGAAGTAGCTGGTGGTTCAACCTCAAGCAGACTGTGAGGTTTGATGGATTCACAAATTCAAGGACAAGTACAAGATGGTTTTAAAAAGAAGAACTGCAAAGAATTTACTAACTTTGTAATGCTCTGATCAGCTGATTCCCAACGTACATTGACAACAGTCAGTATAAAGAGTGGTTTGGATGATGATCATTTGGACTGTTAATCCATTATATCGGCTATTTTCACGACTGACAAAACTCAAGATTTCAATCTTTTATTCATTTCATTTGGCTTCCTATTTTCAGCTAATCATCGGCTCTTTTTTCCACCACTTCTTTAACTAGTTCCATCTTTTATCCTTTACTTTCGCTGACTATTTCATCCCTTATTCGTTAAGTCAGCTAAATCTTGTCTGATACCAAATGATGAGTTACCCTGTGATAACGCCGCACTTTGATTTGATGCATCCTCAGTCTCTCAAAGAGCACTCTGTCAGTCCTGTGGTTTGAGATAGTGTGGGATACTCTCTTCCTCTCTTTGTTCCTTGATGTAGTCTGTTTGTTTTCTTCCAGTCTCACTCACTCTTCTGCTCTTGCAGCACTCAAGGTCTCCTGTATGACTGTCCTTCCTCAGCTGGCTTTCTGTTTCCTGTCCCCTGCAGTATCGGCCTGTCTCCTGTCTGCTGCCTGCATAATGGTGTGCATTTCCTCTCTTGGTGGCTATCAATAGACCCTGCTGTGTTGCAGCCCCTCTTTTGTAACCAAGACCAGCTGCCACTTTCCTTTCCCTCCTTTTATTGTTTCCACTCCGTATTTGTTTTGTATATTTAGCTCACTTTTTCCATGTGTTTTCGTTTATCAGCGCTTCTTCTTCTTCTTCTTCTTCGTGCATCCTCAGCTGGCTTCTTCCCAGACGCATCAGCTGTTGTTGAAACCACGTGCAGTGTGACTGCGTTTACACAACAGTACAGGAAATGTAACCAGAGCTGGTTTGTGCAACTGTCTGGTCACGCCAAGCCTCTGCTTTAGAGGAGAAAGAGTCAGATCTCTCTTACTGCTGGCTCCTGGATCTTTGTATATTATATATTTTATGTGAAGGTTAACTGGTGGTAATTTCAGGGCTGGTACTTCCAAAACCAGTTTTTCTGCACACTTCTTTGTCATTCTTAAGGTCTGTTTTGCAAATGAGTCCCTCTTTGAATGTCGTCAACAACAAACTGCTGATCTTTCTCAGAGATGGTGTAATTCTCTATGTAATAACCATTTATGGGGCACTGGTTTGGCCTGGAATCATGCGCCCCATGTACAGAGGCTACTTTACAGCATGTCATCCCCCACTCTCTCTCCCAGTTTCCACTCAATCCAAAGTCCTATCCTCTCAACAAAGGCATTTTCTCTGGATCAGCAGTCAGGTAAACTAGCTTAGTTAGAAACTGACGCAAAACAGATAAAGATAAGATGTGCTAAAATAACACGTTTGTTATGCTAACGATGCACCGATGTTCGGCAAACACATCGGTGCATCGTTAGCATAACCAATGTGCAAAAACTTCAGAAACTTCTCCAGTAGTTTGCTTCTGCCAACAATCTTGCTGGTAAATATGTCCGCTCAGAATAAGTCCATTATAAAAAAGCATGTTTTTAAACTTTACAGAAAAGATATCCTGCAAACACTCAGATGTTTTTGGAGCCATATTTGTTGCGTCTCTCTCAAAGTCACCAGACTCCACGGACAGAAAACAGTAATTATATCTTACAGAACACTGCAAGAGTTGCATGACTACCACTGCCATAATTAGTAGTTTAAATGTGTTGTGTTTGGATCCTAACTACTGATTTAAATCACCAGAGTTGTTGCAGTGATGGATCAGCAACTTTAGTGTTAAATTACTGGTTTTGTCAGTGGAGTTTGGAACGTGATGTAACGGCCGTTTCTTACTTTAAAATGTGGTTCATCTGTGAGGGGATCTCTTCTCTGCTGTATTCAGACATTTACAGGAAGACAGCTGATGTGATGTTCTCACCTGTACCATTGTGATGTGGGTTACCTATTTTAAGTCTAATGACCCACAAACCCAGCGCCCTGACCCGCCTGTGGTCTACACTGCAGGTGGTTCCTGATAGCGGTGGACCTGCTGACAGGTGTTGGTGGCTGAGAAAGGGCAGGCCTTTTAGTCAATAAGGGCCTCATAAAGAGAGCAGGTGACCTTTTGTTGGCGTGCAGATAGTCATGCTCGGCAGAGGATACTGAGTTCAGACTGACTTCTTGTCTCTGTGCAGCGGAGTCTGAAGATAAGATTACGTTTCAGATTCAGGGATAAGAGAGATTTTAGCCTCATTAGCAGATATGCATGATGTTAGTCTGTCTGTAGATCCTTCAACTTCTTCAGTCTCTAGTAAAATAGCTCTAAATGCTAGCATGCTAACACCATAGACTGTATCAAAGCCCAACGATGGCGGCCACCATATTGGAAGTCATGACTCCAACTCCATGATGCATTACTCTTAGCATGAATATAACAAACACAGATGGTTTATGAAGTAATTTAACCTCCAACCAGGGCTGTGCTTAAACAATGCTATAGCAATATACAGTCACGTACCTTTAGCCAATTTGTGCACTAATGCACATGTTACAGAATCAATAGGTAGTTCTATAATGGCAGATTTGAAAAACATCACCCATGGTGCAGTGCAAAATACAAACGCAGCACATGTCTCAAATCAAAACAAACAAGCATGGATGAGAAACTTGATTTGCCACCAGCAAACCTGAAAGCAAAGATTAAGGAGCTTTTGGATTTCTGCAAACACCAGAAACCTCTGACTACACATGACATGACACCCTTCTGATCAGGCTCTAGCAATAACAGGAAGGCCTGCAACATAGGACCAGTGTGTGCCATCCCAACAAACTCAAAACTTCACCCAACATCTCAACACGCTCAGAAGATCCCTAAACCACTTTATGCTTTGTTTTTAAATTCTTGCACCCTTACAGCGTTGCATACAATGAAAGCTTCTTACAGCTGCTTAATAATTGTGTGAAATGCTTTTTCAGTTTACTACAGAAACTGCAGTTTGTTAATTGTATGCAGACATAAAGCAAAAAGATTGGACTCAAGGTCAAGTTGAACTACTTACTTACTGTATCAAAACACTAAAATCTAGAGAGTCAACAAACACAACTATTTTATATCTGAAATATAAGAAATATTTCATTCACATTTAACAATAGAGAGACTGAATTTCACAGTTTTAAGCTCAAGGAACAGACAACAGTTCAGACTGTAAACATGTTTATTTCGGCTGTCAAAATGGACGTTTTAATACGGGCTCTAATGGGGAAATACCTTGGCTTTTTCAAACAGCTTCAAGTGGACACTCAAGGAACTGCAGTTTTTTGCACATCAGCTTTATTTCTTAACTTTAGAGGCTGCTAATTGGCTTGACCTCCAAAAGAAATATGAGGAACCCCAACATTTAACACCCTAAGCCCCTCCAGTACATGTAAGAAACATTCTTGTGTTTGTGTTGCTGTTCTCAGACATGCTCCCAGTGCTGTTAGCATGGCTGTAGCACCAGCTATAACTTAGTGTGCCAGAGAGCATGAAGGCAGATTGTGAGATGCACGAGGAGGAAATGTTCAACATAAACACGCTCAGGACGTTTAGAATAAAAGTGAAACTGATTTCTCTACAGAGCATATTAAAAGTATCAGGCTGTGTTGAAGCTCCAGCTGATTCTATATGTTTCTATTAGAGGACATAGACCGGCATGTGTTGAGCTGAACACTGAATAAACACAGAGTAGAACTGCTTATGCTCCTTTGTATGCTTGATTTAGTTTCACAATGGAGGTGTTCACTCGTTCAGCACCACATTGTGACATAATGTGTGAACGCCACACCGCACTACCTCAGCACTTCTTGTGTTCTTTGCTGAACGCTCAAAAGAAAACACTCAGTTCTTTCTCAGGACTTTGTCACTGTGCAGATTTTCCTCACTGTTGGTAGTGACTTTCAAATCTGTGGCAATCAGCTGAGTTTGGTGTAAACTATGAGACAAACTGGTGCCAGCAAATGTTAGTATCGGGATGTTGTTTCGTCAGCAAATCTAACAAGTGGGCACAATTTTCTGAATCAGAGCTATGCTCCATGAGACTGGGTTGTATTTCCGGCTGGAGTTCGAGCTGGTTCAGAGCTGGTTGAACTCGCGAACCAACACGGCACCCGTTTGTTTCTCCGCCCGCTCGAGTTTGTGGAAGAGGCACGTCATGACGTCAGATTTACATGACCGCTTTTCCGAACCGGAAACCCTCACAACAACAACGATGGTGGACAACGGCAGCTTGTCTCCTCAGCCGACCACGTCTTTGCCCTGGAATCCATTAGTCTCTTTTATTTTTTCGCTGCAGGACGGAAACGGAACGGCGGACACACATTTGGTTTGTGTTTTTGATCACAGCAACCCCGCTCCTCGCCCCTGACGTAGGCGGTTCATGCCCTAGGACTTAAGCGGTTCGCAGTTCTAGACCAGCAACTTTTAGAGCCGCTCTGGAACCGGTTTTCCCAGCCGGGAGCCGGTTCACCTGCAGTCGAAACATGGAAAAAATGGTTCTCAATTGAGCGCCGGCTCAGAACCGGCCCTGAAACTGCCTTGGTCAAAAAGGGGTATGAGAGTAGATTGCAGCTGCTAGTGCACGAAAAATTGCACATCATTGGCCTCCATTATCTGCTCTGACTCAGGGTCTAGTTCACAAACACAGCCCATAAAGTTGTGCATCCCTTGCTCTTGTTTGGTGTCCGATTGTGGAGATGAGCTGTTAGCATCTCCACTCTCAGCTGTGCACAAATCTGTCCACATTTACAGCAGATTTCTCCCAAATTCATACTCAGTGTCTCATCTAAATTCATTTAAACAGCACAGACACAGAGACGCTTTATGCCTTTCACAGTTGGTGGTGCATTTAACCCTTTGTGTGCTGGAAATTAAGCACTCCAAACAGCTGCGTAATCCTGCAGGAAATCAGGCCCTCTGTTTCTCTAAGTCTCATCACTAATGGAGGCAAGCTATTCGGCTGCGTCCTGCCTGCTGAGTTATGACTGTGCTCCTCATCCTTAGTCATCTGCCTCTGGGAGGGTTTATTACATCAGCTGGTCTGATGGAGGGATGAGGGGATGGATGGAGTGATCAGGAGGGTCCCTGTGGGAGGCCACGTTACGTAAACACAGGAAGGACCTCTGTTATGTGGGAACTGCTTCATCGTCACTTTAACTGTTTATACTTCGATTCAGCCTTTATCCCTCTTCATCAGGAGTACTCTTGAGTATGAGTCAAATCAGGACGTTACAGAAAAGCCTTACTTTCTGTAAAGAATGTAAACTGAAGGGACTTTTCCTGACTCTTTACAGAACAGTGATCTGTTATCACGTGTTCGATCCAGAACAACCATGGGTCAAAAGGAGACACTTCTCTCCGTGAGCATCTTTAATGCACCGGTGATAAAAGCAGGAGAGAGAGAAAGCTGTGTTAGCCACAGAGTCTAATATCCTGCCTGAAGCAATGACTGTTTATTTTCAGAGCACAGTATTTTTATCCTCATGAATTTGAGGCTGAATATCACACGAATATGAGATGTGAGACTACAGCTCCAGCATTCAGGTGAGCAGACTGTACACAGGCTTTTCACATCCAGTACAATGCACCCTTTCCCACTGAGTCATACTTTCCACAGGCTGCCCAGTTTAGCCGAGAGCATGTGAAGCTGTTTGTATCGATGTTGTAGTCTTGTAAAATGTCTATTCTTAGAAATGCATGCATGAAACTGCAATTTCACATTGAGCTGAGGTGTGTGAAGGGCGTGGGGGGAAAGGCAGAATCAACATTTAAAGCCTTTTACTCAACTGTGAATTATTGCTTCAGATGTAACGCTGCTCTGTAAAAGCCTGCAGATGGAGAGTTGTTGCAGAGGTGTTTGATTCATCTGAGCTGGACTCAACTTCTGCAGCTACAAGAGGCTACTGATGTCTGTTATTTAAAGGCACAGTGAGGAGTTTTCATGTTGTTCTTATTCTGGCAAAAGCGTGCATTTGTTGTGCAAGCAAATCAACGACTTTTCTTTGTTCAGACATCTTTTGCAAAGTCATGATGTGAGATCCGGTGTTCCAAAAATGTCTGAAGAAGGTAAATGTGCGTGTGGTTTAAGTCTGTAGTCCTCAAAAAGCAGTGAAGCATTCACACGCCGGCATTAACTTTACTTCGTGTTCGCTCTCTTAGCGAGCAGAGCCCTGGTTGTAGAGCTCTCCGTCTAAAACTTTCAACAGCTGATAATCTTGCTCCAGTATTAGCCATGAGGACAAAACATGATGTCAAAAGAAACTCCCCCTGCTTCATAACTTACGTCTCAGAGCTCTAAATAGAGACACTTCAGGGGGATGGACGAATATTGAACACAGGTTTCAGTCTAAAGAAATAACTCATCTTGTTGATGATAATCTCCTTTTACTCTGAAGGTCAGGAAGAAGCATTAGAATAAGAGAGAGACTATTTCAAAACAGCTTAAAACTCCTTACAGTGCCTTTAAAAAATAAAATCCAGTCATAAAAAGCTTGGAGAACAGGAGAGCATGTAGTCTTATAAAATCTAAACCCTTCTGGTTAATGTCTCCATTCTAGTCTTGATTATCTGGCGTGTAATGTGATGCTGGGAGCTGGTATCGATCGGACATCCTTATTTTTACTTATTAGCTTTGTGCACGCTCTCTATGCAGCAGACTGACTTTGTTGCAGCTCCACAGATCAACACTGACGACCGGACTGATGGGATTGAACGACTGCAACAGTTGAACCCTGAATCAGCCGGGTGTGTCAGAGAGACAGAGAGCAGCCTTGCTCAGCAGCACACTGAAGGACTCGTCAATAGGAACATTGATCCGTTTGACAACTAGAAGAGATTCACTGATGGCTTATTTTTACATTCTTGCTCCATAAAGCTCTCTGACAAACCTGCCTCTCTTTATAAAGACAAACTCAGGAAACAGCTAAGTGGAGATAAACACAGCTCAGTAAAGAAAGTCTGAAAGATTTGAATCTTACCTGGACATCGTACAGCGCCACAATGTTTTCGTGCTGCAGCTCCTGAGTTAAAACAAACACGATAAGAGATTAGCAGCAGCTAATGGAGTCTCTTTAATGACATCTCTATCCATTAAGTCGAGGCCTCTCCTCTGTCAAAGGTGCACGCTAACATCAGGTCAGCATCAGATCGTTGTTTGAGATACCTGAGAAGCGATTAAGGGGCATGCTCACCTTCAGGATTTTGATTTCCTTGCCAAGAAGGATCTGGGACTTGGACAGGTTCTTCTTATTGATGCTCTTGATGGCCACCTCCCAATCTGTCTTCTGCAGAGAGCACATAGGACAGGAGAGACACAGATTAACAAGAAGTGAAATGACAACCAGCGTAAAAGATCAACTAATCACATCAGTCAAAGTGTGTTTCCTTCAGTCGTCGCTTTCTGAGACTCTCTGAAGAGACGCTCAACGACTGCTGGAGGAAGTGTGCAGACTTGTTGCTGTCATACGGGCGTCAGAGGGGTCACTCTCTCCTTCAGGGTGATAACTGTCTCATCGTCTGATCAATACAGTTCTGTTTGCATGAAATAACTCCACGGCTTCTCGTCTCTGTGGATATATGTTAATGTTAACAGAGGCAGTCTGTTGATACAGCTGAGGCTGCCTTATTTATAACCCGACACTGTGAGGATTACTTACTTTTAATCAAATAAGTGAAACTAAAGCTTTAATTATGGTTTATAAATCCGACTGTCGTTTACATCCTTACTGGAAAGAAAAGTGCATTAAATATAAGGATGCATAATCTTAGTAATAGCGCCCATCCCTGCTCTTTGAGGCCGGAGAATTTTCCTTTAAATGAGAAATATGTAAATATGTGTGTGTGTGTGTGTGTGTGTGTGTGTGTGTAGTCTGAAAGCCGGTTGGCTTAAATCTCTCAGTCAGCATCTCTGTGTGAGCGCTCGATAGAAGGACGAAGGAAATTGTATACGTTCCGATAACACCGGGTCACTTCAGTTTCTGACAGTCGCGCTGAATGACGACCTGAATGACGAGCTGAATGATGAGGCGCTCGGATGACAGCTCGAGCAGCAGCCAGCCTACTTACGCTAAAAGCTAAAGGAAGGGGGAGTGAGGCCTTGCAGGGGTAAAGTTTCCAGATGAGCTCCTGGAGCAGGTGTGAAAAGACTTTTGGAGGTCACGTGAGCTCGGAGTGTGTTCTGCACACACAAACTGAGGACGCAGGAATGAACCCCCAGGAGAGACCGTCACAATGCCCTTGTGGGAAACAGAGAGGCGCTGAAATAATGAGCTGTACATCGATCTATAAGAGTTCATGTGATCATGATCTTTCCTTTCAGCCTAATTTAAACACATCTGATGTAAACATGAGGTTGTGAATGAATGGTGCCGCATTCACCTAAAGCCTGGCACAGAATGTGACTCAGGGTGAGAGTGCATGTGTGTTTGTGTGTCTGTAACGCGCTGCCAACTGAGCTGCATCCATCCCCAGATCACTGACAGCCCGCGCAGCCAGCTGTGACCGAGCTGCCGACACTACACCCAGAGAAAAAACAAGAAGGGACGACCTCGCTGGCCCGTCATGTAATGCCGAAAGGAGGAGGCGGAGGGGGGGAGAAACCAAACTAATGGCTTGGTAGTGCACCACATAATGGGGAGTTAAGCATTGCAGAGTAAGCAGTTCTCTGCAGAGACAGGAACAGGAGCTCTCATTTTCCAGAATAATGCGTGATCTCATTTATGAACCACAGCTGATTACAGAGCAACAAACAGATTAGCGTCAGCAGCGCCGCAGCCAGACCTTGTGTAGTGTTTGACGGCGTGAGAATGAGACCGGCAGCAGAAGGAGATCAACCTGGGATTTTCAAACTCGGCCCTTTGCGTATTTTTTTAACATACTTTAAAGCTTTTATGTCTAATTGGTGCAAAACATTTGGAGCAGCTCCAGTAGATTGCTTTATCCAGGTACAGCAACGAGCTCTTACATAATCCCTGTGAGAAATACGCCTGATCAGAGAGTGTTCACTGAGAAATGTTTGTTTTACCTCCGACAGGCTCAGATTGTTGCTCTCAGTTTATGAAAACATTACAGAAAAGAATCCCTGCAGAGATTTTGTAAAAGAGAAAGACGCTTTTAAAAAGAAACATCAGTCAAATCGCTCTCTTCAAGGAGCTACCAGCATAGACTGCATCAAATATGGACGCCCATTGGTTTTTAAAGAGGGGTTATGATGCCTTACAATGGCGGTCTCCATCCTGGACATGCTAGCCCAACATAGCTTTCAATCAACTGAAGAAGCAAAGAAAGAGGCAGAGCTGTGCCAGGCATTTCGCCTCCTGATGCGTTCCATTTAGATTTTATTTCATGCAACAATGTAACTTATGCAGAAATGCAACTTCAGATCCAGCTTCAAGAGCGGACTCATGAATAGATTCTGGCGTGTTGTCCATGAGTTCATTAAGTTGACACATTGCTTAACTAACATATCTAAGCCTTTTGCAAGTTATTTTTAACTGATCTGCCTTGTCATTTCATTACTAAATCACAATACCTTTCTCTCTTTTTCTCAAGATACTCAGCCCTAGCTCCTGGGTCAGCATTCTTCCTGGCCCTGAAAAGTCTCTGCCTCTCTTTATTAGACAGCTGCATCTGGAAGGACAAAAGTTAACCTTAAATATCAAAAGCTATACTAAAACCTTATCTGCCTGAACTAGCTCTGCAGGCTTTGCAGCTTATTAAAGCATATTATTGGTTCATTTTTGGGCAAAAACTTCACAAAAATCTATGATAATGACCAGTGTTGCTATCATTGAATAATGTGAAAAATAACATCAAAAAATGTCACAAAAGTTCAAAAATACATAATATTGTTATTAATATAATCTAACAAAATCAAGTCAATGCCTAAAAAGCAACATATACTAATATAAATCTGTATTGATTAACATGTCCACTCTGGATAACAGAGGACATGTCCTGGGTAACAGAAGATCTTTGTTATCCAGGAAGGACAAAAACAATATTTTCCCTTTATAATCAGGCACTAACTAGTCCTACTGTGTAAAATGTTAGCTTAACCTTCAACACACCAGTGTCATATTTAACATGAAATAGATCATTTTTAAATATATAAACATTATAAAAGTTTTATTAGCGTTATCCAGAAAGACACATGATTTGAGGACATAGTGCACCTGTGACTGAAAAGGTCAAAATATCAACATTTTAAGAGAGACTTTCTGACCATGTGATATCTTTTGGGGGTCCTCCAGAAACTGTTGGCTGATGCAATGGCCTGTCACATGACTATCCAAATCCAAATATGGTGATATGTAGCCACTTTATGTGTGTTACCCAAGCGGCAAACTCCGGTCTAAAAATATGAGTCAATGCTGAAGTGTTAAAAGCTGCAGTTCATCGAGGATCCACTTGAGGCTGGCTCCGGAAGTACCGGAAGTCACATACACATGAATGGGGAAAAGACGATCTTTGCAGCATTAATAAACATGTTCACAGCCTGGTACAAAAGATGAGTGTAGTCTGAATAGCTCATTTCTAGATGTCCTCTCACTGTGAGGAGGGTGAATTTTTTTTTCTAATTCGGCAATTTCGAAGACATTGAGATTACCAGTCTTCCAATGAGAGGCACAGCTGCCTGTGGGAACACTGCAGCTGTTGGCTAGGAGGCTCAAAGCCCGCCTCTTTACGTCACACTGGCTCGACAGAAGCAATATGGCTGCCGCAGCCGATTGGTCTCAAAACAGCTCTTCAGAAACAGATGGGTGACGTCACGGATACTACGTCCATATTTTTTACAGTCTATGGTGTTACCCAAGCAGCAAACTCCGATCTCAAACGATGAAGCCAATGCGGAAGTGATATAAACTGCAATACATCGAAAATCCTCTTGAGGCTGGCTGCAGAAACACCGGAAACCACATAGATATGAATGGGAAAAAGACGATCTTTGCAGCATTAATAAACATGTTTACAGCCTGGTTTAAAAAACGGCTTGGCCCTACAAAGCTAATCTCTCTAATGGCACACACTGTACGGGGGGTGAATTTTTTTCTAACGTGACGGTTAAGAAGATATTAAGATTATGAGTTTTGCCCAAATAAGGACATGACTGACGTGACTCCCGGTCGGGAACACACAGCCATTGGCTAAGAGGCTCACACTACGTCACACTCTGCCTAGTTGAGTTCCGCATTACCAATATGGCTGCTGCCGTCGATTTGCTTCAAAACAGCTCTCAGGAACAGATGGGTGACGTCACGGATACTACGTCCATATTTTTTACAGTCTATGGTGTTACCCAGGAAGGACATTCAGAAATCCAAATATGTAGACAAAAGTATTTATTGTATAAATATGTATATAAGATTAGTGTTGTGACTATATTTGTGGAGAATCATTGCAAATATCAACACAATTATGCCCCAGTACATAATTAATGCTTTTATTAAGATTTCTGACATTTTAAGAATATTTTTGTACTTAGATTTTAAGCCCGGACGTTATCCAGGAAGGACAGTTCTGTATTTTTGAGCTCAATTGCTCCTTAACTTTGATTTTTTTTATAGTGAAAACTCATATGAGTAGGTAAAGTGGAGAGAGTTGAGTACTGTAATGTGGTATTTTTAAATCTGTATATATTTTTAACATTATAATTATGCTTTGGACGACAGAAATGACATGCCATGTCTTTGACCCTTCTACCAGATTCATGTGTTTCCATGTCCATATAAGGACTGCACGAATGTGCAAGACTCCTACACTCACAGTTTCTATGTTTCTATCTTCTGTCCTCCTTGTTTTATACAATTTCTGACTTTGCAAGATCCTCCTGAATCCCAAATAAACCCCATGGCCTCCATCCTAAATTTACAGCGATGAACTGACAGTTCTGCACTTTGCTTATTGCATATGCCAAAACTGCAATTACAGTAAAACCGTGACTTATCGTGCAGTCTGAGGTCTGGTAAAGCGACGGAAGCTGCAGACGAGTAACTCCCATCTTTGGAGAGGTAGGTTTACTGTGCAGTCTGGCTTTGAAGAGAGAGCAATGAAACAGCAGTTTCTGGTTTCAGAATGCATCCTTGACTTTAACGTAAAGGTCTGAATCTGAGGGTGCCGGTGGCTGAGGGTGCAGAGTGTCGAGATGCTGCAATAGTCTTTAAAATCGTTGAATTTTTGCAATTTTTGTTGACGAAGTGTGAAGAAAATGAGCTCTCAGCGATAAAAGCATAATTAGCCGAGTGTGCTTCCTCATCTCTCCTGAGCCTCTGCATCATTTCTTAAAGCGTCTGTCACAGGAGCTCATGCCAGGTGTAACATTCGACACTGCCTGAGCAATGAAGCCATCCATCACGTCTGCAGCATGCAGGTGGCTCTGACCTTCCTGCTCCTCCGACGTGGATAGAATTAACCTATTAATGGGCCAAACGACACGCGGATGATACGTCTTAAACAGTTAATACACTGAACGCACGGCAAGGAGGCCTGTGGAGCTGTGCAGGGATAGATACACAGGACTGTGTGCGGTAGAGTCAGGAAACTGGAGGACAGCAGTCAATGCAACAAAGAGTAATTTATCAGCTGGGAATAAAATCGATATTGAAATCAATTCTTCTTATTCGTCCATAACAAAAGCTGAGACAGCTGTGCTGCTGCACGGAGGTGTAAAGGCTAACACCTGCAACCTGCAGCAATGAACGCCTGGATTACAAATTCTGTTTCTCCAAGAGCTGCAGGCTGAACAACGTTAGCTGAGCTTGTTGTAGGCGCTCTCCTTCTTTTATGTCGGTAAGCTTCCATCGTTCATCGTTCCCGAGGTTTAACAGAGAAGATTTAACCCTTCAAGTGTCTCTCCCTCCAAAACAAACAGATACTGTTATTAAAATCAGCTTCATGTACTTCTCAAACTCTCAGGAGAAAAATGGGCCTGATGCTCCTTCATCTCCTTCTCCTGTTGCGAGAAGTGAAGCCAAAAACCTGCCTCAAAGGAGCATGCTCAGAGGCAATCAGTGTTGCCTACTCCTCAGTGAGGAAAGAGGCTATTGGCTGTCATAAAAGTCGCTAGAAGTCGCTAAATGACGTCATCACTTAATTTGCGTAATTTGAATTGTAATGGACGCTGCAGGAGAGACGAGGGAGAGACAAAAAGAGGTTTAAAAAACACCCTAAATATGTTTCTAACTACACTTAGGAGCCTACAACAAATCAAAGTCAAACATTACATTTTACAACCAGAACATTTTCTACATGTTTATTGTATACTATAATCTACATGAACTATCTAAATGGACCACAAAGAGACAGCAGGCGGGATCAGCCAGCGGTGTCTTCGTACATGTGTGATACATTAGCAGTCTGGATGCTGAGGGGTGAACTCCTCCTGCTCTGAATGCAGCTAGGAGGGACTCACAGCAGCATCCACTGCTCGCTGAGTGCAGTAAGAACGATGCATGCTCTCCAAAAGTCTCCATTAATACCAGAAAAAGTCGCTAGATTTGTCGCTAGTCGCTTTTTTGCAAGAGAGTCGCTAGAAGGGTCTGAAAACTCACTAAATATAGAGACAAAGTCACTAAGTTGGCAACACAGGAAGCGATCTGGGCTGGGAGCTGCAGGACTAACATCCTTTTTTCACAAACGATAAACACATTTAACTTAAAGGATGCTAGTTTTATTTACATTCGATGGAGGCTTTATGAACTACACTGCAACCAGCCACCAGGGGGAGCTCTAAGCATTTGTTAGAGAGGCTTTAGTTGCCTTAACGATTTAAATGTAGCTACCATCGTTAAATAGTGCCAGAATTACCACTAGATTACTCAAAAATAGTTTCATTAATGCACCTAAAATGCTAATCAAGCGCTAACTGTTCCTAATTTGTCCGTATTTGTAGTTTTCTGGTGACTTATTTTGGTTTTTATATGTATTTTGTATTTTAAATGTTGACTTTTATTAGTGGTTTGTGGTCCAAAAGGTCACACTTTTAAAGCAACAGTCAAAAGAGTCACTGGTAATATCCCCGGCTTGGGCTTCACATCCATCCGCCTGATGCTATGACAACACTATCTGATACCAGTGTCAGAAAGGATTAAGTGATACGGGATCATCCCAGCAGAGACACAGGAGCCGAGTCCACAGCAGCAGGGGATGATGGGAGGCTCTAATGTGGCGTTCATTGAGGAATTCAGCACCATCTGCTTCACACCAGCAGCGATGGGGGCACCGTGATGTCATCTCCTGCACCGTCACATGTTCACACACAATCCCAGCGACACCGAGTCCCGCTGTGATACATAACCACACCCGAGTACAGCGGGATGAGCTCATAAGGCTTCTGAGGGTTGTTTTAAAAGGTGGTTTACTCACCACTGTATTTTATAGAGTATCAAAAAGTGAAAGGAGCTGCTGGAAGAGCGAAAAGACAGAGACGTTTTTACTTTCAAATTTGGGCAAAACTCCTTCTTACCTATCCTGTCTCTGAAAACTTAAAGACATAGATTACTGTAGTGACTTTTGTTCCCAAAATTCAGACTGAATTGAGAAAGAAAGCTCAGTTTTTCTGCTCCTCCTGCAAGAGAAAATCGATTTACAGATCTCAACTCTTGCATTTCTTGTTTCCTATTGAACCTATATCTTTCTGCATCCTTTTACCGACCTTATTTTGGTGATTGCCCCCGCTGTATGATCGCTGTATCACAATATACCATGACACAGCGATTCTGCAATTGCACAACAATCTCCAAAGATGCATTCGAACACAAAATGCCTCTAAGTCTAGACATATGCATCATGAATATAACCGTACTCAAACTTGACTGTGCGCTACACGTCTTATTGGAGGTCACCTCTAGAGGGCGACACCAGCTGTATGCAGCTACCTGGAGAGACAAAACAGAGGTCACTGTTGGGTCTCATTGACTCAGTGAGTGGCAGATTCCTTAGCTATCTCAGGCGACAGATGAACGATGGACAGAACATTCTGCAGGCTCCGCCCCCTCCTAGTTTTTCCTACATTGTCCCCTGTGCTTGAACGCAACAGTCCCGAACTGCAGAATTTTACACCAACAACCAAAACAGGACTAATCTCTGGACAGATATATTTGATGGGCATGTTTGTTGCTGTGCAGTGGCGTCCTTCTGTTGTCGTCCATGCTGCTGTGTTGACACTGTCGCATCCCCTTTGACTTTACACTGCCCCTACTGGTCATGTGTATACTGCATCTTGCATTCATCTTTGAGGATGTGCACAGCAGACATAGGTAGCAGACTTTGCAGTGTGTTTGTCTGAGTGGTATAGACCATTCATGTATCAGCAGGTTTGGTGTATGTAGGGAAAAACTGCCTGTATGGAGAGCAACAGCAGGAGGGACACATACTGCAATGCAATGACAGAGTGGCTTCTTCATAAAGAGATATCTTCATCCAAGCACAGCTCACAAACACTTCACTTTTTACTCTCTAAACATCTAAATAACGATGCCAATTCCACAACTAGAGATCCGTAAATCCTAAGTATACAATGAGAATAGGTTTCTTTATTGGGAGGAAGAAAGCCAGAGTGTGGCCTTGGTGTAACAACTGTCTACTACTAATCTGAGCCCTACTTTAAGTGAATGAACGGCACTACTCCAGGGGAAGTAACGGAGGGTTTAAATGCTGCACGGAAAAGGAGGTCAATGAACACTAACTACAAGCTACACCAGCATCACTTAAAGGATGCAGTCTGACCCCAGAGGAGTTCATCACATCGTCAGACTATGATGGGTAATGATTGCAGATGTGTTCAGGGATTATTGGAGGAGAATATGTTGACATATCGATATCTGTCCCACCCGAAGCTTCAAAATCCTGACTGTTTTGAGACATCTTTGAAGCCTCTGATGGATTTACGCGTGACACAATCCTCGTCTTGTTGTGGTCTCACATGTTGAAGATCTGTGTGACCTAAACGAGGTTGAATACAACTAGAATAGCTGAATTTGCAGCTCTTACATAAAAGGGAGGCTTGCATCCTTAAGAAGGAAAAACACTGCACCCCATCCTCCATCCTCCCTCCTCTTTACGTCAGCAAGTCATTCACTGCTGCCTGACTCATCCTGGTTTCATGAATGAACCAAAACCACATGAACACATCTACACAACTAACGAGCATAAAACCCTAAAACCACCCATCAGGCTTCACCTTGATGTTCAGTCAGTCCCACACCACGCCACGCAGTGCCAGCCCACATAATGCTGCTTCTGCTGCAGAACTGCATCCTGCATTGACCCAGATTCTCCTGAGTGCCCCCTTTTCTTTTTCTGCATGGAAGAAAACGCTGCAGACGAGCTGTTTATTTACCTTCCTGTGTCGTCCCTTGAACACCACAGCGAAGGCTCCGTGTCCAACCAGGTCTTTCCTGCTGTACTCAAAGTCCCCCACACTCTCCATGGTGGTGGTGTTGATGGTCCAGCTGGTGGGTAAAACCTCTGAGTCCACTCAATCCGGGCGATGCTTTCGTGTTTGCACTGCAGGTTTATTTCATGACAGGATGCTTTTTCAATAATTGAGCGAGAGTTTGAAGGATATTTTAAGCAGAGCTGTCACAAAATGTTGCTCCCAGTCTCATAGATGCTGCAGTACATTACACACATGGGTCCTGGACTCTTGGTTGGTAATTTGCAGCCTTTAGATGAGCTGTCTTTGAATATTTGATGAGCTTTTTGCACAAATTCTGCACATTTCATCCACTGATCAGCAGAATAATAGTCCTCACTGATTACTGCATAAATAAGAGTCACAGTCAGGACATGCTGCACTTACATGCCCCTGTAATTAAGCAGGCTGTGATGTTTGTAATGTCACACACAGCAGAAGGCTCTGAGCATGGCTAAGCAACAATCCAGAGCTAAACTGTCCTCAGTGCCAGCTGTCAGTCTCTGACCCAGTTGGATGGACGCAATCCAGCTTTGCATTCAGTCTGTCCCCGGTCTCCAGGCGTCTTCAGAGGGACAGTCTACATGATGCCAGCCCTGCAGGACATGAGCATGCAGAAGGCAGAGAGCAGCTGCAGACAGAGAGCTATCTGTTAGCCTGACAGTGACATAACAACAAGGAGGATGCTACAGCTAACATCATAGCTGCTGCTGCTCACAGTGAGTCTCTGCAGACATGTTAACAATAACATGCTAACAGTAACATGTTAACAATGACATGTAGATAATCTCGATGGTGTTCGGGGGGAAAGATGAGTGTCCTCTCTGAAAACACAGATGATTCATCCGCGGAGCTTCATTTCTTCATTTCATTAAAGAACATTTCCTCCGACAGCTAGCTCAGCATCGTTAGCACCGTGTCCTCCAGGGAAAATAGGTCCAGGTGAGTCAGCTGTCGGTGAACCAGGTGAGTAAATAAACAGGTATTAGTGGTCAGAGCTGTCAGTTCAGACACAAAGCAGGAGGACCGCTGCTGCTGCAGTTCACTCAAACAATGATGGAAGGTAGAGCCCTGCTCGTTATATATATAGTATCCCTCCGCGGAGTAGCTCAACCGTGCCTTCCGCTGCTAAGGATAGTCCCTCTGTTATGGCTGTAAAAACGACGTAAAGAGACGATTTAATCAGTAAATGAATCATCAAAGATCAGTTTATTTGAATTTGTACACATTATATACAGAAGATCAATGTAAACAATTAAAGCAAGTGATGCTTTTGTGAAAGTAAACAAAATAAGAGAATGAACGAAAAAAAACAATAACAATAAATGATAATAATTTAAAATCAAAGATAAATAAGTAAATCAATTATAGTGAAAATACAATAGAATAAATATTCCATAATAAATAAGTGCAAAAGGTCAAATAACAATTATACAAAATAAACAATAATAATAATACAATGAAATAAGTAGGTTGATATTTAAAGTTTTAAGTTCGTGCAAAAGGTAAAAAAACAACTAACAATAACAAAAATAATAATAATAATAATATTAATAATACCAAAAATAAACTGAGAAATAAAAAGAGTAACCACCACATTTGATAATCTACATCTAGAGAACTACAGAATGATTTGCATGGCTAAAGTCAATTTTATTCTAACGCTGTGTATAAATGTGTTATATTTAAAGCTCCAGTGAGGACCTTTCTGATTTTGCCCTCTCTGTGGACAAAGTGGTACCTCTTCTCTCTTTGCTGTTTTTGTCCTGCACATGTGTATCATTGAGTGTGTCACTTATTCTGAATAATTGCTGTGGAAAAGTAACATAGGCTTCCTCTCCAATGTGTTGTCAGTCGTTTGGTTTAACACCTACCACCTGACAGCGGTTAAAGGCATTAAGATTACAAAATAAAAGCTGTCAGTCTCTGTTTGTCTCAGTCTGTTTCATCACCAGTCAAAAACTTCTCACAGGAGCTTTGAATTACTTTAACATCCAATTAATTTGTATTTACGTACCTTTTTCTCCTTCAAATTCACATTTTAATCATCTAATATCACATGTTAGAGCCTTATAGTAATGATTAAAATTCAACATTTGAAGATGTTACATGGCAAATTATTTGATAATACATGAAAACAGATCTTAATACGGCCTTTAAAAAACTCTGGCTTTGTCTCTGTTATGATTGTTAGTCCATTTTTAACCAATGAAAACAATCAGTTCTTTCACAATAGATAACAAACTAGTATATTCTTTTAAAAAATATACAGCATGCAGGTGAAACAAGGGAAGAGTCTACAATGTCCAACCTGTGTTTATATTTGATGCCCCCTGGTGGCTGAAAAATAGTAGTGGATAAAAACCTGGTGACATTTTTAACAAAGGCTGACCTCTGTAATACAAGCTCCTTAAATGTGCAGATCTATATACTGAGAACATTATGATTATTTCTCCATTACTTTCTTTTATGTTATAAAGGTTATATTCAGTGTTTCCCTCATTTTACTGCACCAGTGTGTCCCACAACCACCCTCCTCCATGCTAGCTTTTAACACCAATCATATCCACATGCAAAGAGGAAAAAGAGGAGAGAAAAAACAGAGATATAAAGGCAGAGTCTGGGTGAGAATTCCGCTCATCCCAAACGAGTGAAACTGTACACTCTACGTCCTCTACTACCTGAAAATGAGAGAAATACAAATGCAAAACAGCTCATTTTAAAAACCTAAAACGTTGATATAGCAATATGTTACTGCAGAAATGTAAACAAGTGTTTATTTAATATAGAAACATCAAAAGTGATCGATCTGGCTCATTTAAAGTCCTCGGTATGAGAGCTAAAGTCTATAAAGTCTGATGATTGTGTTGCATTAAAGCTATTCCTCTTTAAAAATGTATTTAAATTAAATCCTGATTTAGGAATCTTAATCCAATATGGCAGTGCCGTACGATAGCATGGTTCTGGAAAAACGTTAGAAAAGAGGTACATACTATCTTAAACAAAAAAACATAACTTGAACCTGCATTGTTTCTGTTGGGATTTCCACAAGATGGTCTAGATCTTAATCCATCACAACACACCCTTCTAATGAAATTGTTTTTACTAGCA
This sequence comes from Notolabrus celidotus, assembly GCF_009762535.1. Taxonomy (NCBI): domain Eukaryota; kingdom Metazoa; phylum Chordata; class Actinopteri; order Labriformes; family Labridae; genus Notolabrus; species Notolabrus celidotus. The sequence continues at coordinate 2,781,161 of NC_048285.1, read as the reverse complement.
AGAAGGTGTATTTTGTTTCAGTGGATCAAGGACAAACCACCAACAGTGACACAGTGGTACAGAGAAATATACAAGGTTATACCAATGGAGAGCCTCTCTGCAAAGTTAAAAGGGAACAACAGATATTTTTTTGAAATTTGGCAACCAGTCTTAGTTTATTTACCCTATGAAATTACAGATTTGTTACAAAAAGGCGGAGTGCCTCTCAATCTGAACCCTATTTTATAAATAAGAATTGGATTTTCCCATCTCTTTTTGCTGTTTTGGCGGGTTGCCGTTTGCCCTCTCCTTCTCTGGGGAGGGCTTGTGGCATGATGCCGTGTATATGTTTACCTCTTTGCCAGTGTGTGTTTTGCTACTCGAGCGGCATGTGCTATGGGGTGTTGCTGTCTTGTTGTGAGTCTTGATCTGGGGGCTGTCAGGTTATTGTCTTCTTGTCTTGTTTTGTTTGTATCTTGTGGGTTGTTTTGGTGCTCTGTCTTTTTCTCTTTTATCTTCTTTGTCTCGTACTGATGTGTTTTGTTGTTGTTTTGTTGTTGTTTTTTGTCTTGCAGTTTCTGTTTTTTTGTTGTTGTTGTTGTTGATGTCCGATTTGAAAATTAATAAAATATATATACACAGGAATCTTAATCCAGAACTGTAAGGGTAAAAGAGCTCTGATAAAAAGTATAATTATGTTTTATTGGTGAACTAATTCTTCTTAAAAATAACAACAAACATGTTCAACAAACAAGTGTTTACTTTCAAAACAAGTATCAAAGGCACACTTTTGCTCATAAAACAATGAAAATGTCCTTAAATTCACAGTGTATTTCAGTCTGAGTCTCAGCTTCATGAATATTTGTACAACAAACACACAGAATCATAAAAATAGAACAACATCTCATAAAATCAGAGTTATTTAAATCCCTGGGTTCACTTCTTTTTGGCTTTAGTGGTGGTGTTGTACGAGGAGGAGAACAGCATGGTGAGGAGCAGCAGCACGGGTATCAGCAGGTACGGAGCGTAGATGGAGACCAGCAGCCAGCGCTCCTTCAGGGTCTGGGGTCCGGCGTGGGGTTCCAGAGGGAACTGATAGAAGAGGATGTGAGCGAGGATCGGGACCAGCGTGGTGGCGACATGTGTGGAGTAAATAATGGCGGGAGTCCTGATCCACTTACAGCCGCCTGAGGAACAACAACAACAAGGGAGAACGTGGTCAAAAGATGATCCAGACTCTGACATATCCAATCAATCACAACTCCACACAGATACATTTTTGGACACTCTGGATTATGGTATTCTTTTTTAAACTTCATGCATAGATAAACAAGACCACACCACTGTTGTCACTTAAAGTATAGCCGTTTTCATTTAATGAACATTTAAGCACAAGTTAAAACTGCTATTTTACATTTAAAAACAATAAAATATAGCAAAATGATTGAAATAGTTCACTGATATAATTTTGTATAAGTCTACAGCAGTAAATTAACTCTTTTCTTGTAACTCTGTATTATAGTCTATGTATTTTTTATTATTGTGGGCCTGAAATGGTCATAAGTCTAAGCTGTAACGCAGCCATCTGCCTCTAGTAAGGGCTGCAGCTCCAGTTATTAGCTACTGTCATAATGCTCTAAAGCTCTACTACCTGGATGTAAACAAGCACAGGTGACTGATGTTTTCTCGTAGCGCAGCGTAAGCTGTGTCTGGTTGAACTGACATAACCGCGTCACCAGAGACATGAGGAACCGGCACAGGCATGAGGACGCTAACCTGCAAGGTGGACTGAAGGCTTGTGGTATTAGCTCTGCCATTGTTAGACAGACTCTGCAAATCAATTTCCCAGACTCTGAGATGTCGTCTGCAGCTCTGTTAGATGAACTGTTGACTGTTTTCAGAGTGTTTTCTTACCTCTTTTATGGATGTATTGTTGATTTTAATACTGCAAGCAACAGATTTCATTAACATCTGTATATTTGTTTATGGTGGTAGAAATCTCAAGGCATTCCTTTTCCTATTCAGCAGTAAATCAAGTATTTAATATAACTTAACTTAAACATAGACACCCTTGCTAGTCTGTATCAGAATTATTAATTGTATAAACATTTAATTGATTATTTTCTTTGTATTATGGTGGCCCCAAAATAGTCATATGGTGCGTCTAAGCTGTAATGCATCCATCCGCCACTATAAAGCTCTACTACCTGGATGTAAACGAGCACAGGTGACAGATGTCATTTGGGAGTGCGGCTGGTGGTGATAGCTCTGTGATGTGGTCTGTAGCCGTGTTAGATATATTGTGCTAATTTTTGATAGTTTTCTTATCTTTGTTATGGATGTTATTGTGGATTTTAATCAGGCATTAGATTTCATTTCCATCTGTAGTCTATTTTTGTATATAGTGGCAGAAATTTCAAGATGTAAAACCAAAGCTAGCTGCACTGCAAGTGGGTTAATGTGATAAAATGAAGCGTTTAAATATATTCAGCCAAACTGAATTGGATTCACTTTTACTAACTCACTGTTTACCTCATAGTTTCCTTCTGGAAGCTCAGTAAAAGTCCTACAGAGGTCAGGGTTGAGCTAGCTTCTGTGCCAAACTACATACATTTAACGCAGACTAATTTAACATTTTAAGTTGATTAAAATACAGTGCTATTAAAAAGTATTTGCCCCCTTCCTGATTTCTTATATTTTTGCACATTTTTCACACTTAAATGTTTCAGATCATCAAACAAATTTTAATATAAGACAAAGATAACAAGATTAAACACTGAATGCACTTTTTAAATGATTTATTTTTTAAGGGATAAAAGTGATCCAAACCCTCCTGACCCTGTGTGAAAAAGTAATTGCCCCCTAAACCTAATAACTGGTTGTGCCACCCTAGGATGCAAAAACTGCAATCAAGTGTTTGTGATAACTGGTGATGAGTCTTTAACATCGCTCTGGAGGAGTTTGGCCCACTCTTCTTTACAGAGTTGTTTTAATTCAGCCACACTGGAGGGTTCCAGCATGGACGGCCTGTTTAAGGTCTCAATCAGATTCAAGTCCGGACTTTGACCAGGCCACTCCAAAACCTTCATTTTGTTTTTTTTAAGCCATTCAGAAGTTGACTTGGTGGTGTGTTTTGGATCGTTGTCCTGCTGAATAACCCAAATGTGCTTAAGCTTGAAGTCTCGAACTGATGGCCGGACATTCTCCTTCAGGATTTTCTGGTAGAGAGCAGAATTCATGATTCCATCAATCACAGCAAGTCGTCCAGGTCCAGACGCAGCAAAGCAGCCCCAGAACATCACTCTACCACCACCATGTTTGACTTGGTATGATGTTCTTTTTCTTAAACACTGTGTTGGTTTTACGCCAGATGTAACGAGAGACACACCTTCCCAAAAGGTTCAACTTTTGTCAAGTCAGTCCACAGAATGTTTTCCCAGAAGTCTCGGGGATCATCAAGATGTTGTCTGGTGAATGTGAGACCTTTGTGTTCTTTTTGGTCAGCAGTAGTTTTCGCCTTGGAACACTTCCATGGATGCTGTTTTTGCCCGATCTCTGTCTTATTGTGGAATCATGGACACTGACCTTAACTGAGGCAAGTGAGGCCTGCAGTTCTTCAGAAGTGGTTCTGGGTTCTTTTGTGACCGGGATGAGTCGTCGCTGTGCTCTTTGAGTCATTTTGGTAGGCCGGCCACTCCTGGGAAGGTTCACCACTGTTCCAAGCCTTCTCCATTTGTGGATAATGTTCTCTCATTGTGGTTCTCTGGAGTCCCAAAGCCTTAGAAATGGCTTCGTAACCCTTTCCAGACTGATAGACATCAATGAGTTTGTTTCTCATCTGTTCTGGAGTTGATTTGGATCGTGGCATGATGTGTTGCTTTTTGAGATCTGTTAGCCCACTTCACTTTGTCAGACAGGTTCAGTTTAAGTGATTTCTTGATTCAACAGGTCTGGCAGTAATCAGGCCTGGGTGTGGAGAGTGAAATTGAGCTCAGCTTTCCAAGAAAGCAGGTTAATCACAGTTCATTTGTGATTTAACAAGGGGGGGCAAATACTTTTTCACACAGGGTCATGTGGGTTTGGATAACTTTTTCCCCTTATTAAATAAAATCATCATTTAAAAACTGCATTTAGAGTTTACTCTGGTTATCTTTGTCTAATATTAAAATGTGTTTGATGATCTGAAACATTTAAGTGAGAAAAATGTGCAATAATATGAGAAATCAGGAAGGGGGGAAATACTTTTTCACAGCACTGTATACATGAATTATATTCTAAGCGATAATGTTTTAGTCTTACAAATCTATCAGTGTGTTTGTAGTATGTTATCATATGAAAGAATACTTTGTGCAGTCTTATCTTCTCACAGGGTTAACAGGAATACAGTATTATTACGTCACTTCATGCAGAAACGTTAATCGGTTAACCGACTTCATCGATGACGAATTCAAGGATGTGCTCTGAACATTCCAAGACAATGTTAAGTTGTGTTCATGCTCCTGTTTTCTACATAAATTAGCCACACAGCATTAAAATGACATATTAGACTATTGTTACATGCATTATTTCATGTTTAATTCTTACATATCCATATTTATTTTATTTATTGCTTAATCTGTCATTACCAAACATAATCACACCATGTCAACCTGTCACTACTGAATCATTTTAATACTGCCTGTAATTACTGCAATTCATCTAAATTCCATTTGTAACATTGTATATATTTAAATTGTATTTTATCTTTACTTTATTCTATTTTTATTTATTTTATTTTATATTATTTTATTTTATTTTATTTTATTTTTACTGATTGAAACTCTTTCTTGATTGTACTTTTGTCTTGGTTACTGTAACAACTGAATTTTCCCCCCATCAATCAATAAAGTAATATCTTATCTTATCTTATCTTATCTTACTGACCTTTCAGGAAAGCATATGCAGCGATGGGGAAGAAAGGCAGCTGAACCAAAGCTTCACAGAAAATAAAAGACCTGAACCACTCAGGAGGATCCAGAACCATGGGGTCTTTGAAGTCCTCTGCATACCAGTGAAGAAGATCCTTCAGCTGCAGGAGAAAAACATGAAGTGAGTTCAACTTTATTCTGACTGACAGCTGGGTGAAGTTTGAGTCCTCATGTCCTCCTGCAGCTCACACTCACCTGCTGAGGGAACACATGCCCGGGCAGCAGAGCCTGCAGGTCGATGAATAAAGTGATCGGGATGTGAGAAGCGAAATAAAAGAAGAAGATGATCTCTAAAACACGGAGAGCCATGATCCTCAGCTTCTTCAGGGAACAGGACGTAAATAAAGTGGAGCAGGGAGAGTTCCTGGGGCGTGTGTGTCGTAGAAACGCGTGTTCATGAAGTGGATCCCATTGGCTCACAGGAAGGCAGAGGCGTTCCTGAACGCACCATCCGTCCCGAACAGGAGAGGGCATCGGTCAGGCTGCTTCAGGTACGCCTCGGAAATACCGAATATTTTTAGCATAGCACGATGATGTGCAATATTATATCTGCAATATAAACATTTTTAATACATTCTTTTTATGTTTATTTCTTTCTTTAGAAGCAGAACAATAAAAGAGTTCAATACTAATGAAAAATGTTAAAAAATAACACTTTAATTTAAGATGTAAGAGGAAATCTAAAGTTGAATCTGCACAACTGCAAAAACTTACACCTCTTTTACACAAATGACCCAGTTTAAAACCTTGAAATATTTACAACCTATATTTATATTTGCAGACATTTAACATTTTAAACATCAGCACATTTTCAGGAAGGTATTTACAGTCACACTCTGTTTCAGCTGCAATGAAATGCATTTACACCTCTAACCTCATAATCTAAACTCTTCTGCAGTTTAAACGATAAAAATATCTATTTAACTTAGTAATACATGTTATTTATATAATATATTCCAGACATCTGAAATATTAAAATGAATATACATTTTTTTACAGTTACTTTAAAGATTTTGTGTTTTTTGTCTAGCATTTTTTTACCCCTCTCTCACTCAGATTAATCAGTTTTGATCCTCCAAGGAGACGCTGGCCGCTCGTAGACATTGAGCTTCATGATATTCTCCTTCATTTTTCACCAAATGCTGCGGACTCTCGACGTCCACGTAATCCTGCAAAAGAGCATTAATCTATTACATGCCAAAGCAGTGCAAACATTCCGTTTACCTTCTTCCAACGCATTAGTACTGGTCTCAAGGTTCAGTTTATTGTCACTGAAAAATCAGCACATGTTTAAAGATACAGAAGTTCAGAATAATGTCACATTGTGACTAAATGAATCAGTGATTTCTTACTGCGTCATTCTCAATGATGTTCTCCAGCATGCAGACGATGTTCGAGAACGAGGGTCTCAGAGTGTACGGCTCCAACCAGCAATCCCTCATGATGTGAAGCCTGTGAGGTTGGAAGTGAGGATCGTATCAGTACGAAACAATCAATCCAACACAAGGCCTACAAGTTATATCTGCATATCCTTATTCATCTCACATCTCCGGCCTGCAGCCCTCTGGGTTTGGGTTCTTATGACCGATACAGATGTGATACACCACGGCGTCTGAGGTCTCCAGGTTTGGGTACGGCAGTGTTCCTGCAAGAGCGACAGTTTTATGATGAAGGATACATAAAGGAGGGAAAGAAACCCTTCCTGAGGTTTTTGTACGGATCAAAAACGTTCTGTTTTTCTACCAAAGATCTGTCGTGGTGCTTCTTAATTTCATGCACATATAAATCAACGAATGGCTGCACATATTTAAGTAGTTTGCATGTTTCTAAACACACTTTGAGTAAGCGTGTGCCTCCTCTGTCTCTACTGATTTGTCCTGCAAATATCTATATTCTCTAACAGACACATGCATCTCTCATTTCTGAGAAAGTGTCAAGCAGACATAAAAGAATCAAAACTACAAACAACATCAGCTCACCGAATGTCTGCATCTCCCACAGCACGATGCCAAACGCCCACACGTCTCCCTTGAAGCTGTAGTAGTTGTTCTTGAAGTACTCGGGTGGGTACCAGCGCAGCGGCACACGCTGCTGTGGAAGAAGAACATAAAGAAGAAGTAGATTTGACTTTCAAGTCAAGTTTTGGTTCAGTGAACATTTCCTTCATGAGTTTCAAGAGGTTTCAAGTCCTTGTAAATAAAGCATGGTGTTTAGACTCCCACAACAACCTAACATACAGGATAGAGCTGCAAGAATGCTAAGAATCCAAACTGTCTTCCAAATAAGTTTCAAAAAAACAACCAAAATGTTAATTTGGAGGCTCCAAAAGAGGGTTTACATAATGCAATGCAATGCAAATGTTTTAAACGACCTAAATGATATGAACCCCTGAACAGCAGCGGTGACGATGTTTGATGTGTGTGTCATCGCCTTACTCGTGGATTTCTCCAGCGGCTGCTTCGTCGGCTCGTCATACTCGTCAAATCTCGAGCCAGGCCGAACTCGGCGACCTTCACCTCCCAGGGAAACTTGTTGACCATGATGTTCCTCAGAGCGAGGTCGCAGTGAAGGATCTGCAGGGGAGACACGACAGCTCAGCTTAGTACAGCTCTAAGTTATGTATACTGAATCTATATGTGAGGATGAGGTGTCACCATTTTGGAGCGCAGGTGCTGCATGGCCAGAGCGATGTGGTAGGAGGCGATGGTGAGGAGGCTCTGCAGCTCACTGTCTGTACTCAGGTGAGCTCTGTTGGTCTGCAGGAAGGTCCTTAGGGTGCCGTAGCTCACGTACTCCATGATCAGGATGTAAGGCTCTGCACAAATCCACAAACAAGAACTTTTTTTTAGACATTCACTCTGGAGTGTCGGCCTCCAAAAGTTGCTTGTTCACACACGTCCTTCAACACGTGAAGTTTTCCTTATTGGACAGGAGAGGCGGGGGTCTCAGGAGGCAAGGAAGGTCATGATAAAGTCATTGCAAGGGTCTCTGCATAATGTTTACAAGGTTTCAAAGATGGCAGCTGACGTCAGGCTGAAAGAACTTGCACAAGTAGCCCACCTCAAAGCATTTCAGGAAGCTATCAGGAGTTTAATGCACGTGTGAACAGGGATTCATCCACCTTTATCTAACACCTGACAAACAAGGAGTGTTTAAATGTCTCTTACCCTCAGTGGTGTTCCAGTCCAGCAGCTGCAGGATGTTCTTGTGGTGCACCAGCTTCCTCATGATAGAAACCTCGGCCTCCACGCTTTTAGGACGAACTCCTCGAGGAGAGAAAGACACAGAGATAAGTTATTACGCCTGTATCAGATTAAAACGTCTTTCCTCTGGAGAACTCTGTACCTTCTTTGCTGATCTTGCAGGTGAACATGCTGTGGCCCTTACACGTCCCTCTGGTCATCCTGGCCTGGTAGAAGACGCCCTCCTTCCCCGCTTTGATCAGCTGCAGCAGGTTCAGGTCTAACTTTGTGAAACGGGGACTCTGGTGGGACAGAAAAGTGATATATTAGAGCAGTCTGGTGAATAATGCTTCAAAGGACAGTAAAGATTTTTATCAGGTGGAACAGGCTGCAGCATCAGATACAGTTTGATTTGTCTTTTGGGGGCAGCCTCAAGTGGACACTTGAGGAACTGCAGTTTTTGCACTTTTTACTTTTCAACACCATGTCTTTCTGCATCATGTGACTATAATGAGGAAGGTGGTGTAACTGTCAGTGATCACCTGCTGCAGGCCTCTCCACAGCCTCCTGGAGGACAGCCTGACCGTGGTGCTTGGCTGCAGGGGCATCTCAGAAGCCTCCTCCCCCTCTCTCTCCCTCTCCTCCTCCGTCTCTGACGGGGGTGTGATGGGAGTTTGCAGCCGAGAGAGAGCGCTCTGCATCAGTCTGCTCCCTTGCAGCTCCCGAACTTTCCTCGCCAGAGAACGATACCTGCAAGAAAGTGAGTGTTGACATCGTTAAAACTGTGCAAGGTTTGTGGGAGAAAGTCTGACGTGTAAGCACAGAATCCAAGGTGTGGAAAATCAAGGTGTGTGTGGAAAGACCAAAGTAAAGATTCTGCAGTCTGTGATGATTCAGGGACAAGCTGAGGATGTTGCATCTGCCCACAGCTCCAAAACTTCCAGTAAATGGTTCACTGAGCATGATGTTATTGTGCTTGACTGTCCACTCCTGCAAAGGCTCTAGTTTTAGGCACATCGAGAAGCAGCTGATTGGTTAACCTCAGAGCTGGAGTATAAACATTGGGGAAGATCACTCAGTTGTGTGTGATGTCATGGTGGACTGAGGGTGAAATAAAAACATTGCGGGTACTCTACCAATCAGAAACATTCAGCATTGCAGACCCCGCCCCAAAAGTACTACCCCAGAACTAAATTTAGACCCTCACAAAGGTCGGTAGTTCCTGTGGAAAGTTCCTGCGGTCGAGAAGCACCTTAAGGTGAAGGTAAAGTTTAAAACCAATCCTGCGACGGACCGGAAGCCGATATAGAGAGCAGCACAGGTCTGATGTGGTCTGATGGAGAGCTACAGGCTGATCGTCTCCACATGACGCATTGATGCAGTAATTCGTGCTTAAAGAGCCCGTAACATTTACTGCATGTATAAACGAATGTTGTTTTCAGAAGTTAAACATTTCTGTATTTTAAATCCGTCTTTGGGATTTATCTTAGTAAATATTCTGATAATTTTAAGGACAGGATTTCAGATTTTTATGAAACAAAATCATCAGAATTTAAACAGAAACAGGGTTAAAATATTTTAATTTACATGCGATCATAAAGAATATTTAAAATGAAGAAATAAACAACCTCTGTCGTGACATTCTGATTTGCTGAGATGCACTGAGTCTGTTTTACTGACGCAGCCCTAAAACAACGAGCACAACAAGGCTCAGGCTTCAAAGTACTTGATGCTCATTTAATAAGGAGCAGATTTATGTTGTTGTTTCACCTTTGCTGCTGCCAGATAGGATTAAAACTTGTTTTAATGTTAAACCAAAGCTCGCAGTTTTGCTGTGAGCTGATCCGGTTTGTAGGATTTGTACAAGCAATAAAAACATGAAGGAAACTCTGACCTGTTTAGCTGTAAAACAAAAAATCTTTAACAGAGGGATGTGCTTGTTCAATTTGAAGAATCAGATCACAAAGATGACAGATGTTGCTGTGAATTCTTGATCAAATAAAAATCCTCTCTCTTACTTTCTGAGGTAAATGACCCCGAGCAGGCAGGACACGATGACGGTGAAGGCGAGGGCCGCGATCAGCCCGAAGACGAGCGGCTGCAGTGGCCCACCTGAACCAACCACAGGACAGAGACACTCAGTTAAAACATGCTCTCACTCTCTGTCAGTAAACACACCTGCAGGTAAATCTCACCTGCACACGGATCTCTGGTGGTGTTATGGTGCATCATGTCTCCTGCTCAATGCGGCTGGTGTCTGTGAACGCGCCTCACTGCGGCCTGGAGAATGATGTTTGAAAACGCAGGAAGTTCAACCACACAACAAACTATCACTATCAGGACGTAAAGGAAGAAGAAGAAGAAGAAGAAGAAGAAGAAGAAGAAGAAGAAGAAGAAGAAGAAGAAGAAGAAGACAAAAAGAAGAAGAAGAAGAAGAAGAAGAAGAAGAAGAGGAAGAAGAAGAAGAAGAAGAAGAAGAAGAAGAAGAAGAAGAAGAAGAATACTAAGAAGAAGAAGAAGAAGAAGAAGAAGAAGACTTGAAGAAGAAGAAGAAGAAGAAGAAGACTTGAAGAAGAAGAAGAAGAAGAAGAAGAAGAAGAAGAAGACTTGAAGAAGAAGAAGAAGAAGAAGAAGAAGACTAAAAAGAAGAAGAAGAAGAAGACTAAAAAGAAGAAGAAGAAGAAGAAGAAGAAGAAGAGGAAGAAGAAGAAGAAGAAGAAGAAGACTAAGAAGAAGAAGACTAAAAAGAAGAAGAAGAAGAAGAAGAGTAAGATAAAGAAGAAGAAGAAGAAGAAGAAGCAGAAGAAGAAGAAAAGGACTAAGAAGAAGAAGAAGAAGAAGAAAAGGACTAAGAAGAAGAAGAAGAAGAAGAAGAAGAAGAAGAAGAAGACTAAGAAGAAGATGAAGAACAAGAACAAGAACAAGAACAAGAACAAGAACAAGAAGAACAAGAAGCTGATATCACATAAATCTTCCTTACCTGAGTTTCAGGAGCGCCCCACTTTGACAGAAACCATCCTCCTCCTCGGCCTGAAGCTCGTCTCTGACTCTGCTCTGTGTGTATTCACAGAACAGACATGGAGGTACTCAGAATATCGAGCAGTGTGTGGTGTGAACGTCGAGCTCGTGTGTGTGCGTGTGTGTGTGTGTGTGTGTCTATTGTCACCTTTAGAAGCTGTGTTCGTGCGTCGACCACAACACTCAGAGGAAATGAACAGTAGCAGCAGGCGGTCTGAGCTGCAAACACACTTTTATATGAGGCTCAGTAACAGGCTTTTATTTTACACTGTCTGATGGAGTCAAAACACCTGGAGTCACTTTAATATTACAACTATTAAGAATGTTTCATGTGTTAGAATAATCACCCCTAACAGATGTACTCTTTTAGTGTTACATATATATTACTGGGTTATTATTCCTGGAGCTTTGGGTTAAGGAAATTGTGTCTGTTTGTTTTGGGATTATTTATTTATTTTATTTCATTTCATTTTATTTAATTCAAACATTTTTATTTTTTATTATTTTATTATTTTTGTTTTGTTTTTCTATCATATTGAAATTATTCATTACTTGAAAGTTTGTAAAAACTAATACATTTCAAATCATAATAAAATTAAAACATTTTAACATTATATACAGGGGGTCAATTTTAACAATTTAGGCAAGAGTTTTTTTTATTTTAAGGAAACAAAAATAAGTAAAAAGGTAAATAAATCTGTTAATGAATAAAACCCCAAAAACAATTATACTAATCTAAAATAGAAAATAAATAAATAGAGAAGAGAAGAAGAAAAACTAGTTAATATTTAAAAAAAATAAATAAATAGGTTAATAATTTAAAAATAAATAAATAAACAAAAAGGTTCATTTAAAATAAGAATAAAGATATAGATAAATAGGAAAGGTAAAAGCAACAAACAAACAGACAAATAAAAAGGAATGAACATCAGATGTAATAAACTACAAATACACCCAGAACAACAGAACATGTTCTCCCCTGGATTCAGATCCTGTGCCACAGAAAGACGGATCAAAGTCTGCAGCCAGCTTCATTCAGGTTTTAAGTTTTCTTTTAACCGTGAGGAATCATCTCTGCTGTTTCCTTCTGATCTAAATACATTCAGGTTAAAGTGCATGTGGAACCTTCAATCACAGGAAACACAGGGGAGGAGGATCAAGAGGGTGGAAAAATAAAGCAGTGATGAAGTTTTCAGGACTTTGAGAGAATCTAAGTTCTTGGTTTTTAATTTAACTCCATCTTCAAACTTATAACTGAAAGGCAAAAAGATAATTCAAAGGGATGAAATCCACGACATGTCTCCTGTGGTCTGTGTGTGTGAGCTCAGGTCTCCTCTGATGTCGGTGAAGATGTATTAAAGTTGGTCCTCGGGCTGCGTGGGACAGAGACATGAGTGCATGAGCTGCAGGGTTTGTTTCGGGGAAGTTTGAGCAGAGACCCTGAGTGTGGTTTCCTCTTTCCTCTGCAGACCTTCTGCAGAGACAGTCACTGCACGGAGGAGGGACGAGGACTCCAGCTGTGCAGGAAGATCCGGGAGTTTATCAACCTTTCTTTATTTTCATGGTGTGAAGGAGTCTTTGGTTTAACAAGGTTAGAAATGACTCCAGCAGGTGTTCTCAGCTGGGACCAACAACAGGCTGAAACATCATCAAAATGCTCCTGATCAAAGTGTGTTAACCTAAACTTCAGCTATGACAGGTTCACACTTTTACAGTCAGGATCCAACAGAGACTACACTTTTTATTCACCTCTACAAATCTTTCTTCATTTTTTAATTTAATAAGCAACCACTCTTTAAGAAACTCTAAATCACAGGTATGGAGGCGTCAGTTCACCTGCTACAATCAACAAAAGAAGAAACTTAACTTTCATGATGAAAATGATTGAAATAAATATTTTTTATTGTATTTCAAAATCTTAAAAAATAAGAGAAAAAAGTCAAATATAAGAAAGTTTGTATGAGGTATTAAAAAAGTTAAAAGTGAGGATAAAAGGTCAAAATTATGAGATACTGTTGCATAATATTTAATGTAAATATTTTAGATATTTTTATCTCATAATTTCCTTTTTTTTTTGCATAATTATGATTTACTATCCTGCAAACTTTGTAAACTTGTAGTTTCAATCTTGTTATCTCATTATTATGACTTAAGACTTGATGAGAGAGAGAGAGAGAGAGAGAGTCATCTGTAAAAGATAAATTAAAATATTATAATTATTGTTGTTGTTATTAGTATTACTGTTGTAATTATTATTTTTGTTGTTATTAGTATTATTATCGTTATTTTTATTATCATTATTATTTTTATTATTCATATATTTTCTTTCATCTGTACAGCTCTGTTAGTTTAACATTGAATCTTATTATTCTGTAATTGTTTGTAATTTTGTGTTTTATTTCTTTTAAGCTTTAGCAATGATTACGTATGTTTTCCATGCTAATAAGCCCTTTGAATTGAATTGAATTGAGAAGAGAGAGAGAGAGAGAGAGAGAGAGAGAGAGAGAGAGAGAGAGAGAGAGAGAGAGAGAGAGAAAGAGATGACTTTGTCGTTGAAGGGGAGTGAGATAAAATCAGGAAACTGGAGACTTAGAGCAGAAGTCTGGTTTCCAAAGTCTGACAGAGGCATCTCAGCAGGAGTTTGTGTTAGTACTTGTGGCTTAAATCTGTTGTATCACATTCTAACCTCTCATCACTCTGATGAAAGACTGAAAGACACATGAAAGTGAAACAAATTCCTCATTTGTTCCAGCATAACATCTGCGTGTTTGTACCAGAAAGCACTGTCACTGTTGTGGGATGACTTGGGAGTGTTTTGAAATGAAAATGAGGCATCTGTCATGATGAAATGTTAAAATGCTCTGACAAAACGACTGGTGCAAATCCCATTATGATCCGGCCCTCACTAAGTCATTTGATCAGGGTTTAAACAATTTAGAGAAGCTGTGGTGACACACAGAAGCTAAATCTGGAAAAAATGAAGAAAAGAACAAATAAATCCAAATATTCTAATCCTAAGCAGAATTATCTCCTCCTAAGGGTTTCTGGTACTTTCAGTTGATCCCAGTCTGCACCCTTGCAAAGGGCTATCCTACAGAAGTCTTCAGTATTGATGTTGCCTTCCATGTTTTGCTACTTTTTACCAAAGTAAAAGATAAAGAAGAAGCAAAATGCAATTTCTTTTGCAAAACAATTTCTTACAACTGAAGGAACACAACCTCTATGGCCGAGCACATCAGCATGGTGCATCAAATTAAACCAAAACGCAGTACATTTGATCGTCTAAACTCTGACTGCTGCTGCTGCTGCAGAACAGTCCTCCTCCAGTCAAAGCAGCCATGTTCAGCACACACAAACTTTATAGCTAGTCCTCTCAGTTAAAAACAGTCATTGTGTGTTAGAATCTATGATGAACTCAGCAGGATAAAAGTAAGCAAACTGAACAAGGTGGCAAAGGGTAACACTCAGGTGGGATCAGTAAAATGATTACGAGGTGAAGGTAAATAAAATGTAATCAATAAAAGCATTACCAGTTCTGTTAATAATGTACTAGAAAATTATCAATAGTGGAGTCAATAAAGACCTGGATCGTTGAGGAGGCGTGATAATGGCACAACATCAACATAAGTAATGATCCCCATCCCTAGTCCCAAAGTAGCTCCTCCTTTCGTTCACTTCTCACCCAAAGTGCGTCTCTTTTCAGACATGGAAAAGGTAAACTATTGGCTTTATCAGTTGAAGCCCTTCACATATCTGACAGTGTTAGATACTGAAGTATGCAGTGCTCAAAGTGTAACAGAAATGTAGCCTGATAAGACTTTTATCAAATTCTTCAAAGTTATACGAGTACTTATTCAGACATGGGGCCAACAAGTGAAATTGCTTTTTCTTAACAAGGTACCCGTCAGACCGGAGACTCTGCCTGAGGGGAAGCAGAGACATGATTTAATTTAAAGATGCAGTTACACATCTGAAACTTCTTATTAAGAGTTTCTTTTCCAAAAGCCAGTCCTCTTCTGCCTCTTGCCCCTATCTTGAAACAGTCCAACGCTCTGTGCATGCTCACTATGCATGCCCTTGAAAAGTTGGGTGTGCAGAGAATTTTTCTTTTCAAGGATTAACATAGAGGATGAGCTGAAGTGTAATCTCTGGAGGTTTCAAGTATCTGAGAGCCAGAGCGAGAGTGAGTCAGACAGTAATACAGAGAGGAGCACAAACAAATATAAACCTACAGAATGGAAATGCCAAGTCGAAGAAGTGTAGGGCAGACCTTAAGACAAAGTCACTCTGAAAAATGCAAAT